>NC_041380.1:344395452-344476435 GCF_002162155.2 Triticum dicoccoides
GAAGAAGAAGAAGAAGAAGAAGAAGAAGAAGAAGAAGAAGAAGAAGAAGAAGAAGAAGAAGAAGAAGAAGAAGAAGAAGAAGAAGAAGAAGAAGAAGAAGAAGAAGAAGAAGAAGAAGAAGAAGAAGAAGAAGAAGAAGAAGAAGAAGAAAAGGCTGCACCAGCAGGAGGGCATTATGGATGGATGAACTATTTCCTCTCTTGTAAAAAAATTATTCCCTCTCGGTGTATATTGATATAGATGGACTATTTCGATGGTGTGCATGTCTTTGGAACAGAGTAGTAGCGTGGGTCCGCTTGATTATAAGGAACTATTTATCCGCATATATAGCTTTCTCTGCTACTCCTTCCAGTGATCGGTATATAGTGCATGTGTCCGTAGACATGACAGCTTGTCCATGGAAGTTCAACTACGGTGACCATCACGTTTCATCTCACGATTCCCACGACGCCTCTCCAACCCACGGCACCACGCCCCCCGACGTGCGCCTCACCCCTCTCGGCCGCACCGCCCCTCTGCCTTTGTGTGCATACATGTGGGCCACCTAAAATGCGGCGAGCATCATTTTCTACCACAGCCACCCGCGATTCCCACGATGCTGCTCGAACCCATGAAACCACATGTCCCCCGACCTACGGCTCACCCCTCTTGGCCCCACTGCCCCTCTGCCTACGGGGGCATTACATGTGGACCAGTCACCTATCGGGTACACATGTTATTGACTCAAAGGTAGGTGTAGTAAGGCGCTAAAGCTCAGTCCTGACGGCCCTGAGAGGGAAATGTAACTCCTGCACCAGGGCTTGTGGTGCTCCCGCAGCACGAACTCGTGCCAAACTCAAGATTTGTTTCTTTACTATACATGCACACAACGATTTAATGGACATTGTAATCTCAACATGTGATGGGGAGCTCTAAATTTGAATTTGAAACTTATAAAACGAAAAGATTCAAAACAAATAAACTGGGAGAGAGGGAGTATATCGTAGGATGTGTCCCATACAAAATAAGTCCCCTGGTTTGTCACCGCGAAGATGCGGTTAGAAAGGAGCACAGCGTCTTCCTACTCATACGGCAACAAATCGGCGGCAGACAGCATGGTCCGCCTTTGACCACCATGTGCAAGGTTCGTGCTATCTTATTCAATCTCACCGTGGTTCCATCGTACCAATTCATGTGGTGGCCCGTTGCATGGCTGATCCCAATGTTGGACAAAGGTTCTACAGGAACGGTTTCACTGTTGTAAATGTTGTGCAAATTGATGTTGGTACCCTCCCGTACATATGCAAGCCAATCTCCACTCGCACCGAGCCTAACCTGTGAAACAGTGGGCAGGGGGAGAATTAGGAAATGAACATGGAAGTAGTCTTTAGAATGCATTTACTACGTGATAAAACTCATCTTACTTGCTCATCGGAGGAAATCTGAGTGCCCCTCAACGTCGGCATCTCAAGGGGCGTCAACTTGCAACTACGGCCACGCCGCGCTGGAGAGACCCCCAAGGAAACATCCTCGTGCGTTCTACGGAACATCAAGATGCATTTGTATGAGTAGTTTATCTTGTGAGAGAAAAGGATGAATGAGGGAAGGCCTCTAGAGATAGAGATGGACACTACTACTACCAATGTGCTGGCCCGTGCGTTGCAATGGATCCAAAGTAGTAGAATAATACTTGTTCACGTGCTTGAAATATAAACACTCTAGTTTTGATATACATGTGTCAGCAGACATGACAGCTTGTCCATGGAAGTTGAACCACGGCGACCATCACGTTTCTTGTTTCTACTACTAAGCCACTGAAGTTCGGTCCCGTGGGCCCCGAGAGGGAAATGTAACTCCTGTGGCAGGCCTTGTGGTGCTCCCGCAGTACGAGCTCGTGCCAAAACTGGAATTTGTTTCTTACTACTACCAACTAGTACTAGTAAGGTACATGTGCATTGCACGCATGAAATTCTGGTGGTTTGTGCATTATGCTTCTACATGTGGAGCTTTCTGGATTCTAACATGTGGCAAAATCTGGTGGAATGTAAGGTTAGGAAAGTTTGATTAACTTAGGTGAGTGTTTGATTCAAGCCACACCTTAGGCAAGCCACACTATGGCCCCACATGACATACACACAAAAATGTGGCAAGATTCCCTTAGGCTTGCCAACTTGTTTCTCTCGTTTTGATGAACTAATAACTTTGCCTAAGCTTAGTTGTGGCAAAGCTAGGGTCTGTTTGATTCAAAGGATTTTCATAGGATCTTTGAAGGATTAGAATCCTTAGCAATTTTTCCTATGTTGGTCGTTTGATTCGTAGGATTGAATCATGTAGAATATTTTCCTAAGGATTCATTTGTACTATGTTTCACAGGAATTCCAACATGCACTCCAACCTCTTGAAAGAAATCCTTTGTTTTTCATGTGACACAATCAAACAAACTCAAATCGTATAGGGATCCAATGAAAATGCCATTCCAATCCTACTTTTTTCCTATTCCTGTGTTTCTGCAATCCTATGAATCAAAGAGGCCCTTAGTCATGAATTAAGTTCAACCATGGAGTCTTCTAGATTATACATGTGGCAGAATCTGGTGGATGATATCCAATGGCCAGTAGTGCTCGGATTTGCCATCTTTGTACCGTCGGATTGGCTTCATCCAACGACTAACTTTCAAAGTTTTTCACACACTATATAGGGGGTATATATATAGATGTGCCGGTCCGTTGCAATGGATCCAAAGTATATATATATATATATATATATATATATATATATATCTATTTAGTGGAGTGCACTCTAAACACATTATCTATTTAGTTTTCTCTAACCTTCCGTAGCCATGCAACCAAGCCACATAAGCTTCATGGGTGCCCCCCACATCATATTATTCATACTACATTGATTGAAAAAAAGATAAATCACCCAAAACAAGATCTTCCCGTTTTTTGTTCCTACGATGTTGTGCCGTGCACGTACCTACTAGTTGTATAGTGGTAGTACTAGTAATATAGTATTAGGAGTAAAAACTTGGTACTAGTAGGAGTAGTACTAGTACGGAATGCTCCTACTCTATCAATGAGCCCCGTTTGACACCAAATTTCTTGGCTTCCGTGCTACAGCTAGATCTTCCCCTCGTTTCTGTTTTCCAACCCGCCGGCGGGCGGGTGTCGGTTTGCTCAACGGCGGTCCCACACGAAAGTGAAAATGCTAGGCAACACGCCTTCCCTAAGCTATGTGTCGTACCGGACGGGCCGTGTTGTACTCCCGATTCCCGGGCATGTGGGGGTGCGACGCAAACGCGGCAGGCCTTTTCCTTTTACCAGCAATGTGCCCGTGCGTTGCGATGGATCCAAAGTAGTAGAATTGTAGTATTTGTTCACAAACTTGAAAGAAATCACTATTGTTTTGACTGGGGTGGACTTCACACCAGTTATTAACTGCTGACGCGTGCACTGTGTACACAGTCTAGTATGACCTTCCCGCTAGCACGGGCCAAAATTAGTTGAAACTGGATACGAATGATCCCGCGGGCGGCAAAATCTCCTACCTCCTTCTAAAATTTCCGCCACCTTAGTCTTTAGCATGCGAAATCCCCTTTTTGTACTTGGTGCACGGAGACCAATAGTTACAATACCGCCCTCATCTACATGATAGGTCGGGGCTGCTTTGGTAACTTTCGGTTCCCCCACTACACGGCACCCCCATTTCCTCTCCCCCCTCCCGCAAAAACGACTAACTGCACAGCACTAGAGCATCTTACATCACGCCGTCCATACTTCATCGCCCTTTCTCCCCTCCCCTCTCGGAACCCTAGACTGCTCATCCACCGGCGTACCATAGCCCATTCACTGCCAGCGGCGTCCACCTCGCCGGATTTGCTTCTGCGGCCGCATCTACCACTCCCACCTCCCCTAGAAACAAGTAGACTACTCATCCACCACTGTACCACAACCCATTCAGTGACGGCCTTGTCCACGGCGCCGGATCTACTTCGCCTGTACTCTCGTCAACCGCCGCGCATCTGCAGCGGCTCATTCGTACTCCCCACCGGAGACGCTTCGTCCACACCCCCCGGAGCTGCCCCACCGATGCCCCCGTCGACGGCCTCTGATCCTCTTCGCCGACACCTTCCTCAACCCTACCGGAGCAGCTTCGCCGACACCTTCCTCAACCCTACCGGAGTAGCTTCGCCTATACCATTCTCAACCCTACCGGGGCCGCTTTGCCAACTCACAAGTCCACGGCCTCAGATCCTCTTCCTCGCACCCTCATCCAACCTACCGAAGCAGCTTCTGATGCCCATCCACGACCGCAGATCCGCATCGTCGACACCACCCTTAACCCAACCACCGGAGCAGCTTCTGACGCCCCGTCCACGGCCGCAGATCCGCATCATCGACACCATCCTTAACCCAACCACCGGAGCAGCTTCACCTACGCCCTCGTCCACTGCCATAGATCCACTTCGCCCACACCGTAGTCCACCCTACCGGAGCCGCTCCACAAACACCCTACTCGACGGTTCTAGATCTCCTTACCGGACCCCAACAGCCAGCGCAGCGTCATCACCCTCGACGTTTCTAACCTGATTCCCACAGTCTGGAGAGATGCCAAGCACCCACCACGGCCTAGGTACTTGTCACCTTTAAACCCATCCAGCATCACCTGCCCGATGTACTTCAAATATACTAACCGGTCATTGTTACCTGTTATGCAGCTGGGAAAAACTACAAGGAGGATGTTTCTTCTGGATCTAATAGCTTGGCCAACCAAGATCCTGGACTGGGGCATTGCTATGATCTTGTAAGCACGTCTCTCTCTCTTGTATTGTTCTGTGCCTGCCAGCGCGCTTTGCTAGGATTTTCGACCAGTAATCCCTTTGTGCAGACAATGATTTCTACTATTGGCTGCTAAATTAGATATGTAGATGTCATACATGATACTACCTCGTACCTCTGTTCCTAAATATAAGTCTTTCTAGAGATTCCACTATAGGCTACATACGGAGCAAAATGAGTGAATCTACACTTGAAAATGCATCTATATACATCTGTATGTGGTCCATACTAGAATCTCTACAAAGACATATATTTAGGAACAGGGGCAGTACATTACACAAAATCATAGGTGGCATGTAGGAATTCCAGTGCACTACATTAGGCTCCCTTAGAGTGCCTGCTAGTCCAGCATACAGAGTCATGGCTAGTTTATGGTACATACACAATCGTTAATTGGTGGTTTAAATATGCGCAAGGGATATGCAATGTAGTATCATGTAGAGATGTCTGAAATTAGCCGTGTCAACTTGCAGATAGGGTTACACAATGAAAAAGTACAAGATGTAGTGCACCAGTGGCGACGGCTCGCTGGAGGAACCCTAGTGCTACAGGCAGGGGATCGAGGTAGAGGGAAAGGGGAGAGGAGATGCAAGCGGGCAGGGCAATGAATGCTTGCGTGTTTGTTTTTACTTGAGGGTCAAGTGTGACATGGGCGTCAGCAGTTGCATTTTGAGTGTAATATAGGTAGACAATAGAGTCATTTCACTATTCCCCTTCCCTTCAATTTTTAGTGAGGTTCTACCTGAAACACCCCCTCCAAAGCGAAATTAGTTAAGCCCAAGCCCATAACTCAAAAATGACTTCTTTACATCTTTTATGGCTTATTTTGACAATATGCCCTGAAAAGGCGGAATCAAACTGGCCCTTAACCTGCAATTCAATTGTGCGTGCAATGATGAATCACTCCTGCCTGCTATATGTACATTTAGGCATCATCATACATGGCATAACCTAATACATGTGCATTCCATTGTAGAATCTGGAATATGCAATGTTTATGTTAGTTCATACGTTGCACATGATGTTTAAATGCCCCTTAAATCTGGTCGATCAAGTGATGGTCTTTAAGCCTCCTTTTTTGCTTCTTTTCTTGATATGTAAGATTTTCTCACACATCTGTTCAATTGCTTGTTTGCATCAGCCAGCCATACTAGGACTGTTTGCTTTGATTACTTGCTGTTCTTGACCTAACACTCTAACATAGCTTGTCAATGATTTAAACACTAAGGGCTGCTGTAGTGGGGCCTTGTCTAACTCATAGGTGACATAAAGGTTTGGCTGTACACTACAGTAGGCAAGTATGTTAGGAAAGTATGCATATTTATCTTCCAAGGAGACGAGTAACTAGTTGACATAATTATGTGGTGTTGTTTTGTTATAATATCATCCTTTTGTGTTCACAGACTGGAAAGTATGCATATTTATCTTCCAAGGAGACGAGTAACTAGTTTGTGTCACCTTGCAGAGGGGGTGCAATGAAGATAAGATTGAGGATTTCCAAGTACAAGATGTTAGGAAGGAGCCTTGCAAGAGAAGTAGGAGCTGCATCGAGCCTCTTCGACCTGCTAAGGTAAGTCACTGTATGCAACTCAACAGTTCAATTCCTTGTTTGTTTCAAGCATAGTTAATTTTCTCTTTTCAATTGCTTTATTTGTCCTCAGTTAATGAGATGCCCAAATAATCATGCCTGATGTTCGGTACTTGTATCACTATTAGTTCACTACAAGAAATATGTCAACTAGTGACCTTCTCTTAGTGACCCTAGCTGAATTGGTCGTAAATCCACGGCCATTTCGCTTGGAAGGGCTCAAACCCTGAATTTCCTTACACCAAATGGTCACAAAGCAGACAAGAGTGGTCCATGACCTTATTTCTACCTGATTACGACCAATATAAATGGTCATGAGGTTGTGAACGTGGATGCATTAGTACTTATTGCTATGACTAGGCGCCACCTCATCAGTTTTGCCTATGTATCATGTCCATGTGTCAATTTTTGCCCTAGGTTGTGAAGCAACCTATATTTCTGTCATTCCCAAAAATCTCCAAAAAATCTCATAAATTCTTTGGGTCGTATCTTCATCAAATATGTAAAAATCCTTCCTTGCCTAGTTCAAAAATAATTCAACAATATTTATTTTCCTATTCAGTTCACAACATCTCTTTGTGAAGGAAGTGCTATTTATATATCCTTGATTGCCCTCGAAATTGTTGGGCACCCTTTCCTATCCAAATCATTGCCTCATGACAAAATTCAGTTCCGTTTGCCTAGCAAATCTTCCTCGGCAAATTTCCAAAGTTTTTGTCCACCTAGAAGCATTGTGAAGGAAGTACCTTTTTTATATATCCAAATGACATGAAATTTATACAGTTCCTTCAATGCCCAAATTATGACCGTCATCCAAATTGCAGCTCAGTTAAATCATCTATGTGAGCCCAGGTTCACTTTATATTTTATGGCCAGATTGGCACGTTGCAAAGCAAGTGTTGTCTAGACCCCTCCTATTACCCTCGAACTCTTTGGGCACTCTTCCATACCCAAATCATTGCCACATGATAATATTCAGCTCCATTTTCCTAGTAAATCTTTCTCAGGAAATTTCCAAAGTTTCTACCTCGAGAGAAGCTTTCTGAAGTAAATACTAGCTAGGCTTACCGAAATGATCTGAAAATCTACCAAGGCATGACCATACCTATGTAACTTACCTTCACCAAATTTGAGCTCATTTCATTCATCCAATTTCTCTCACTAGTTTTCCCAAGTTTCTGTCCATAGAAGAGCATTGTGAAGGAAGTACCACTTTGGCATGTCCAAATGGTATCAATTTTCTACGGTGCTTTCCAATGCCTAAATAACCATCCTCCACCAAATTTCAGATCAATCCATTCATTATTTTGAGCCCAGCTTCAACATTCATATTTCTGTCTAGTGTGGTACTTTGCAAAGCAAGTACCACCTAGGATCCTCCTTTTGATCTAAAAATTTGTGAAGACATTCTTATTAGTAGATGATCATCCTCAGCCAAAACTCACGCCCATTGGCCATGTGAATTTCCCGTACTGCCAATCAAACACTTGGCTGCTAATTCATCTTTGAGCATAGGTCGGTCTCCTCGTGAGATTCTTCTGCTGTAATTTTCTTCCTAGCACCTACCTGGGTAGTGCCCAACCCACTAGACATGCCTAGGCCTCCCATAACGCATGTCAACGCCAAGGTCACGCGGTGACCACGCACCAGGCATGCGAGTTCACGCGCTTTGGAGTTCAGGCCCTGGGCCACCATCGAAACCTCGACGTATCGCCACCAAACCATGTATTTATGCTTAAATAGATACTTATGTAACTAGAAATGATTTTTGGAAAAAATAAAGAGCAAACAATAAGGCAGCTGCAGTTCAAATTTGACCCGCTTCCTACTGAGTGGCGGGAATTTGTCTTTTTCACCAGAGGTGGATCAAAACTTTTGACACCCAACCATTTTGTCAATTGTGCATTAAATATATCCTAGTATTTTAGAAAAATGATTTGGTCCAATTTTGCAACAAATATATGGTAGGTCCTTCACAAAAAAACTCATTTCGGGCACTTAGAAAATGGAAAATGAATTTTCCGTGCAAAGAAAATGAAAACTCCCTTAGGCAACATTGTTTGGAATTCCAAGATGCACCCTTGTGCACAATATGAGATCATTTGAACAAACTATGCCATGAATGTGGCCATAAGATTGATCATTTGGCTTGAAAACCCTAAATCTTCACGCGTGATAGCTCATTTTTGAGAACACTTTTTTAAAATAATTGTCGTATTACAAGTTTATTATTTTTCCTGGAAACTTGGTCACATATAATGACACAATGCGAAGGTTTCCCATTTTTTTGATTTTTTTTGAATTTTTTATGCTCGTTTCAAAATGCGGTCAAAACGGCGGGCATGACCGTTCCTAGCTAGTGGTTGAATCTTGGGTTTTTTTGGTGTTTCTCTGATTAAATACATACTTATGTACCAAGAAATGATTTTTGGAAAAAATAAAGAGCAAACTATGAGGCAGCTGCAGTTCAAATTTGACCCGCTTCCTACTGAATCGGCGAGAATTTGTCTTTTTCACCAGAGGTGGATCAAAACTTTTGACACCCAACCATTTGGTCAATTGTGAAACAAATATGGCCTAGTATTTTAGAAAAATTATTTGGTCCAATTTTGCAACAAATATATGGTAGGTCCTTCACAAAAAGAACTCAATTCAGGCACTCGGGAAATGGAAAATGAATTTTCCGTGCAAAGAAAATGAAAACTCCCTTAGGCCACATTGTTTGGAATTCCAAGATGCACCCTTGTGCACAACATGAGATCATTTGAACAAACTATGCCATGAATGTGGCCATAAGATTGATCATTTGGTTTGAAAGCCATGAATCTTCACGCATGATAGCTCATTTCTGTGAACACCTTTTTAAAATAATTTCCGTATTATAAGTTTATTATTTTTCTTAGAAACTTGGTTACATATAATGACACAATGCGAAGCTTTTCCGATTTTTTGATTTTTTTTTGATTTTTTATGCCCGTTTCAAAATGCGGTCAAAACGGCGGGCTTGACCGTTCCTAGCTAGTGGTTGAACCTTGAAAAACTTTTGATGTTTCTCTGATTAAATTGATACTTGTGTACCTAGAAATGATTTTTGGAGAAAATAAAGAGCAAACCATAAGGTAGCTGCAGTTCAAATTTGACCCGCTTCGAGCTAAATCGGTGGAAATTTGTCTTTTTCATGAGAGGTGTATAGAACCTTTTAACAACCAACAATTTTGTCAATTATACGTTAAATATGCATTATTATTTTCTAAAAATTATGCAGTACAATTTTGCAACAAATACATGTTAGGTTATTCACAAAAAACCCATTTTGGGCACTCGAAAAATAGAAAATGGCTCTTTGTGCAATGAAAATGAAACCCCCCAAATCAACATTATTTGTCATCCTAAGATACATACATGTGCACAATATTGATTGATTTTAACAAACTATAAGTGGTTGATATGTTGAATGTTTGCCCTGAATAACAGGATAAAAACTATAAGAAAAACAAAAGATTTTTTTTACACAACCTTAATTCTGATTGGTTGGATTCTGATTGGCTTTGAATATTGTGTTCTGCATGCTTTAGTCACTGTTCCCTTAGTTCTTTTTTGTAGGGTGCTATGCTTATCATCAGAAACTCTTGGTGATGATGTTATTCCTCATTTGGTTCATGTGTTGCAATTATATACCACATAATTCTACACCATGTGGTGGACTTAAGTATCTTAGTGACTTCATTCGATGTGTGTATTTGTGTTAATTTTAAGCTTATGTTGCTGTGAAAATGTACCTCACTGACCGTCTGTCTATTTATTGTGTACTTCTTGCATGAGGAGGTGACTAGTGATGCGGCACGCCAAGCAGCAGTAAAGGGGAAGGGGGTCTCCTGATCAAGGAGGCGGAGGAGTAGGGGCGTGCCCAGCCGGCAGCCCTGTCCTACTCGTGGGGGAGGGGCAGGAGGGGTCTGCTCCTCTGCTTCCATTGCGACCGCGGCAGGTAGCTCCTCCATCTCCCTCCCCCTCTTCCTGTGCTCACTACTTCTGCTGCTAAGTTGACGAATATGTGATGCACTTGTCCCAAGGAATTTTAGAGGGATCTGTATGAACAAGTCATGTTTTTATTTTATTTTATTTAGGTTGTTAGTTACCAAATAGAGAGGGAAGATGAGCTCCTGCTTGGATTTTTTTTCTGCCAGCACATGATTTGTATGTATGCAATCATCATCTGATTTGATGCTACCTTGTCGTTCATGCTGTGTGCATTGATTCCCACAAACTATAACCTGATTTGATGATACCTTGTCGTCCATGTTGTGTGCATTGATTCCCACAAACTATAACCTGATTTGATGATACCTTGTCTTTTTTTCAATTTATATTTGTCTCATCCAACACTCTGACTATAAATGTGTTGTTTTAATCCTGATGATGATGTAGTAGTATAAGGTGGACATCATATTCCTCTTTTAACCCAAAATGAATAATTTTGTTTCATCATGTCCTGGTTTACCCAAGTCAGATTGTTTTTGGTTTGTACTTTGGACCCTGTGTGTTTCTCACATGAACTAGTGTTGTTGTAACATGAACTGTAGTAGGTCGCTGCTATCTAAATGTGATCATTGCAAGGAGGAACCATTGTTTGGCTTCATCCCTTCCTCATTTGATCATTTTATGGCCCATATGCATTCTACGTGTTGCCTAACTTGGCATGACATGCACGAAAACTGTTTGGGCATTCATACTCTAGCTCTTCTTAATTTTCATGCATGTTTCTTTCCAGACTTGATCTTACTACTAAATAGCTCACCTGTTGTTTTCTGTCTTCTTGTTGGCAGATATTTTGAGTAAATTCAAGATGAAAGATGTTCAAAGAAGCTCCAAGACATTCTTATATAGCAAGTTCTGTAATAATAGTTGGGTTATCTGGGAATTTAATGTATCTTCTCTCTGTTTGTGAATGAAATAGTAATTATGTATGTGATTAATGTATCTTCTCTCTGTTTGTGAATTTCATGTATGTTTCAAAATTACAATTTTTGTTTCATATGAAATAGTAATTATGTATGTGATTTGAAAATGTGTGCAATGGAAACATGACTTATGCGACCCACTTATCAAAATAATTTGAGCACATTTGAAATTTCTGACGTGTGGGACCAGAGTATGATATTATGATATTTGGGACAAATGTAAACAATGGAAAATAAAATGGCAAAAAAGGAAAATCATATGCTGTAAAAGGCCGCATCTTGAAATAAAAAGGCCGAATTGTTGGTCCAGGCCCATGTAGCTAGCAAAAATTAATAGGAAAAATAAATATTAAAAAGGCTGAATTGTTGGGCTCGGCCCATGTAAAATGCTGAATCGGACCGGGCTGATTCTTGTGCAACATCAGCTTGCCACGATGGATGCCTACGTGGTCTGAGGAGGTTGCTAGTGACCAAAAATTTGGTCGTGGAACCAACGACCTTTTACAGAAGGTCAATAATTATAGTTTACGACCGCCAGCTTTTGACCTTCTTGTTTTGGTCACAAAAAGGTCGCAAATGAAAAAGTATGACCTTTCAGAGACCAATAGTGAGGGTCACAAGTTGACATATTTCTTGTAGTGGTTGACATAATTAAAGGCCTTACCATTTAATTACTCTGCCGAAGTGTGCCTGAAGCTTTGAAGTCTATTAACCAACTATTATTGCATGAGGCTCACAATCTAGTTTATACTACGCTAATGATTGCATAGTTTTGCCTACTATAGTACGTTTGTATGAAACCCTCTGCTGTTCATTATGCTCCCTAAGACTTTAATTGAGGCACAGAATGGCCAACTGCTTGCTTACTTATACGCAATGTGCTGTCTAAATTTGTAACTTGTCTGTGTTTTTTATTGGGCCCCAGCATCATGCTCCTCTGGTGAGCTAAGAGGGATTTCTGTATGCAGGCTGCATAGACTATCTTTTTTATAATTTTAAAATATCACCTTCTTATGCTTCATGACGTGTAACATTTTTTTGAAAGTGACGTGTAACATTATTGTTAGTCCTGTTTTGCCATGTAGTACAAAATAGTGTCTTGTTCGCTTCATTGTTGTAACTATATTTTTGCCCTAGTCATGTGTACTTACAGAAACATTTCAGGATGAAGTGATATCAACACAAAGATTTGCGAGCAGTGCGGCATGGCCATTACCGAATGATTATGGATTGGAATTGGAATGTGCTGATGTTCTCGAGCATCAACTAGAGGTGGCAAGACAACATGTACATGATTGTCAACGTATAATCAGCAAGTTGAGACTGGACATGCAGGTATTAGATGCAGGAGTCAAAAAATGAAACAAGACACTGAGGTAACCATGAAGAAATTGGAGATTTTGCAGACTGAAATTTGTGCTATCTGAATCCGGCCAATCCTATTTTCTGAAGAGATTATAGTTCAAATGGAGTTAAGTTGATGCGCGTCCATGATGTATGAGCTGTATTTGCCCAGTGTATGTAATTTGCTGTTTGTGTATGCTTTATTATCACTTGTGCTGAACCATAATGCCCAGTGGGTATAATCGGCTGTAATTTCTTTATTGTATAGCGTAGGATTATTCTACCTTTCTATGCCTTGATCTCTTTGTTGTAATAGTGTAGGCTTTTTAGAGGTGATAGTATTGAGTAGGATAATTCTTTGAATATGCTATATCGTTCAAACAGGGGCCAATTCGCCCGACCATGGCCCTTCACGGGCCGTCGGATCCATGGGCCTTCTACATCTCGTAGGATCCATGGGCCTTCTACGTCTCGTAGGATCCATGGGCCATCTACGTCTCGTAGGATCCATGGGCCGTCGGCTCATTTATGGGTCTTGTACGGGCCTTTAATGGGCTGTAGACAGGCCTTTAATGGAAATCATACGTTTTATGGGCTGACCATAACGAGCCGTTAATAGGCCGTATTTGGTGATGTTATGAAAATGGCCTAACAGACTAACGGTCCACAAACGAGCCGACTGTAATGACGGGCTGAATTTGGCCCACAAACAGAAAATCACAGTAATGGCCGTAAGTAACTGAATGCTGCAAATGATCCCAAGAATAAATGGGCCCTTAGAAGGCCGAAAGTTAACTTGGTCTGGAAACAGCCCAACGGAATAACGGGCCGTTAATGGATATAAAGTGATACACTGTTCATTACGGGCCAGTTTCACCATGGGCCGTTAATGGGTGTAAAGTAATACACTGTTCATTACGGGCCAATTTCAGCACGGGCTGCTAATGGGCCAAGTGTTACAAAGGGCCTCATATGGGCCAAAAGACGTCATGGGCTATACATGGGCCAGAAGTGAAAACGGGCTGGAATCATATTGGACGGCCCAGATGACGCTGCTGGGCTTAATTCAGATAGGGCGTAACGGGCCTTGAGTTAGCGGGTTGTAAATGGGCTATATGCGAACAGGCCGTTAACACGCTTTCCATGGGCCAGCCCGCCAGCTGTTGACCAAGTCAAATGGGCCGGCCTTTTCACAGGAATGGACCACTGTTGGGTCGTGCCACGTGTCGACGTATCATAGGCGCCTTCTGGCGAGTGAGTGGATGGCATCTGTCCCAACGATGAGCCGACACGTGTTTCCTCTAGCCAATGATGATTTTACACATGGAAAATCCCCATTGGTCGGGGCTGTTAACAGGTTATCGGATCCAAAACCCGATCCGATAGCTTAACGGTGTTCCGTTACGGTGGATGCCATGTGTCGGTCACCCTTGATGAAAGCACTTCTGTGACGCGCGATTTATTGTCATGGAAGTGGACACTTCCGTGATGATAATTTTGGTAATGTCATGGAACACTTCTACGACAGCACATGTATGACTATCTTGATTCTGTCATAAATTTGTCATGGATGTACATGCATGACAAAAAAAGCGACCTACTGTGACAAACATGTATCATCATGGAAGTGTATTTTTGTATAGTGATATGTGCCTAGATCTTTCATCACCACATGATGCTTGCCAAAAGAGAAAAATAAAAAGGAATAGAGAGAGAAACTTTGACTCTGGCATGAAAGTAAATACATAAAAGTAAAAGATAGACCCTTCGCAGAGGGAAGCAGAGGTTGTCATGCGCTTATTTGTTTGTATGCTCAACCCCTTAGTGCAAAAGAACATCGTGTTATATTGCCCCTTATGATAGCGACCTTTATTATGCAGTTGGTCGCTTTTATTCTTTGCCATCACAAGTTCGTACAACGCTCAATTTTCTCTTACACTAAATGATCTAACACTTTTAGAAGCAATTTTTATTGCCTTATTGCATCGATGACAACTTACTTGAAGGATCTTGCTCAATACTTAGGTAGGTATGATGGACTCTTGAAGATAAGATTTGGGTTTAAGGGTTTTTGGATGCACAAGTAGTATCTCTACTTGATACCGGAATTTTTGGCTAGCAAAGATGGGGGCAAGCACTACATGTTGAAGGATCTATGACAATATAACCTCTATGTGAATATGAACAAACATAAACCATTACGTTGTCTTCCTTGTCCAACGTCAACAATTTTGGCATATAATATTTTGATGGGGGCTCACAATCACAAAAGATTTCCATGATAGTGTATTTGCATGTGAAAGTTCTCTTCCTTATACTAATTATTTGTGAATTGCTTGTATAACCAATATTGTGATTGTCAAGCCTCAAAAGATTAACTTTCTAAACCCAATGTGAACCTACCATTAGGCATGATATAAATTCAACTTCATCATATTCAATTCATTCAACAATTTACTCATAGGTTATAAGTGAAGCACAAGAGTAATAAATGACAAGCTACTCCAAAAAGATATAAGTGAAGATCATGCGAGTAGTGAAGTAAATGGGTAGCTAATTGAGGACTCTCTCTTATTTAAAACTTTCAAATCTAAGTATTTTACTAAAACAGCAAGCAAAACAAAACAAAATGGCATTCCAAGAATAGCACAACTCATGTGAAGAAGCAAAAAATTAGGCTCAACCGGTACTAACCGATAATTGTTGATGAAGAAAGGTGGGATGCCTACCGGGGCATCCCCAAGCTTAGATGCTTTAGACTTCTTGAAATATTATCTTGGGATGCCTTGGGTATCCCCAAGCTTGAGCTTTTGTGTCTCCTTAATTCCTTTTATATCACGGTTTCCCTAAATCTTAAAAACTTCATCCACACAAAACTCAACAAGAACTCGTGAGATAAGTTAGTATAAACATATGCAAAAACCTTATCATTCTCTACTGTAGCAAATCACTAAAATTATTACTCAACATTGCATACTAAATGCCTCTGCATATTTAATACTCCTATCCTCAAATAGAATCATTAAACAAGCAAACATATGCAAACAATGCAAACATAACAACAATCTGCCAAAACAGTACAGTCTGTAAAGAATGCAAGAGTATCAATACTTCTTAAAATCCAAAGATTATGAAAATTTACCACACTGTAGAAAATTTATAAGATATTATTTTTCAAAAAAATTCAACATCTTATCACATTCTGACTTTTCTAGGGAATTTTTGCAAGATCGATAAACTTTCTGTTTTGAAATAGCAACATGTAGACTTGCAAAATAAGCATGGCAAAGGCTAAACTTGGTATTTTTATTGAAAATAAAGAAGCAAAATATTATTCTAAATAACAGCAAGCAAATCCTAACAAAAGAAAATGATGCTCCAAGCAAAACACATATCATGTGACGAATGAAAACATAGCTCCAAGTGAGGTTACCGATAATGTTGGATTCAAAAGAGGGGATGCCTTCCGGGGCATCCCCAAGCTTAGTTGCTTGGATCTTCCTTGAACATTACCTTGGGTTGCCTTGGGAATCCCCAAGCTTAGGGTCTTGTCACTCTTCATTCTCCTCATATCGACATCTCACCCAAAACTTGCAAACTTCAATCACACAAAACTTAACGGAACTTTGTGAGATAGGTTAGTATGATAAAGAGAAAACCATTTCACTTTTGGTACTGTCAAAGAGAAGATTCAGAATTTGTATCACACAATGCCTACTGTAAGATATCATTTCCACATTTTATATTGAGCAATATAAGCCATAGAAACTAGGAAACAAGCAAACTATGCATTGAAAACAGAATCTGTCAAAAACAGAACAGTTTGTAGTAATTTGTACTCCAACCATACTTCTGCTACTCAAAAAAAATCTGAACAATTAGGAAAACCTGGGAAATTTGCATATTAATCTTCTTCAAGAAGAATCAGCATTTTATCACACTTCTGTTAAAAATGAGAATTCTTTTCCTGAGCGCAAAAGTTTCTGTTTTTCAGCAAGATCAAATCAACTATCACCGTAAGCCATCCCAAAGGTCTTACTTGGCACTTTATTGAAACGAAAGCTATAAAAAATGATTACTGAAGTAGTTTAATCATGTGAACACACAAAAACAGTAGGGATAAATGTTGGGTTGTCTCCCAACAAGCGCTTTTCTTTAATTCCTTTTAATCTAGGCATGATGATTTCAACGATGCACGCATAAAAGATAAGAATTGAAACATAAAGAGAGCATCATGAAGCATATGACTAGCACATTTAAGTCTAACCCACTTTCTATTCATAGGGATTTTGTGATAAAACAACTTATGGGAACAAGAATCAACTAGCATGGGAAGGCAAAACAAGCATAACTTCAAGATTTTCAACACATAGAGAGGAAACTTGATATTATTGTGATGCGTAAAAACATATGTTCCTCTCTCACAATAATTTTCAGTATCATCATGAATGAATTCAACAATATAGCTATCATATAAAGAATTCTTTTCATGATCCACAAACATAGAAATTTTATTACTCTCCACATAAGCAAATTTGTTTTTATGAATAGAAGTGGGAGCAAACTCAACAAAATAACTATCATGTGATTGAAAATTGAAATCATGATGACAAGTTTCATGATTATCATTATTCTTTATAGCATACATGTCATCACCATAATCATCATAAATAGCAACTTTGTTGTCATCACCATAATCATCTCTCTTGCTCTCGTGTTCTTGAGATGTCACGATGTTGATGTATTGTGGGCTTTGTTAATATAGTTGGATCATATGGTGTTTGCCCTCTTTATCTTGTTGTGATGAATTGAGTTTTCCCTTTGAGATTTTGTTTTATCGGATTTAATACTTTTATGGATTTGAGAGCACTCGATATATGTCTCGCAAATGAATACTCATGGTGACAATGGGGTATCATATTGATTCACTTGATATATGTTTTGGCACTCGGCTCATGGATTCCCGAGGTGACATTGGGGTAATCTACGCATAGGGGTTGATGCACGTTCTTGTTTTTATTTCTCCGGTAGAAATCCTTGGGCACTCTTTGAGGTTCTTTGTGCTGGATTGGGTATTATGAATCTGAAATTATTTGGTGTTATTTTGGTATGAACTCTTGGATAGATTAATCGGAAAGAATAGCTTCGAGGTGGTTTCGTACCCTACAAACGATTTCTTCTTATGTTCTCCGCTAGATAGGAACTTTGGAGTGATTCTTCATCGCATGTGGAGGGATGGTCATATGATCCAATTATATTAGCATTCTTGAGAGATTGCACTAGCGAAAGTAGGGACCCTAGGCCTCATTTTCAAGCATTGCAATACCGTTTGCGCTCCGTTTTATCAATTGCTACCTTGCTGTTTTTTATTGTTCTTATTACAAAAATCAATATCTACTATCCATATTACACTTGTATCACAATCTCTTCACCGAACTAGTGCACCTATACAAATTACCATTGTATTTAGTGTGTTGGGGACACAAGAGACTTTTCATTATTTGGTTGCAGGGTTGTTTGAGAGAGACCATATTCATCCTACGCCTCCCACGGATTGATAAACCTTAGGTCATCCACTTGAGGGAAAATTGCTACTGTCCTACAAAACTCCGCGCTTGGAGGCTCAACACGAGGCTACAAGAATAAAGTTGCGTAGTAGACATCAAGCTCTTTTCTGGCGCTGTTGCAGGGGAGATGAGTGCTTGAAGGTATATCTTTAGATCTTGCAATTGAATCTTTTAGTTTCTTGTTTTATCACTAGTTTGGTTTGTAAAAGAAAACTACAAAAAAATGGAATTGAGGTTGCATCATATTATTCATCTTTATAATGTCTTTAGTGAAAATGATGGAAAGGAAAAATGTGCTCAATTGATAGAAGAAGAATTTTATAAAATGTTTGACAAAAGATCTTTGAATGATGAGCATGATTGCAATGTTGTTGGTATGAACTCTTTGAATATCGATGATGCTAACGATATGCAAAGCCATAAGCTTGGGGATGCTATGTTTGATGAAGATGATATTTTTAGTCCCCCAAGATTTGATGTGAAAATTTATTATGATGATTGCATGCCTCCTATTTATGATGATCATAATGATGAAAGTGGATTTGGAGAGGTCATGACTTTATCTAGTGATGAGTCCACTATTTTGGAAGAGGTTGCAATTGACTATGACAACAAAGTTGCTATTTATGATGATTATGGTGATGACATGTATGCTATAAAGAATAATGATAATCATGAAACTTGTCATCATGATTTAAATTTTCAATCACATGATAGTTATTTTGTTGAGTTTGCTCCCACTTCTATTCATAAAAATAAATTTGCTTATGTGGAGAGTAATAAAATTTCTATGTTTGTGGATCATGAAAAGAATGCTTTATATGATAGCTATATTGTTGAATTCATTCATGATGATACTGAAAATTATTGTGAGAGAGGAACATATGTTTTTACGTATCACAATAATATCAAGTTTCATCTCTACGTGTTGAAAATCTTGAAGTTTTGCTTGTTTTGCCTTCTATGCTAGTTGATTCTTGTTCCCATAAGTTGTTTCCTCACAAAATCCCTATGCATAGGAAGTGGGTTAGACTTAAATGTTCTTGCCATGTTTTTCATGATTCTCTTGCTATGTTTCAATTCTTTACTTATATGCGAGCATCATTGAAATCATCACGCCTAGCTAAAAGGCATTAAAGAAAAGCGCTTGTTGGGAGACAACCAAATACTTTTACCTACTGTTTTTGTGTGTTCACATGATTATCATACTGTGGTAATCATGTTTTATTGCTTTTGTGTCAATAAAGTGCCAACTAAGACCTTTGGGATGGTCTATGGTGATAGTTGATTTGATCTTGCTAAAAAATAAAATCTTTTGTGCTCAGGAAAATAATTCTCATTTTTAACAGAAGCGTGATGAAATACTAATTATTTTTGCAGAAGATTAATAGATAAATTTCCCAGGTTGTCCTAATTTTTCAGAATTTTTGGAGTAGCAGAAGTATGGTTGGAGTAGACATTACTACAGACTGTTCTGTTTTTGACAGATTCTGTTTTCAATGCATAGTTTACTTGTTTTCTAGTTTCTATTGCTTATATTGCTCAATATAAATTGTCGAAATGATATGCTACAGTAGAAATTGTGTGGTAACAATTATGAATATTGTCTTTGACACTACCAAAGTGAAATGGTTTGCTCTTTATCATACTAACCTATCTCACAAAGTTCCGTTAAGTTCTTGTGATTGAAGTTTTCAAGTTTTGGGTGAGACATCGATATGAGGAGAATAAGGAGTGACAAGACCCTAAGATTGGGGATGCCCAAGGCACCCCAAGTTAATATTCAAGGAATACCCAAGCAACTAAGCTTGGGGATGCCTCGGAAGGCATCCCCTCTTTCGTCTCCAACTTTATCGGTAACCTCACTTGGAGCTATATTTTTACTCGTCACATGATATGTGTTTTGCTTGGAGCATAATTTTATTTTGTTATGATTTGTTTGATGTTATTTAGAATAATGTTTTGCATGTTTCTTGTCAATAAAAATGTCAAGGATAGCCTTTACCATGCTTATCTTGCAAGTTTATGAGTTGCTGTTTCAAAACAGAAAGTATACCATTGTTGCAAAAATTCCCTAGAAAAGTCATAATGTGATAAAATGCTGAAACTTTTTGCATATTAAGCTATGATAAATTTTCTACAGTCTGGTAAATTTTCATAATTTTTGGAATTAAATAAGTATTGATACTCTTGCATTCTTTACAGACTGTACTATTTTGGCAGATTGTTGTTATGTTTGCATATGTTTGCTTGTTTAATGATTCTATTTGACGATAGGAGTATTAAATATGCAGAGACATTTCATATGCAATGTTGAACAATAATTTTAGTGATTTGCTACAGTAGAGAATGATAAGGTTTTTGCATTGGTTTATACTAACTTATCTCACTAGTTCTTGTTGAGTTTTGCATGGATGAAGTTTTTAAGATTTAGGGAAACCGTGATATAAAAGGAATTAAGGAGACACAAAAGCTCAAGCTTGGGGATGCCCAAGGCAGCCCAAGATAATATTTCAAGAAGTATCAAGCATCTAAGCTTGGGGATGCCCCGGTAGGCATCCCACCTTTCTTCATCAACAATTATTGGTTAGTATCAGTTGAGCCTATGTTTTTCCTTATTCACATGAGTTGTTCTATTCTTGGAATGACATTTTACTTTGTTTTGCTTACTGTTTTCATAAAATACTTAGACCTGAAACTCTTAAATAAGATAGAATCCTCAAATAGCTACCCATTTACATAACTACTCGCATGATCTTCACTTATATCTTTTTGGAGTAGCTTGTCATTTACTCTTGTGATTCACTTATATCCTATGAGTAAATTGTTGAATGAATTGAATATCATGAAGTTGAAATTATATCATGCCTAGTGGTAGATTCACATTGGGTTTAGAAAGTGAAATCTTTTGATGCCTGACAATCACAATATTGGTCATACAAGCAATTCATGAATAATTAGTATAAGGAAGAGAACTTTCACATGCAAATACACTATCTTGGAAATCTTTGGTGATTGTGAACCCTCATCAAAATATTATATGCCAAAATTGATGATGTTGGACAAGGAATACAACATAATGGTTTATGTTTGTTCATATTCACATATAAATTATATTTTCATAGATCCTTCAACATGTGGTGCTTGCCCCCCATCCTTGCTAGCCAAAAATTCCGCACCAAGTAGAGATACTACTTATGCATCCAAAAATCCTTAAACCCAAATCTTATTTTCAGGAGTCCACCATACCTACCTAAGGATTGAGCAAGATCCTTCAAGTAAGTTGTCATCGGTGCAATAAGGCAATAAAAATTGCTTCTAAAAGTGTTAGATCATTTAGTGTAGGAGAAAATTGAGCGTTGTACGAACTTGTGATGGCAAAGAATAAAAGTGATAGACTGCATAATAAAGGTTTCTATCATAAGGGGCAATATAACGTGATGTTCTTTTGCATTAAGGGGTTGAGCATACAAACAAATAAGCGCATGGCAACCTCTGCTTCCCCCTGCGAAGGGCCTACCTTTTACTTTTATGTATTTACTTTCATGCAAGAGTCAAAGTTTTTCTCTCTATTCCCTTTTATTTTTCTCTTTTGGCAAGCATCATGTGGTGAGGAAAGATCTAGGCACATATATCCATTTGGATATGGGTAGCATGAGTTATTATTGTTGACATCACCCTTGAGGTGAATATGTTGGGAGGCGAAATTATAAGCCCCTATCTTTCTATGTGTCCGGTTGAAACATTTTGCTCATGTGTATGCGGTGAGTGTTAGCAATCATAGAAGACTATATGATGGTTGAGTATGTGGAGCTCTTACTTAGACTTTGTTGAATAAGTTGAATTGCAATTGATTGGTGACTGAGAACATAGGTTGTTGAGTTTCAAGAGAATTCATTGTTTGAACCTTAACATGTGAATTGTGCTCATTACCATTAACATGAAAAGTGACATTGCCTTTGTTGCAATCAATAACAGCCCCCGCAGTATTCAAAAAGGGTCTACCAAGGATAATCGACATACTATTGTCCTCGGGAATATCAAGAATAAAAAGTCTGTTAAGATAGTAACGTTTGCAACCACAACAGGCACATCCTCACAAATACCGATGGGTATAGCAGTTGATTTATCAGCCATTTGCAAAGAAATTTCAGTTGGTGTCAACTTATTCAATTCAAGTCTATGATATAAAGAGAAAGGCATAACACTAACACCGGCTCCAAGATCACATAATGCAGTTTTAACATAGTTTCTTTTAATAGAGCAGGGTATAGTTGGTACTCCTAGATCTCCAAGTTTCTTTGGAATTCCACCCTTAAAAGTATAACTAGCAAGCATAGTGGAAATTTCAGCTTCTGGTATCTTTCTTTTATTTGTAACAATATCTTTCATATACTTAGCAGCATATCAGTCAAATGCATACGCAAAAAGATAGGTCTAATCATTTCAGCAAAGCGCTCAAAATCTTCAACATCATTTTTCTTGGATGGCTTAGGAGGAAAGGGCATGGGTTTCTGAACCCATCGTTCTCTTTCTTTACCATGTTTCCTAGCAATGAAGTCTCTCTCATCATAACGTTGATTCTTTGATTGTGGGTTATCAAGATCAACAACAGGTTCAATCTCTACATCATTATCCTTACTAGGTTGAGCATCAACATGAACATTATTATTAACATTATCACTAGGTTCATGTTCATCACCAGATTGTGTCTCAGCATCAGAAATAGAAATATCATTGGGATTCTCAGGTGTGTCTATAACAGGTTCACTAGAAGCATGCAAAGTCCTATTAGTTTTCTTTTTCATTTTTTAGAAGAACTAGGTGCATCAGTATTAATTCTCTGAGAATCTTGCTCAACTCTCTTAGGATGGCCCTCAGGATACAAAGGTTCCTGGGTCATTTTGCCACCTCTAGTCATAACCCTAACAGCATTATCATTATTCTTACTATTCAACTCATTAAGCAAATCATCATGTGCCTTAAGTACTTGTTCTACTTGAGTTGTAACCATGGAAGCATGTTTACTAATAAGCTTAAGATCATTAACAGTTCTACTCATATAATCACCCAAGTGGTCAAGCATGTAAGCATTACGTTTCAACTATCTACTAACATAAGCATTGAAATTTCCTTGTTTAACAATAAAATTATCAAACTCATCCAAGCATTGACTAGAAGACTTATTATGAGGAATATCACCTTCATCAAACCTATGGAGAGAGTTTACCTCTACTACATGTGTCGGGTTATCAAGACCATGTATTTCTTTAATAGGCGGTAAATTCTTAACATCTTCAGCTTTATACCTTTTTCTTTCATAGATTTCTTCGCCTCTTGCATATCTTTAGGACTGAGAAATAGAATACCCCTTCTCTTCAGAGTTAGCTTAGGAGTTGGTTCAGGAAGTGTAAAATATTATCATTACTCAATATATTATTCAATAGCAATTCATCTTGATCAACAGTTTGTTCCCTGAAAACACAACCAGCACAACTATCCAGGTGGTCTCTGGAAGCATCGGTTAGCCCATTATAAAAGATATCAAGTATTTCATTTTTCTCGAGAAGATGATCAGGCAAAGCATTAAGTAATTGGAGAAGCCTCCCCCAAGCTTGTGGGAGACTCTCTTCTTCAATTTGCACAAAGTTAAAAAAATTCCCTTAAGGCAGCTTGTTTCTTATGAGCAGGGAAATATTTTGCAGAAAAGTAGTAAATCATATCATGGGGACTATGCACACAACCAGGAGCAAGAGAATTAAACCATAGCTTCGCATCACCCGTTAATGAGAAAGGAAACGATTTTAGAATATAGTAATAGCGATTTTTTTCCTCGTGAGCGAATAGGGTGGCTATATCATTCAATTTAGTAAGATGTGCCATAACAGTTTCAGATTCATAACCATAGAAAGGATCAGATTCAACTAAAGTAATTAACTCAGGATCGACAGAGAGTTCATAATCCTTATCAATAAAAAAAGATAGGGTCATGTTACATTCTAGCATTCAAAGACTTTTCTTTCAGCTTAACTAATAGTTTCTTAAGATCATCTTTATAATTACAAGCAAGAAAGTCTCTAGCAGTTTCCTCATCCATAATATAACCCTCAGGTACAACAGGATATTCATATCTAGCGGGAGAATCATAATCTTCAGTTTCAATAATGCCATCCGTTTCAGTAATTTCATTCTCTCTAACCCTAGAAAGTTGTTCATCAAGAAATTCACCTAGTGGCACAGTATTATCAAGTAGAGAAGTAGTTTCATCATAAGCATCATGCATAGCAGAAGTGGCATCATCAATAACATGCGACATATTGGAATCAATAGCAGGTATAGGTGTCGCAAGTTTACTCAGAACAGAAGGAGAATCAAGTGCAGAGCTAGATGGCAGTTCCTTACCTCCCCTCGTAGTTGAGGGATAGGTCTTGGTTTTGTTATCTTTCAGATTCCTCATAGTGATCGATAGATATAAATCCCAAGTGACTCAGAGAATAGGGCTACGCTCCCCAGCAACGGCGCCAGAAAAAGGTCTTGATAACCCACAAGTATAGGGGATCGCAACAGTTTTTGAGGGTAGAGTATTCAACCCAAATTTATTGATTCGACACAGGGGGAGCCAAAGAATATTCTCAAGTATTAGCAGCTGAGTTGTCAATTCAAACACAACTAAAAGACTTAATATGTGCAGCAAAATATTTAGTAGCAAAGTAGTATGGAAGTAACGGTGACAGTGACAAAAGTAACATTAGCAGTTTTGTAGCAATCATAACAGTGGCAACGGAAAAGTAACTTAGCAAAGATCAATATGAAACGAGCTCATGGGAAATGGACCAATGATGGATAATTATGTCGGATGGCATTCATCATGCAACAGTTATAACATAGGGTGACATGGAACTAGCTCCAATTCATCAATATAATGTAGGCATGTATTCCGAATATAGTCATACGTGCTTATGGAAAAGAACTTGCATGACATCTTTTGTCCTACCCTCCCGTGGCAGCGGGATCCTATTGGAAACTAAGGCATATTAAGGCCTCCTTTTAACAGAGTACCGGACCAAAGCATTAGCACTTAGTGAATACATGAACTCCTCAAACTACGGTCATCATCGGGAAGTGTCCCGACTATTGTCACTCCGGGGGTTGCTGGATCATAACACGTAGTAGGTGACTGCTACCTCTTAAGCATGCGTTGGTTTTCCCTTGAAGAGGAAAGGGTGATGCAGCAAAGTAGTGTAAGTATTTCCCTGAGTTTTTGAGAACTAAGGTATCAATCCAGTAGGAGACTACACGCAAATCGCCTAGTACCTGCACAAACAAACAAGAACCTCGCAACCAGCGCGATAAAGGGGTTGTCGATCCCTTCACAGTCACTTACGAGAGTGAGATCTGATAGAGATAATAAGATAAATATTTTTGGATTTTTGTGATATAGATTGGAAAATAAAGATTGCAAAATAAATAGTAAACTAGAATTGTAGATTGGAAACTTATATGATGTAAAGTAGACCTGGGGGGCATAGGTTTCACTAGTGGCTTCTCTCAAGATAGCATGTATTATGATGGGTGAACAAATTACTGCCGAGCAATTGATAGAAAAGCGCATAGTTATGATGATACCTAAGGCAATGATCATGAATATAGGTATCACGTCCGTGACAAGTAGACCGAAACGATTCTGCATCTACTACTATTACTCCACACATCGACCGCTATCCAGCATGCATCTAGAGTATTAAGTTCATAAGAATGGAGTAACGCATTAGGCAAGATGACATGATGTAGAGGGATAAAGTCAAGCAATATGATATAAACCCCATCTTTTTATCCTCGATGGCAACAATACAATACGTGTCGGTTCCCTTTCTGTCACTGGGATCGAGCACCGCAAGATTGAACCCAAAGCTAAGCACTTATCCCATTGCAAGAGAGATCAATCTAGTAGGCCAAACCAAATTGATAATTCTAAGAGACTTGCAAAGATACCAAATCATGCATATAAGAATTCAGAGAAGAGTCAAATAATATTCATAGATAATCAAGTTCATAAACCCACAATTCATCGGATCTCGACAAACACACCGCAAAAAGAGTTACATCAAATAGATCTCCAAGAACATCGAGGAGAACTTTGTATTGAGATCGCCGAGCCATGGCATGATGTCATGTTGCCTAAACGTGTCAATAGATTAGATTTGTGGAAATATTATTCTCTCTACGGTGGTATGTGGAACTTTTTTTTCAGGGTCAGACACTATCCTTTTATTTGAACTCTTCTGTGGTATATCCGGAGGAGGAACCCGCCTTGCAATGCCGAAGACAACACTGCGCGCCGGACTCGTTGTCATTGAAGCCTGGTTCAGGGGCTACTGAGGGAGTCCTGGATTAGGGGGTCTCCGGACAGCCGGACTATATCCTTTGGCCGGACTATTGGACTATGAAGATACAAGATTGAAGACTTCATCTCGTGTCCGGATGGGACTCTACTTGGCGTGGAAGGCAAGCTAGGCAGTACGGATATGGATATATCCTCCTTTGTAACCGACCTTGTGTAACCCTAGCCCCCTCTGGTGTCTATATAAACCGGAGGGTTTAGTCCGTAGGACAACATACAATCATACCATAGGCTAGCTTCTAGGGTTTAGCCTCTCCGATCTTGTGGTAGATCAACTCTTGTAATACTCATATCATCAAGAATAAATCAAGCATGACGTAGGGTTTTACCTCCATCAAGAGGGCCCGAACCTGGGTAAAACATCGTGTCCCCTGCCTCCTGTTACCATCCGCCTTAGACGCACAGTTTGGGACCTCCCTACCCGAGATCCGCTGGTTTTGACACCGACAATGACCTATGATCAAATGTTCTCATTTGACTCCTAAGTCAATATACTCATATGTAGATGACCTAGTCATCGACAAATTGCTTGATAGATGCTAGAATGATTGTGCATGCTTTGTCACATATTTCATTTGTCATTTTATTGTGTGAGCATGTTGGATGCATATTTTACTCATTCGAGGACATCCATTTGTTGCTTTGATTGCTTGGCCTTTTCTCTTTTGCCAAATGGATGGACAAGAATGCCTAAGAACTCCCTCTAGCTATCTATGCTTTTCTCATCTCAAACTCTATTCGTACTACATCACAAAGTTTGATCAAGTCAGATTCGAACCACTCTGTGTGAGGAGCACTTGGAGTCCCCGATTCGTCATAGACTTAAATTTCCAAAACCTCTTTGTGCATTTCGGTATGACCGAGTCATCCATTTCGGTCACACCGAGATCACTAAGTTGATCTAGGTTTTCAATCTCGGTGCAACCGATTAGAACTTTTCGGTCACACCGAGTTGCAGCAACTGCTTGCGATTCTGCATCTCGGTGCCACCAAGTTGTTCCACTCGGTCACACCGACAGGGTCGGGATATATAAACCCACGGGTGAGATTTTGGAAATTTCTTTGAAACCTCTTGGCCCGCGCGTATCCTGCTCTACCGCCTCGGGTCTCCAGATCATCCTCTCGCCGCCAGCAACCTCCCGCCGCTGGTTTCCAACATTGTCAATGGATTTCTGCCCCTCCATTGCCGCCATAGTGAACTCCGCCGAATTAGGGTACGAGTTCGATCCTCTGTGCTATTCTTTTAACTCTGTTTCGTACACATTGCTTTGCCATGATTATGACCACGTATGCAATCAATCTATCCACTGAAAACATCCTTTAGATTAGATTGGATTTGAAAATTTAGGGTTAGGTCTCCGCCGAACTCATCTCGGACCGACCGAATTGTAGAAATCGGTCTCACCAATTTGGCTTAGGCCATTGCAGTTGCACTTTTGGTCTGACCGAAAACTGCAAATCGGTGTGACTGAGTTCGATTCTTTGTGAAACCCTAGCAGTCTCGGTGCCACCGAACTATGACTCGGTCTGACCGAGTTCACTAGTTTAGGTTCCAAAATCTGCTTCGGTATCACCGACTTTACAAATCGGTAGCTCCGAAATGCTTTCTGTGAAGAACTAAAACTAAGTTTTTAAGTCATCTTTTTGCGAAAACTCTACACTTTGTGATGCTCATCCATTCTACCTCATCTATATCTATGCACAGGGTCTGTTGTCAGTAAGTTTGCAGAGATGTCTGACCAGAGTGACAGCCAGAACAAGTCAGAGGAACATGTGCAATTGAGTGAGGGCACTAGTCCCTCTAGCACTTCTGATGATGGCAGCAGGTGCACACCAAGCAACTTGCCCAAAGCAGCCACCAGGTCAAGGAAGAAGAAAACCTCAGATTCTGAAGATGAGGACTATCTGGCTGTTGAGGAGGAAGTCATCTCCAAGAAGAAGGTGTTGAAGAAGGAATATGGCACAACTGCATCCACTAAGCCTGGCTTGCATAAGAAGGCCCCTGCCAGGAGGGTGCCAACCTTAAAGGTGAGAGTATCAACTGCTGAAACCTCCAAGCCAACTGAAGAGATTGTTGGAGAAGGAAAGAAGAGGAAGGAAAGGGTCAAGAAGACCACTGCCAGAGTGCTTGGTAGATCCTCCATTATGAGAGATCTAGAAGAGGAGGAGGAGGAAGAGGATGTTGCACCAGCTCCCAAGTCTCAGAAGCTTATGGGTGGATTGGGAATACATCCAGGAGAATGAAGATCACTTCCCAGGAGTATATGATAGCTTTAAGGCATGTGGAGTAGATGAGTTTGTTGGACACAAGCTCACTAAAATGGAATGATGAGTTGATCATGTAGTTTTGCTCCACTGCCCACTTCTCTCTAGATGGAAGGATCGTATGGATGTCTGAGGGTACTAGGTACCAATCCATAGTTGAGGAGTGGGCCAAGCTAATCAATGCCCACGAAGAACATGAAGATGACTTGGATGTGTATGCCACCAAGAAGAAAGACCACAACTTCATGGCAAACATGTACAAAGAGATCCCTGATAAGGCTTTGGAAACACACAAGCTTGGATCTTTACACTTCTTGTTGTCTGGTCTGCCTACCATTAACTGAATCTTAAGGCACACATTGCTACCCAAGTCAGGAGATCACAAGATGATCAGAGGACACTCCATCAACATACTGCAATTCTTTGATGTCCCTCAGAAGTTCAAAGTTATGAGCTTGATTGTAGAAACGATCAAGAGGACTGCTGCTGATCAAAATAGGAGTTGTGGGTATGCTCCACAAATTTAGGAGCTCATCAATTCTAAGATGCGCACATGAATTTATTTGCTGGACAAGGAGCATCTATTCTTACGTCCTGAATCTTAAGACAACACTGTTGTGATGAATGAGGAGGAACCATCATCAGCTCAAGTCCAGGAGAAGAGAGCCAACGCAAAGGCTGAGAAAGCTGCAAGGATGCCAAGCACAGAAGAAGCATCTCAAGTTTTCCTCAAGACAAAAAAAGATCAATTAGGCTATCTGATTCAAGCTACACTGAGGATTGAGAAGGGCTTGGCCACCTTGACTCGGAATCATGAGAGCCTGGAGAGGATTGTGGAGACAAAATTCTATGATCTTGATCTGAAGGTGACCGAGATTCAGGCTACAGTTGAGCAACTTCAGGAGGAAGCAGAGGAGAGGAAAGGAAAGGCAACTACTGATGCTTTTCAGCATGTGCCATGAGGTCCAAGATCTGCTACAGTGCTAGTTTCAGATGCTAGAGCTATAGTGTCAGCACCAGCAGCTACAGCTCCAGTGCCACCTCCAGCACCGACTCCACCTCCATCAGCTCCAACTACATCATCGAAAGCCTTCGTCCTTGGAGTTCTCTCTACACCACCTCCCGAAGACCAAGCCTGAGAGACGCATAACACTATGCATTTTCAAACTTTTTGGTAACTTTTTGCCAAAGGGGGATAAATATGTATGGATCATAGGCTTCGAGAGAGAGTGTCTTGCTTTTTATCTCTCTTGCTTTTGGTTGAACTTTTATTGTGTGACATACTTTATGTCCTTGTGAGATACCTATTTGATCATGTGATTGATCATTTGCTACCTTAATGCTTGTTTGGATGATACTATCTTTTATATCTCATATATGATCATTCACTTGCTTGGTGATGAGTGCATGCTTTTAATTTCTATCATTTTGAGCGCTCCACCAAGATGTATGTGACATGGAAGAGTAACCCATGATCCTTGCATTCAAAAGAAAATCTTAAATAATGCACAAATTTAGGGGGAGCTCTTGTTTATCACATACTTCTCAAAGCGACGATGTTTTTCAATCTTATGATCATTTTTTGAAGCTTTGATCTATATGTTGTCATCAATTACCAAAAAGGGGGAGATTGAAAGTGCAACTATCCCTGGGTGGTTTTGGTAATTCCTAACAACATATAGCTCATTGAGCTAATGCTATTTTAAGATGAATATTTTAGGAAAGCTCAATGACTGGCATGGCATGGATTAGAAAGTGGACCCCTCAAAATGCTAAGGACAAAAGATTGACTCAAGCTCAAAGCACAAGACTCTACATTTTACTTTTAGTGATCCAAGATCACATTGAGTCCATAGGAAAAGCCAATACTATTAAAAGGGGGTGAGGTGTTGCTTAATGAGTTACTTGCTCAAAATGCTTAGTGATATGCTCCAAAAACCCTCAACTACTTTCTCATATCCACATATGTCCCAAACCAAATTTCAAACTCGACCCCACCGAAATCTTCTATCCGGCGCCACCGAGTTCACTTGACATAGCCACTGCCACAAACCCTAGTCACTTCGGTCTCACCGATAGGGATCTTGGTCTCACCAAGATGGGATTGCAACCTCTCTGTTTCCCTTCGTAACGTTTCAGTCCAACCAAGATGAGCGATCGGTCCCATCGAGATTGCAATGCAAACTCTCTATTTCCCCTTTGTAACGTTTCAGTCTAACCGAGATGAGCGAATATGTCCCACCGAGTTTGCCTGACCAACTCTCTGTTTGTCTATTGCCAAAATCAGTCCCACCGAGTTTGTGTAATCGGTCTCACCGAGATTACGTTATGCCCTAACCCTAATGGAATCGGTCCCATCGAGTTGACATGTCGGTCCCACCGAAAATCCTAACGTTCACATTTTGAACTAAATTGGTCTGACCGAGTTTTATAATTCAGTCCCACCGAGTTTGGTGATTTGTGTGTAATGGTTAGATTTTGTGTGGAGGCTATATATACCCCTCCACCCACTCTTCATTCATGGAGGGAGCCATCGGAATATGCCTACACTTCTAACATACATTTTCTGAGAGAGAACCACCTACACTTGTGTTGAGGTCAAGATATTCCATTCTAGCCACATAAATCTTGATCTCTAGCCTTCCCCGAGTTTCTTTCCACTCAATTCATCTTTCTACCAAATCCAATCCTATGAGAGAGAGTTGAGTGTTGGGGAGACTAGCATTTGAAGCACAAGAGCAAGGAGTTCATCATCAACACACTGTCTATTACCTTTTGGATAGTGGTGTCTCCTAGATTGGTTAGGTGTCACTTGGGAGCCTCCGTCAAGATTGTGGAGTTGAACCAAGGAGTTTGTATGGGCAAGGAGATCGCCTCCTTCGTGAATATCTACCCTAGTGAGGCAAGTCCTTCGTGGGTGATGACCATGGTGCGATAGACAAGGTTGCTTCTTCGTGGACCCTTCGTGGACTCGTGCAACCGTCACCCTTCATGGGTTGAAGTCTCCATCAACATGGATGTACGATAGCACCACCTATCGGAACCACACCAAAATCTCCGTGTCTACATTGTGTTTGCTCCCTCCAAACTCCTCCCTTTACCTTCATATGCAATTGTTTTACATTCCGCTGCTATACTATTTGAATTGCATGTGTAGGTTGTTTACTTGATTTGTGCTAAGTTGCTAAAATCTGCCAAGACTTAAAATTGGGAAAAGGCTAGATTTTTATTTGGTCAAGTAGTCTAATCACCCCCCTCTAGACATACTTTCGATCCTACATCATGCATGTGGATCATGTAGAGAAAAGTTTATGTGATAGCTATATTGTTGAATTTGAATATTATCCTACATGCAATTATTATGAGAGAGGAAAATATGGTTGTAGAAATTTTCATGTTACTAAATTACCTCTCGTCATGTTGAGATTGCTATTGTTTCTTTCTTCTTCCATGCATATGCTAGTTTTTGTTTGTCTTGATAATTTGTTTGCTTATAAAATGCCTATGCATAGGAAGTATGTTAGACTTAGATTTGTTTTTTCATATTCTTCATGATGCTCCCTTCGTGTTTCAATTGCTATCTAGCATGTGAGCATCATTAAAATTATAGATGCCTAGCTGGGGGCGTTAAACGATAGCGCTTGTTGGGAGGAAACCCAATTTTACTTTTGTTCCTTGATTTTTGTTCCTGTTTAGTAATAAATCAATCATCTATCCTCTGTTATGATTGCGTTTTTTATGTTTTAATTAGTGTTTGTTCCAAGTAAAGCCTTTAGGATCTTCTTGGATGATTGTTATTTGATCTTGCTAAAAAAACAGAAAGTATGCGCTCATGAGAATAATTTTCATTTTTAACCAGAGAGCGATAAAATACTGATTCCAACTGCAGTAGATCAATATAAAAATTATTTAGGTCTTCCTAATCTTGTAGAATTTTTGGATTTACAGAAGTATTCGAAACCTACAAATTACTACAGACTGTTCTGTTTTTGACAGATTGTGTTTTTCGTGTGTTGTTTGCTTATTTTGATGAATCTATGGCTAGTATCGGGGGGTATGAACCATAGAGAAGTTGGAATACATTAGGTTTAACACCAATATAAATAAAGGATGAGTTCATTACAGTACCTTAGAGTGGTGACTTGTTTTCTTATACTAACGGAGCTCATGAGATTTTCTGTTGAGTTCTGTGTTGTGAAGTTTTCAAGTTTTTGGGTAAAGATTTGATGGATTTTGGAACAAGGGGTGGAAAGAGCCTAAGCTTGGGGATGCCCAAGGCACCTCAAGGTAAAATTCAAGGACAACCAAAAGCCTAAGCTTGGGGATTCCCCGGAAGGCATCCCCTCTTTCATCTTCGTCTATCAGTAACTTTACTTGAGGCTATATTTTTATTCACCACATGATATGTGTCGGTGTCAAAACCGGCGGATCTCGGTAGGGGGTCCCGAACTGTGCGTCTAGGCCAGATGGTAACAGGAGACAGGGACACAATGTTTTACCCAGGTTCGGGCCCTCTTGATGGAGGTAAAACCCTATGTCCTGCTTGATTAATATTGATGATATGGGTAGTACAAGAGTAGATCTACCACGAGATCAAGGAGGCTAAACCCTAAAAGCTAGCCTATGGTATGATTGTTGTATGATGAAGTTGTCCTACGGACTAAAACCCTTCGGTTTATATAGACACCGGAGAGGGTTAGGGTTACACAAAGTCGGTTACAATGGTAGGAGATCTTGAATATCCGCATCGCCAAGCTTGCCTTCCACGCCAAGGAAAGTCCCATCCGGACACGGGACGGAGTCTTAAATCTTGTATTTTCATAGTCCTGGAGTTCGGCTGAAGGTATAGTCCGTCTACCCGAACACCCCCTAATCCAGAACTCCCTCAGTAGCCCCTGAACCAGGCTTCAATGACGACGAGTCCGGCGCGCAGATTGTCTTCGGCATTGCAAGGCGGGTTCTCCTCCAAATTCTTAATAAAAGTTTGTAAACACCAAGAGTTGTGTCTGGTTCTGCAAAATAAGCTTCCACGTATTGCCATAGAGAGAATAATATTAACACAAATCTAATCTGCTGACGTATTCCGCAGCGTGACATCACACTACGGCCAAGCCTTTATTCGAATCGTTTTCACTTCTCCACCTCAGCGTGTTTTGCGAGGCGGTTTCATTGGCACGTCTTGTCAAAGCAGAGATCGTGTCCCCTTTGTTTACGGGATTCTCGTTAATACGGACGTGGGTAACCCAACCGCGCCACTTATCACGGCGCTTGGGAGGCAAGCGAGTTTTACTAGGCTGGTGGGGACGCATAGTTGCATCCGCCCATATAAGGGGATAAGGATCCACCTTTTTACCTACGCCTTCTTCCTCCTTTGCCTATCCATCTTCTGCGCACCCGAGCTCCAGCGCCCAAGCCCGCACCTCCTACCTCAACCCTCTCCAACAATGTCCGGAGCGGGAGGCAAGTGGATGGTCTCCTCCGTCACGAAGGGCCATATCAAAAGGTTAAGGAAGGCCGGATACTTGTCCAAAGACATCGCGCACCGGCTTCCTGAGGAGGGGCAGCTTCTCCCCACCCCAAGGCCCCATGAGAGGGTAGTATTTCTTCCCCACTTCCTCCACGGACTGGGTTTTCCTCTCCACCCATTTGTCCGCGGGCTCATGTTCTACTATGGCCTAGATTTCCACGATCTGGCCCCGAACTTCATCCTCAATATCTCAGCGTTTATCGTCGTGTGCGAGGCTTTCCTCTGCATTCGCCCCCATTTCGGCCTCTGGCTCAAGACCTTCAACGTCAAGCAAAAGGTGGTGCGCGGCAACCAGGCGGAGTGCGGAGGTGCCATGGTGGGCAAAATTGCCAACGTCCTATGGCTCGAGGGCTCCTTTGTGGAGAGCTTGAAGGGGTGGCAGTCAGGGTGGTTTTACATCACCGAGCCACGCGATCCGAAGTGGATCGCAGCCCCTGAATTCTGATCCGGACCCCCTACGCGGCTCACGTCCTGGAAGGAGATGAGCTTGTTGTGGGGCGACGAAGAAGAGTTGACTGGACTGCAAAAATGCATCCAGTCCCTGGTGAACAAGCAGCTCAAGCTTGTCAACATAATCCAGGTCATGCTTGTCCGCCGGATCCTTCCGTGTCAAGAACGGGACTTTAATTTGTGGGAGCTCAACCCGGCGCAGCACCGAACTCTGAGCAGGCTCTTCGACACGACGTACGAAGATGTCTGGAGGGGGCTAACCAAAGGCGCCGAGGCTCCCACATCCGCCTCCGAAGACCGTGGATTCAGCTTGCAGCGTCCTGCTGGCGAGGTAAGATATTTCCATCTTTTACAGGATGTTAAGTTTTTTCGTAGTTTGACTCTATGCGGGATCTAAACTCCCTCACCTTTGACAGGATTGGTAGGAGAAGTCCGGACAGATTAACTGTCCGGCTCCCTTGCCCGAAGACCCAACCCCTGCTCTCCTAGAGAAGCTGCTGGTTCCGGCACCTTATGTGGTGCCGGAGAAGAAGGCTAAGAAGAAGAAGGCCACGGGGACTCGAAAGAGTTCCCGGCATATGGTGGTGTCGGACTCGTCGTCCGACGAGTCCGAGACGCACTCCTCCCGTGAAGACAAGGAGGAGGAAGAGGAAACCTCTCCCCCTCCAGCGGGGGGAGGAAAGAAGAGGAAGGCCGCCCCAGTAGGGGAGGCCGAGGGGTCCAAGAAGAGGAAAACCCCTCCGCCAGACTACGCCCCCAATGCCGACGAGGACGAAGAGGAGTGGCCGGACAGGGCCAAGCATCCGGTGAGATCGTAAGTGTTCGGATACCAGAGTAACTCGTGATATTCCTTTTGTTGCACAGCTTTCCCTAATGTCAGATATAATCATGCAGTCCGCCCAAGGACGGGCTCGACGAGTCGTCGAGCGGCTCCCTGGATTCATCAGACGTGAATTCAATTCCGCCCGCTGCTTCCCCCTGTGCTGCGGATGACGCCGAAGTGGCGTCGCGACAAGCTCCGGGGCGAGTGGAGGTGGTCCAGGAGGAGCCGCAAGGCGACCTCCCGGACTCCAGGAGTGAAGGGGACGAGACCCCCTAGGCTCCAAGTCCGTCTTTAAGCCAGACACTGCACCGGAATCATCAACGGTTCCGGACCGCGGTAGGCGAACTCCTGCCAAGAGGAGCAAGCCTACTGAGCCGGTGTCCTCCATCCAACCAGAGGCGCCGGACAATCTACTGGAGGAGCTTAAGGGCGCCTCCATCGACGAGGAGCACCGTGCCATCATGAGTACGGTGGTCCAGAAGGTTTGGTCCGCCAAAAGCGGACTAACTGAAGCTTGTGCTAGCCTTCTAACAGGCTTCGAGGTAAGTAAAAATATGTAAAGATATTACCGTATAGACAGTAGCCCCTGATGCTCTGTTTGGCGTTCGGAAAGAAAAGCCAAATAGAGGATCTATTAAATATCGCAGGAGTCTAACTAAAAAGGAGTCAATATACGTATGCAGGCTTCGCTGCTGGCCACCGCCGCACTGACTGCGGAGGTGGGTGCCCTAAAGCAGGGCCTCGAGCGGACCGAGCAAGAGCTCGGCCTTGCCAAATGGCAGCTCGAGGAGAAAGAAGGTAAGAGATACCTTATAGAAAAAAATCCTATAGGAAGGCGCAATTGCAAAAAATGATAGGAGTATACTGCTTATTGTAGGGGCCACAACTGAGGTGGCGACCCTCAAGCAGGCGCTGTCCGAGGCCGAGAAGAAAGCGGCCACGGAGCGCGCCGAGCGGGAGAAATTTGAGGCGCAGGTCGGCGAGGTGTGGCAAGAGCTTCAGGTTCTCATGCAAAAACATGAGAGTTTGGAGCTCGACTCGAAGACGCGAGCGTCCGAGCTTGTTGCAGCCCTTAAAACTGCCAAATCTGCCAAGGCCGAAGCCCAGAAGGCCCTCCAGGAATTGGATGCGGTGAAAAAGATAGCGGCGGGTAAGGCATTCTATATGCAAAGCAGACATATAAAAGTAAACTACTTGTTACTTACCCGAATCCGGAGCTCTCCAGGGGCATTCGCAGATCTTCCCTGCAGAGTATCCGATGCCGCCGCATTCTACCGAGCCGAGGAAGGCAGCTCGACGGAGAAGGTGTTCTGGTCTCAGTACGCTAAGGCCGGACACCCTGTGCCCTTGAGCGACCAGCTGAAGCAGCTGGTCGAGCTCCACAAGGCGGCCGAACAGGCCCTGAAGGGCTTCATAGTTCGGCTGTGGCCTGGAGAGGCCCTGCCTGGGAGCTACTTCGGACTGGTGCGGCGGCTGGTGGAGGCTTGTCCAAGGCTCGAGGTCATCAAGCGCTCCGTCTGCATCCAAGGTGCCCGCAGGGCCCTTGCCCGTGCAAAGCTGCACTGGGGTAAGCTGGACGGTGAGAAGCTTGTGAAGGACGGGCCGCCGCCGGGGAAGGAGCATCGCAAGCCCGAGAACTATTACAAGGATGTTCTTGCTGGTGCCCGCCTTGTGGCGGATGAATGTACCAAGGATGTAATTTTTGAATGAACTCGCTCGTGTTATCCTGTGCGCTGAAAACTTGTTCATATGCGCTAAGCAATGCTTGAATTTAAAATATTACTTTCTGTGCGGCCGTTTATCAAAAAATTGAGAGATGGCCAGTCGTCAGCTTCTGCCCCCATGCCACTAGTGCTGGGGTGTTCGGGATAAACCTGAGCGCTCTTTTTCACATGATTGGGTCCGTCGAGGGAGGCGGTCAACACAACCAACAAGGCAATCGGACTATAATGCTTGAACACTCTCACTTAGCCATAGAACTCTATAATTTTAAATTTTGGCGAAGCCCCTAGTATTTGGAAGACCGAGTTCGGGGCGCTATCCACGCCTTGGCCGGACAAAGCCGGTTCCTCGCTCGAAGCGGCATAAGCCTTTAAGGACTCGAAAAACCTCACAAACAGCGACCGATCTCTCGCCTCATCATGACAGTCAGTTTTAGCTTTCTCCACTGAGGTGCTCGGCCTAGCTCAACTGGGGCACAATCGCAGTGGTTCTCCTAGTGCTACCTTAGCCGATATAGCGGAACGTAAGGCACCAAAACATAGGAGCCGGGCAAACCCAACTATTGACCCAAATCATGATTCGGAGCCGATGCATATAGTGCTATAAGTTCGGGGTGCCGCACTTGTGAAAGTGGACGGACTTCTCACGCCATATTAATGGGTACTGAAGCCCCTGGCGTATTTTTCCGTACCACAGTGTACGGGTGCAGCATGTTATTAATAAACATATATATAAAAAGAGGGTAATGCAAAAAAATAGACAAAAAGCTATGCATTGTTTATAGAAAGGCTGCTATGAAAGCGGAACGATACAAATAGTGCGATAAGCAAAATAAATTGGACTATTTAACATGTCCTGGCCAAGGGAAGGCCACGGAATTGTATTAAAAACAGGTATACTGCTCGCAATAGAGACCACCTGGGAGTTCCATAATGCGGCGTGGCTTGTCTGCTTCCCTGGATCTTGCATCGTTTGTGCGGCAGTTGAATTGCCGAACGGGTCGTCCAAAGTATGGAGTCCTGAGAGTAAGAGAAAAAAAGAAGGAATCCAGCAGCCCCTGGTGCGGTTTAAGCCGTATTCCGGGCGTGCCGTGATAGTGCCCCTTCCCCTGTTCCCATGGTATTTCCAGAGCGTAGTTATGTACGCGAAGCGCTGGTTTCGCTATATCGCAAGGGCTAGGGTTGGGGCCGCATTGCTACACTGGCTCGGAACGTGCCAGGCGGTCTTGTTGTAGGGTACTCCGGGCGCGCTTGACAGTGTCCGGCTTTTTGAAGGCCGAACTGGAGAACTGCCTAGAGAGGCTGCTTTGTACTTCTGCTGGGAGCGCTGCCGTGTGCTCCTCTGTTCGGAGGGAGCGTTCAGTGTTCCCATTGACCGTGATTACTCCTCTAGGGCCTGGCATCTTGAGCTTGAGGTATGCCTAGTGCGGTACCGCATTGAATTTTGCGAATGCGGTTCGCCCGAGCAGTGCGTGATAGCCACTACGGAACGGGACTATGTCGAAGATTAACTCCTCGCTTCGGAAGTTATCCGGAGATCCGAAGACCACTTCCAGTGTAACTGAGCCTATACAGTTGGCTTCCACACCTGGTATGACGCCTTTAAAGGTCGTTTTGGTGGGCTTGATCCTCGAGGGATCTATGCCCATCTTTCGCACTGTATCCTGGTAAAGCAGGTTCAGGCTGCTGCCGCCGTCCATGAGGACTCTTGTGAGATGAAATCCGTCAATGATTGGGTCTAGAACCAATGCGGCGAAGCCGCCGTGACGGATGCTAGTGGGGTGGTCCCTTCGATCAAAGGTGATCGGGCAGGAGGACCATGGGTTGAACTTTGGGGCGACCGGCTCCATCGCATATACGTCCCGTAATGCACGCTTCCGCTCCCTCTTGGGGATGTGGGTTGCGTATATCATGTTCACCGTCCGCACTTGCGGGGGAAATCCCTTCTGTCCACTGTTGTTCGGCGGCCTGGGCTCCTCCTCGTCGTCGCTATGCAGCCCCTTGTCTTTGTTTTCGGCTCTTAACTTGCCTGCCTGCTTGAACACCCAACAATCCCTGTTGGTGTGATTGGCTGGCTTTTCGGGGGTGCCATGTATCTGGCACAAGCGGTCGAGTATTCGGTCCAAACTGGACGGGCCCTGAGTTTTTGTTTTGAATGGCTGTTTCCGTTGACCAGATTTGTAGCCTCGAAATCTAGCATTAACTGTCGTATCCTCGTTGCTGTCGCTGTTAACGCAGCGCTTTTGTTTGTTCCGACGCGACCTGTCACTTTTGTCCTTGGTATTCGAATTACCAGTGTTCTTGGATAAGTTGTTACTGCGAGCTATCCAGCTGTCTTCTCCCGCGCAAAAGCGGGTCATGAGTGTTGTGACGGCTGCCATAGATTTCGGCTTTTCCTGTCCCAGGTGCCGGGCCAGCCACTCATCACGGATATTATGCTTGAAGGCCGCTAAGGCCTCTGCGTCCGGACAGTCGACTATTTGGTTTTTCTTTGTTAGGAACCGTGTCCAGAATTGCCTGGCCGATTCTTCTGGCTGCTGAATTATGTGGCTTAGGTCATCGGCGTCTGGTGGTCGCACATAAGTGCCCTAGAAGTTGTCAAGGAATGCGGCTTCCAGGTCCTCCCAAGAACCGATTGAGTTTGCTGGCAAGCTGTTAAGCCAATGCCGGGCCGGTCCCTTAAGTTTGAGTGGGAGGTATTTGATGGCGTGTAGATCATCGCCGCGGGCCATGTGGATATGAAGGAGATAATCCTCGATCCATACCATAGGATCTGTTGTGGCATCGTACGATTCGATGTTTACGGGTTTGAAGCCCTCAGGGATTTTATGATCCATTACTTCATCTGTGAAGCATAGTGGGTGTGCGGCGCCTCTGTATTGGGCTATATCACGACGCAGCTTGAAGGAGCTTTGTCTGTTGAGTTCGGCCCGGCCGGATTCATTGTGTCCGGAGTGACAATCATCGTCACGTGTCGTGGGGCGCCTGCGCAATCCACAGATCGATCTTGTTTGCCTTGCCTTGTCCTCCAGGATGTCGCGCAGGTCGGGCGCATTTTCCCGTGCCTTAGTATGCTTGACGCGGTGCCGGGGCATGGCTTGAGTGGAGGGCCAAGAGGCCTCTTTGTCGCGGCCACGAGGTGGCCGGTCGGCCATGTCATGCGCTGGTGATGTAGGTGCTTCCTCCTCTAGTCGGGGTAGCAGCCTGCGCTTTGGGTAACTCTTGGAGGGGCGTTCGAGTTCATACTCTTCGGCCGCAAGGACTTCAGTCCATCTGTCAGCTAGCAAATCCTGATCAGCTCTAAGCTGTTGCCGCTTTTTCTTGAGGCTGCTTGCCGTGGCCATGAGCCTGCGTTTAAAACGCTCTTGTTCGGCAAGATCTTCTGGCACGACGAACTCGTCGTCATCAAGGCTTGCCTCGTCTTCGGAGGGAGGCGTATAATTATCGTCCTCAACCTCTTGGTCCGCCGCCCTCTCGTGAGGGCTGGCTTCCCTGTCCTCCAGTGCCGAATTTTGCTGGAGGGGGTGTTCTTCGGCGCTATCCGGAGTAGTATTATCTCCCGTGCCGGAATCACCATTTTTGCTTTGGCGGGATTTAGAGCGGCGCCGCTGACGGCGGCGCTTGGGTTGTTTCTTAGAGGTATCGTCCATCGCTGTTCCATCGCCATCTCCATCCTTTGGAGTGTCCACCATATATATGTCATATGACGAGGTGGCCTTCCAACGCCCTACAGGTGCTGGTTCTTGTTCGTCTCCTGCATCGTCGTCCATGCCGTTGATGTCTTCGGAGTCGAAGTCAAGCATGTCGGTTAAGTCGTCGACAGTGGCTACGAAGTGGGTGGTGGGTGGGTTTTGAATTTCTTCATCGTCCGTATCCCAACCTTGCCGACTGTAGTCCGGCCAGGGCTCTCCTGATAAAGAGAGAGACTTTAGAGAATTCAGGATGTCGCCGAAGGGCGAGTGCTGAAAGATGTCCGCGGCGGTGAACTCCATTATCGGCGCCCAATCGGATTCGATCGGGCAACAAGCTTGTCGAATATAGCAACAACATCATAGTTGCTGCAATTCCAAGAGTGGTTGGGAACTCAACAAATTGCTATCTTCCGTAGAATACAGTCACCATGATCGTATTTGAACGTGCGTACATTACCAGTGTGCTCAACCTCTGGGCAGTGTGCTGAGATTTTTGGAAGTGGAACCCGGTGACGAGTGTACACATTCACAAGTTCCCACTCGCAGTTGGACCCAATGTAAACATCCCAATCTCCATTTGCGCCCGCCCAAGCCTTGCCCTCAAGTGATGGCATCTTAACATCATACGTATCATTATCAAGCGACATCAACTTGCACAGGGCGAGGCCTCCGTCGTGCCGGCGCCAGTCATCATCAGGGTCACGACGAAGAAGATAGGGGAGATCAAACCGCTCCTTGACTCTTGGGTTCTTTGTAATGATGTTATTAGTTGAGTCGAGAATGGGCTTGAACGAACCTGCCATGCTAGCCGAGGTGATGACGTCGCACCGATCAATGAGTTCCTCCACCACGTCATCTTTCAGATTGGGGCAAGAATAACGGGGTCGTTTCCGGCCTGTTCCCTCCATGGAGAAGACGATCGAACAATGGCATAAGAAAGGGTGAAGGGCTAAAGGAAAATGGAGGAGGGAGAGGAAGAGCGTGAGACAGCAGTTCCAAATTGAGAGGGAAAGGCGAAGAGTCGGTGGACGGTTGCGAGTTTGCCACGGTTCACGAAGAGGCGCCCCGGCCTACACGTCCGTTTGGAAATACTCCTACTACTCGCCGTCGTCTCACTAATATGTTGGAACGGGACCACATGTCAACGAAACATGGTGTGTAATTTCTCGTGCAAAATGCGATCTGGTCGCGTTGGCCCGAGGTGCCGCATTAGTTATCGACCTTTATTTTTTTAATGGCATGCCGATCAGTTTTGAAGCACGACTAACTGGTACTGTACGCAGAGAAAATATAAACTACTCTACCACTACTCCACCTCCAGTACTAGTAGTATAAAAAAGATATATAGGCTGGAGCTTGAGCGCTTTCTTGCTAAGGGCTACCCACTTGCTTCTCACACTACCACCCTCTCTCGAGATCTAAAAAGGACGGCCCCTCTCTCCCTCCTCAACGGTGGTCACAGATCCACCGGGGAAGAAAAGGACGTGCAGCATTGACACACTTGTCGTCGGGGAGCGAGGTCACGCACTGACGACAACCCCGTCCTCTCAGACCTAGCGCCCGCGCGGGATGACATCTGTCCCCAAGCTCGCTGCCGTAGTGTGTGCGGAGGACGACGACCATGAGCGAAGCCACTTCCCGCCGACCCTCAGGTATGCTACCTCTTTTCGAACCATAACCTTGTTCTATTGCCCCATCTTCCATGTCGTTGCATGTGGATCTTTTTCCACTCCACCATCTTCCCAATTTGCTATCCTCTGCTCTTCTGGCCACGCAGACGAAAACCATAATTTGCACTATTAAAGGAAACCCTACTTCATGCAGACTAATCCATGTCTGGGTTGAATAAGGAAAGGAAGGGAGACTATACTGTCCAAGAGAGTAGGCATCGAACCCGCATCTAGGTTGAAAAGGGGAAAATCAGTAGCTAAGGAACGAGTCTCGTGTCTCTTGGTTGAAGAAGGGTAGAAAGGCATGACAACGCAATAGAGAATGACCAGGTCGATCGGTTTGTTGTCCTCGCATAGGAAAAAGTTGGCTAAAGAGAGCAAAAATGGGACGTAATCCACATATGCTGCCTGGATATTTGTTGCTCTGGGCAACCATACCTCCTTCACCACTCTGCGTTCGTGGAGGTACATCGTACTGGTGCGCCCATTGTTTGAATGGGCCTCCCATGCTCTTATTGCCACTTTTTTTGTTGTTAGTATAACGCCAGCAGTCAAGTCAAGCAATGCTACTGCTAAAGTGATGCCACATTTAACTAATACCGCTCTTAGTCTAATGCCACCGATAAATTTAAGCAATGCCATTTAATGTCACTGGATTATTTTAGTGTTAGCTGTTGATTATGGATGTATTAAAGATTTTCTAGCTAAGGCATTCTAATGTTGTTGCACAGCCAGTATACCAACGATGAAACTTGTTACTACCTTCAGATTTTTGCACTGTTAATGCTTATAGATTACATACCTCACATTCATGAGATAAGTTAACTTTTTTGTACAGTGTCACCAAAATGCCAAGGAGCTGATGTCATCTTATTTTGGTTAAACTACACAGACAATTATGAAGACAAGAGGAAAGGTCAAGAGTGGGCACCTCCTCCTCCGGCTGTTCTCTTGATTCATTGGATCAATTTTTTATGTTTAATCGATTATCAAGATTGGGATAGCAATTTTTAAGGTCCCCCCGAGTTCGAAATGATATTTACCTTGGAGGTACATGGTTTGCAATTTTTTATACTGTCATTAGTTAATAATGCTAGTTACCTTCAGACTTTTGTATTTCGTTTAATGCTCATGCAGAGCTAGTATACCAATGCTAAAACTTGTTACCTTTACATTTTGTATTGTTAGTTCTTATAGAAACCTTCCAGTGCTAGAGTTTATTGAAATCTGTTCAGTAAAACCATTGTACTATACCCTGTAATAAACTAACTACTCTACTGTTGCACTAGCCACTGGATTAGTGTATATTTGTAGTATTCGAATGGTGTTGCATTAGCGTATGGACATTAATAAAGTGTGGCAAGCTTTCCCAGATATGTGCTTAAGAAAACTACTACCTGTTTTTCTAAATACTAGACGTTTGGGTACTTTAAATTGAACCGCGAAAACGTCTTATATTAAGGAACAAAGGGTGTAGAGTTCACTCAAATTATCCCAGTAAAGCTAGTCACACCTTTGTTAAAATTAATGTTCATTATGTTATCGGAGGAGGTCTATATGTTTGTCTCTAATGCCTGTCGACTACATACCTGACATCATGATGTAATGTTAAGTCATTTCCTTTTGTATAGTGTCACTGAATTGTCAAGGCGGTGATGGCATTTTATTTTAGTAGAACTGCACAAAATTTGCTTAAAAGAAGAGGAAAGGTCAGGAATGGCTCAGTTTTTCAGAAAAAACTATGTATGCCTTCCTGACATCAGCCGCTGTTGCTTTATTTATTCCTTCAAACAGGTGGTTAGAAACAGTCTTGCTACCTTTTCCCATTATGAAATTGGAATGCTTATATTTGTGAGTCTATGCTTCAACTAGTGCCACTTTCAGATTAATCACACTTTCAATATCTATGCAAACAGGGATGCTCGATTTTAGTGGAACTGCACAAAAAGTCCAACTGGTTCAACATTAGGAGCATGTTTTTTTCCAAACCTTTATATCCAATTGGTAGCACTATGAGCTGTTCATTATGAAGGTACATTGTTTTCTACTATCTTGCTACTCTTTTTGTACTGTCATAAGATAGTAATACTAGTGGTTTGCATGTGAATTTATTGGCAGGGTGGACCTACATTGGAGGTGGACGACAGGATTCAATGATTGGATGCTCAATTTCGGTTGTATTGATTTCACCTCTTCCATCACTGCGAACATGGATATCCTTGGTCTGATGAAGAATAGGTGCTATATTTCTGCTCTGAACCAGCAAATCAATTTAGTATGAAATTGTCCAAGGCAAAACATAACTGTATCAGATTGTCCAGTGCAGAACATGATAGATGCTAAGCAGAAGAGACATGTTTAAACCGAAAATACAAGGTGTGGTATATGTTTACTAGCTGCTTGATATTTGTGCAGACAGAGATTTCTGCCCGTTGCTATTTGGCAAACAAACAAAGTGTCCGCAATTTTGGTTGAACTGCACAAGAGAATAGTATAGTCACTGCATGCAGTGCCATTTGAAAATAGACACAGAAAGATTGGATAGTCACTTCATGGACTGCAAAAAAGTAGTACTGTACTATTTATTGGCCAACACTAGGTGCTTCATTGCTTTGGTCTGATTATACAATGGGCATCATTTTGCCTAAGTTAAATTTTGTATTCCAAAAATAGTCTCGTGGTGTGATCGAGAGAAGACCAAATCATATTGCAGTGGATATTCCTCCATCATGTGTGGTTCATTCTCATGGTTCCAGCTGTTGGTGATACCACTTACATTTGCAAGAGGAATTGTAGACTTCACAAACAAATTTGTCTTTCAGTCTGTACTGAATGTTGGCCAAGAGAAGCATCCATGTTAGTAGGAAGAACAGATGTTTTTTCTAGATCTCTGCTTTTGGAGCTACATATTTGTATATGATCTGTGAATCATTGAGATGTATTAACATGTTGATCTTATGTATGGGAATCGTACTAGTTAGTTTTAGTTGCGATGCGAGATCTGAAGTGGCTGATCTTTGCTTTTGGAGCTACATATTTGTATATGATCTGTGAATCATTGAGATGCATTAACAATTACTTATTTCTGTTCGCTCAGTGTTTACAAGTTACTGATCGATCACTAGCTAGCCTACAAATGCGCTCCTGGCAGTTTTATTTGTGATGCAAGATGCGAAGTGGTAGTTTTTTGAATAAAAATGCCTACCTCTGAAGAAACTGACAGGCTACACTATCGATCCTACACGGATAAAAATGCCTACCTCTGAAGAAACTGACAAGCTACACTATCGATCCTACACGGATAAATAGCGGATCACGCATGTACTACCTCCTTTCCGGTTTGCAGGGCTCAATTCAAGAAACGACCTACTCGATCCTACACGAATAAATAGCGGATCACGCATGTACTAGTACCTCCTTTCCGGTTTGCAGGGCTTAATTCAAACCTCTCACCAACCAAGGTACTCCCTCCGTTCAGGATTTATTAGTCCCGTCAGCAAAGCAGCAAGACCAAGGCATGGCAATAATTAATGGCATGCAGAAGTGTAAGCCTAATTAATTCTAGCGATTTAAGTGGCTACATGCGGGCCCTCAGATGCGACTCATTGCATGCTGCTTCGTGTACTGCATGCGAGCGATTCTGAGTGCCTGCATGCAGCCGGCCATAATTAAGGCAACTAACTAATGCGAAAAAAGATACACTTTAAATCCGTGGAATCATTATTGACAAGGAGGGATATGATTCGAGTGCACTCATTTGACCGCCATGCCGGTGTGCGACCCAGACGGGACGGGACGGCACAGTCATAATTTCAGTTTCTCTAGTTTTCCACGGCAAGCTGGCGCGCTAAGCCATTATGCATTGAATTCCGATGACCGTCGCCCTACCTTCCGCCTATAAGTACTGTTTCCCGGCCTTCTCAGGTGCCACCGTGACCCAACTCACCATATCCTCATAAGCCCCCACCGGCCCGACGTTACTCGCCACGTCCGCCATGCCCCCGCCCGTCCGCGGTAGGCGACGCTGGAGGCGGTCACCACTGGAACTAGTGTTCGGGTTTTCACCGGAAGGCAGACGGAGGGAGGAGGCATTCTATCTGTCTTTAGATGGCAATGCGGAGATCGAGGAGTTGTTGGAGCGCGACCGCATGGCGGAGGAGAAGGAGTTGTTGGAGCGCGACCGCCTGGCGGAGGAGCAACGTATCGCCGATTTGCGCCACCAGCGGGACAGGAGCAGCAGCGGACCGACGCTCTGAGTCGCAAGCAGAGCGCCCGCAACTGGGCCTACTACGTGGAGGCCGGCGCCCGGCAAATAGCCCTGGATGCTGTCGGGCACGCACACGTTCGCGACGCCAATTTTTACTACCAGCTCGTCAAGTGGGTTTCTCGCTTGGAAGCCGAAGCTTCGGTGGACCAAGCCGGCATGGAAAGGGCCAATGCGCACGAGCAACGCACCCTATTGCACCTCTCGCAAGTCCGAGGTGAGGCGGAGGACGCCGGTGCCGGCGTTTAGCATGGACAGCAGATGGCGGTCGGCATCGTCTGGTTAGCTAGAGTAAGTTAGTACTTGTATGCTACTAGAGTGTTAGTGGGAGTAGATAGTTAACTTGGCTATGATGGTTGTCAACGTGGAAGTTCAGTACTCTATATGTGGATCAGACTTGTTACTTTGCTCTGAATGTTGAACTTTCCATTTGAACATATGGAATGGGCTGTTATTTTTTTAAATGGGTTGTATTTGTCCTCCACGGTTTAGAGGCTGACTTGTGGGCATAGCAAGTTGACGCGTACACAATCAGGAGATGATTGTACGTGGAGAGGATGACAGCAGGGACCCGCCAAGGTCATGGCAGTACGCAAGCAAGTGCCTCCTTATTTCAAGCCAATAAAAAAATGGCTCCTCCTAGTGGATTTCTGACATCTGGGTCCCATGCCATTGTCAACGTAGTCAATAAACGAGAGAATTGCACAACGAGCAGCTGACACCAGGGACCCAGCAGCTCGCCCAGTTATTTTTGTTTTGGGTTAATTTGATAAATGCCACTCCAAATCTGGTGTATCCGAGAAATGCCACTGCAATTTCCAAACTTTGAAAAATGCCATTTCATGCCATTTCTAGTGGCATTTTTCGAAGTCTGGAGTGGCATTTTTCAAAGTTTGCAAACTGCAGTGGCGTTTTTCAAAGTTTGCAAAAATTGCAGTGGCATTTTTCAAAGTTTGGAAATTGGAGTGGCATTTTTATGAATCGCCATAATTGGAGTGGCATTTATCTAATTTGTTTTTAAGACGGAAGCAGGGTGTCAACTGGGCTGTGCAGGACACTCTGGCCTGTCTAGACAGCCTTTTCTTTTATATTTACCACAGACCAGCCCAGTAGTTTTTTTTCTTTCTGAAAATGGCCAGCCCAGTTCTTTTGTGATTTGTCAAGTAAGTCGCTTTATCAGGCCTGTTGGGCTGCAAATCTTTCAAGACGAGGAGAGCTTCATTCGGCTGGCCGAGAAAATGGCCTATCAGTAATGAGAAATGGACTGCACATTTTAAAACACATCAAGCCGGCAATTATTTTCAAATATCTTTTTTTCATTTCAAGATTTTAAATTGCATTGATATTTATGCGTGGACAATTTATTGGATTTTATATTGATATACATTTATTTTTATAATCAGTCTGAATGTGACTTGAAATTTCGGGATTAAAAACAGTTCAGACCGCATCGACATATGCAAAATTTTGTATAATTTTTTAACCGTGGCCACAATATGGGCTGTAATGCTAACATAAAGAATATGGGTTCCAAAAAAACCCGTAAGAATTAGCAAATGGGCTGTAAATTATTTGAAATAATGGCAGATGGGCTGTATGCTGTTTTCCACAATTTGAGGCTTTCCACAGATGGCATGTATACTGTTGGATGTCCATCCAACGGCCGTCGAGCTTCTTCAATCTCTGCTCTTCCTGCTCCAGCCGCTCAAACAAGTGCCGGTGGGACTGCCTGCTCCCTCCTCCCCGCAGCTGGCTGTGCTGCCACGCAGGCCTCACCGCCCCACCGTACTCCTATCGCTGGCCTAGCCATCCTCTACTCACCCACACCTGTTGTTATTCTCCGGCGATGGCAGACGAACCAGTAAACCCTTGTACAGCCGTACTCCCCTCCGCGTGGGAAACAAAAACAACGGCCGGGTCTTCCCTGCCTCCGTGTCGTTCCCTTCCTAGGCCTCGCCGTCGTCCATCGCCCTGGTGCTCTCGGCGTGGTGTGGTCAGCGTGGTCAACGACCGACATGCATCTGAAGTGGACTGTACGTGGAGAGGCTGACAGCTGGGTCCACGGTCGCACGCAAGGAAATACCTCCTTATTACGCGCAAAATAATGATTTCCTCTACCTGACATCTGGGACCCACCGAAACAACCTCTTTATTTCGCAAAAAATGTTACCGCCGCTGACAGCTCGGACCCACCAGCTATATCTTCGCACGCAAGGAAGTGCCTCCTTATTACGCACAAAAAAAAGAATACTTCCCCTGCTAGCTGGGACCCAGTATAGTGGGCCTACTAAGTTGACGGGGACGAAGGGCTTTGTCAACTTAGTCAATATGCACGATTCTAACTCGACTGACCGTACGATGTCCATCCAACGGCCGTAGTGCTTCTTCAACCTCTGGTCTTCTTGCTCTAGCCGCCCAAAGCAGCGCCGGTCGTGCCGCCTGCTCCTGCCTCCCATAGCCGGTTGTGCTGCCGCGGAGGCCTCACCGGCCCCATACTACTCTCACCGCTGGCCAGGCCATCCCTCCACTCCACTCACCCACACCCCCTGTTATTCTGCGGCGACGGCAGCGCAGCCGAACCAGTGAACCCTCGTACTCCTCTCCGCGTGGGCATCTACTGCCGCGTCTTCCCCGGCTCTGCGTCGTCCACTTCCTAGGCCTCGCTGTTGTCCACCGCCGTGGTGCTGTCGGCGCGGCGTGGTCAATGTGGTCAACGACCGAATTCCATCGGAAGAATACTATACGTGGAGAGGATGACAGCTGGGTCCACGACAGCCGCAAGGAAGTGCCTCCTTATTACGCGGAAAATAATTATTCCTCCACCTGACAGTAGGGACCCACCGAACGCCCACCAGTATATCGTGAAAAAACGTTTGCCCCTGACTGCTGGGACCCACCCGACGGGCCACCGTATTTCGCGAAAAAAACGTTCCTCCTGCTGTCAGCTCGGATCCACCGGAAGTGCCTCCTTATTACGCACAAAAAAATGAATACCCCCTGCTATCTGGGACCCACCTTGGTGGGAGGCTGACTTGTGGGCCTACTAAGTTGACGGGGACGGAGGGCTTAGTCAACTTAGTCAATATGCACGATTCTAGCTCTAGTGACCGTACGATGTCCATCCAACGGCCGTAGAGCTTCTTCAACCTCTGGTCTTCTTGCTCCAGCCGCCCAAACCAGCGCCGGTCGTGCCTCGTGCTCCTGCCTCCCGTGGCCGGCTGCGATGCGGCAGAGGCCTCACCGCCCCCTACTACTCCCACCGCTAGCCAGACCATCCCTCTACTCACCCACACCCCCTGTTATTCTGCGGCGATGGCAACCTCACACCGCAGTGAACTAGGGAACCCTCGTACTCCTCTACGTGTGGGCATCCACTGCCGCGTCTTCCCCGGCTCCGCGTCGTCCCCTTCCTAGGCCTCGCCGTCGTCCACCGCCCTGGTGCTCTCGGCGCGGCGTGGTCAACGTGGTCAAGGAACGGCTTCCATCGGACGTGGACTGTACGTGGAGAGGCTGACAGCTGGGTCCATGGCCGCAACAAGGAAGTGCCTCCTTATTACGTGCAAAATAATTATTCCTCCACCTGACTGCAGGGACCCACCGGACAGGCCATCGTATTTCGCCCCCTGACTGCTGGGACCCACCAGCTACATCTTCGCACGCAAGGAAGTGCCTGACAGTCGGGACCCACCTGGTCGAAGCGTACGTAGAGTTGTCATTCTGGTCGCGAACATGTACGTACATATATACTGGTGGATGTAGAGGCGCGCACGTGTCATAGTAGAGGCGGCCAGGGTGCAATAAAGAAAATACGGCCACATATGTGTACGTACGGGCGGGGTCTCGAACGCCTACTCGCGCATACGTACGGCGAGGGCTCGTTGACATGGCTGGGTCGGAACAGAGAAACAAGGTCGTCGTCGTGTTCATGGGGAGGCAACAGAATGCGTCGTGTTCATGGGGAGGCAACGGAATGCGTCATGTTCATGGGGAGGCAACGTAATGCGTCGTGTTCATCGGGAGGCAACGGAACGCGTGGGAGCCAACCGGCTGGGTCGGAACGGAATGCGTGGTCGTGTTCATCGGGAGGGCTTGGATGGAATAGGCGATGGAAACGAGGCCTGGCGTACCGCACAACGGAGGAAACAGACCTCCTACGTTCGGAACAGGGTCCTGTTGATCGGGAGGGGTCTGGCGTACCGCAAAACGGAGGAAACGGACCTCCTACGGTCGAAACAGGGGTCCTGTTGATCGGGAGGGGTGTGGCGCACCGCAAAACGGACGAAACCGACTTGTGTTGGAGCGCTACAGTCGAAACGGGGGTCCTGTTCATCGGGAGGGGTGTGGCGTACCGCAAAATGGGACTCCACGGGATACTGTTCATCTCCACCATCGACCCCCTCCAGCCTCCACCTGCGACTGTTCATCCACGGGCTCCTGTTCATCCAGCCTCCACCGTGCGCTACTCCACCGGCTACTGTTCAACCAGCCCTCTCCATGGGCTCCTATTCAACCACCCCTCCACGGGCTACTGTTCATCCTGCCCTCCACCGTCTACTGTTCATCCTGCCCTCCACGGGTGGTCCTGTTCATCTAGCCCTCCACGGGGTCCTGTTCATCCAGCCCCAACCGGCTCGATCGTTCGGGGTCCTGTTCATCCAGAGGCAACACCACGGGGTCCTGTTCATCCACCCCCACCGGGAACTGTTCATCCACCCCCCCCCGCAACGCTCACTGTTCATCCAGAGGCAGCATCGATTGGCTTCAGTTAACAATAGTAGCGAAGGAATCACTCGATCGGGTTCAGTTAACAGCCATCGATCGATCGCTCGGGTTCAGTAATGCGTAGCCTGCAGTGCAATCGCTTGGGTTCAGTTAGAGCCCAATGCCTCGCTCGGCTTCAGTTAGAGCCAACGCCTCGCACACATGCACGTACGTGTACGAGAGAAACGCGCATCGCCCGGCCCCCGACCTCCCACCGTAACCGGGAACTCTCCAAAATTTTCCTCGCCCTCGCTTCTACCAATGTTTTTTCCGTCATGGACGGCCCAAAGAATGTCATGCAGTTGCGTCTCTGGCCCGCCCAGGACGAAAAGCCCATTTTCTGTCATGATTTTTGGTCATAGAAGTAGGAGCCCACCACATCTATGATGATACCGGGTTTTGTCACAACTATCGTCATAGAAGTGTCATATGTATGACAGAAAAAATTTCGTTCGGCCCAAAATGTCATGGATGTGTCTTTTTTTGTAGTGCATCTAGAGTATTAAGTTAAAAATAGAGTAACGCCTTAAGCAAGATGACATGATGTAAAGGGATAGACTCATGCAATATGAAGAAAACCCCATCTTGTTATCCTCGATGGCAACAATACAATACGTGCCTTGCTGCCCTTACTCTCACCGGGAAAGGACACCACAAGATTGAACCCAAAGCTAAGCACTTCTCCCATTGCAAGAAAGATCAATCTAGTAGGCCAAACCAAACTGATAATTCGAAGAGAATTGCAAAGATAACCAATCATACATAAAAGAATTCGGAGAAGATACAAATATTATTCATTGATAGACTTGATCATAAACCCACAATTCATCGATCTCAACAAACACACCGCAAAAAGAAGATTACAACGAATAGATCTCCACGAGAGAGGGGGAGAACATTGTATTGAGATCCAAAAAGAGAGAAGAAGCCGTCTAGCTACTAACTATGGACCCGTAGGTCTGAAGTAAACTACTCACACTTCATCGGAGAGGCTATGGTGTTGATGTAGAAGCCCTCCGTGATCGATGCCCCCTCCGAGAAGCTTCAGAACAGGCCCCAAGATGGGATCTCGTGGATACAGAAAGTTACGGCGGTGGAATTAGGGTTTTGGCTCCGTCTCTGATCGTCTGAGGGTACGTGGGTATATATAGGAGGAAGAAGTACGTCGGTGGAGCAACAGGGGGCCCACGAGGGTGGAGGGCGCGCCTGGGGGGGGGGGCAGGCGCGCCCCTACCTCGTGGCCTCCTGTTGATTAGCTTGACGTAGGGTCCAAGTCTCCTAAGTTGTATTCGGTGAGAAAATCACGTTCCCGAAGGTTTCATTCCGTTTGGACTCTGTTTGATATTCCTTTTCTTCGAAACCCTAAAACAGGCAAAAACAACAATTCTGGGTTGGGCCTCCGGTTAATAGGTTAGTCCCAAAAATAATATAAATGTGGATAATAAAGCCCAATAATGTCCAAAACAGTAGATAATATAGCATGGAGGAATCAAAAATTATAGATACGTTGGACACGTATCAATTAGCACCAGGAGAGATAGGTCCATTGCAGCCTTCATCCAGGAGTTAAACCAGCACATTCGGCGCTAGGAGAACCAAATGTGCGCAAGCATGCTAGATCTCAAGAAGTTGATGAATAGGAACATGGAGCTCGAAGAGGAACTCAAGTCTACATGTGACAGATATGAGGAGGAAATCACAATACTAGTGGAGAAGAATGACGACCTAACAAGGAAGCTAGGAGTATTCATGGGAGACCCTGCGCCAGGAGGAGATGATGACCATCCCAAGGGCTACATCATCATCGACGACACTGACTCCGACCCCGACAGTAGTGACGATGATTATGAAGACGAAGCTGGAGCAGATATCATGGAGTCTTCCACCGATCAAATTTTTTAGTAGGCTACCACATTATTAGTAGTATTTTCCCCATGTATATATTAGTAGTCCGAGCACTGTAACGATAGTTAGATCGACTGTATGCCCTTGCTTGAAATTATTTTGGTGTGATATGATTGTGTTTGACTCATGTGAATATGGGTAGTGCTTTCTCACTAGACCTCATTCTATTCTAATCTCTCCCCTCTAAACCCATCAGATGCCTCCAAGACGTGACCCCGGATTTTTCTTCCCACCGGAGCTCACCCAGTTGATTCAACATTAGAATACACTGATGCAATTGCTAGTTCAGAATCAAGGCAACAACAACAATAATAACAACAACCCACCGTCACCCCCTCCAGTTGACAACTTAGCCCGTTTTCTGAGGTTACAACCGCCGATGTTTTCCAGTAGCACCGAGCCTATAGTTGCTGATGACTGGCTATGCAAGATTGGAAGGGAGTTGACCACTGCAAGTTGCATAGATGCTGAGAAGGTGCGTTTTGCCGCACACTAATTGGATGGACCTGCAGCCTCATGGTGGGAGAATTACACGACCACTTTCCCTATAGCCAATGTCACTTGGGAGCAGTTTCAGCAAGCATTTCGCACTGCTCATGTCTCAACTGGAGCTATGAGCATGAAGAAGCATGAGTTTCACAACTTACGCCAGGGCAACCATACTGTGGGGCGGTACGTGGAGGAGTTTAGCAAGTTAGCTTGCTATGCCCTGGATGATGTGGCCACAGATGCCGTGAAGCAAGAGAAATTTATGGAAGGGCTGAATGATGAGATGAGTATGCAGTTAATGGTGGCAACCTTTAACAACTACCAGGAGTTGGTAGATAAGGCTCTTATGATTGAAGGGAAGCAGCAGCAGATTGAGGGCCGCAAAAGGAAGTATGGACCAGTGAAGTACAATTCAGGAGCTCAACAGAAGCCTCGTTTCACCCCGAAGTCGGGAGGATATACCCATAACCATGGAGGCCATAACCACAATGGAGGAACTTCACATAACCATAGTGGCCCCAAGAATGGAAACGGGAATGGAGCAGGCAGTAACTAGAACCGCTCTAACCCAGCCACACCCGCCAAGAGGGATCTAAGTCATGTTACTTGTTTCAAGTGCGGGAAGACTGGAAATTACGCCACCGATTGTCCTGAAGGAAAGAATGGAAATGGCAATGGAAACTCGGGGAAGAAGCCCAACCCTTTCAACAAGGGACAAGTGAACCACGTGAACGTGAAGGAGGTTGAAGAGTAGCCAGATGCAGTTATTGGTAAGTTTTTGGTTAAATCATTTACCACTCTCGTTCTTTTTGATACTGGTGCATCGTATTCATACATTTCAAGGGGATTTGTGGACAAGTTTAAGTTACCCACCTTATCCCTCAGGACACCCTTGCTACTAAGCTCACGAGGAGCAGAGTATATGTCCAGCTGATGGTGTGAATGGTTACCCTTAAACATTGGCAGCCATGTTTTCCCCTCAGACCTAATAATTCTAGAGTCACAAGGATTGGATGTGATACTGGGTATGGATTCGCTATCGAAGTATGGAGGAAACATTGATTGTGCTAGTAGGTCAATTATTCTCACCACCCCAGATGGAAAAAGGATTAAGTATGTATCCAGGCATACCCCAAAGAGGACTCATGTAAACTCCCTCACGGGCGTTGTTCAGGAGGAAGTACCTATAGTGAAGGATTACCTGGATGTATTTCCAGAGGAACTACCAGGCATGCCGCCGGATCAAGACATTGAGTTTTTGATAGATTTGTTGCCAGGCACCGAACCAATATCGAAGAGACCATACTGGATGCCCGCAAATGGTCTAGAGGAGATTAAGAAACAGATTAAGGAGTTATTGGAGAAAGGTTACATTCGACGAAGCTCGTCACCATGGGGAGCCCCAGTGCTCTTGGTTGAGAAGAAGGATAAATCTCTGAGAATGGTGGTTGATTATCGTGCATTGAATGAAGTGACGATCAAGAACAAGTACCCGCTGCCGATGATCAATGATTTGTTTGACCAGCTGCAAGGAGCTAAAGTATTTTCCAAGATCGATCTTCGATCAGGATACCACCAACTGAAGATCTGAGAACAGGATATACCTAAGATAGCCTTCACCACAAGGTATGGGCTATCTGAGTACACGGTTATGTCATTCGGATTGCCTAACGCCCCAACCTATTTCATGAGTATGTGGTACCTCTTGAGCACTGCGTTGGCTTTCCCTTGAAGAGGAAAGGGTGATGCAGCAAAGTAGCGTAAGTATTTCCCTCAATTTTTGAGAACCAAGGTATCAATCCAGTAGGAGGCCACACGCAAGTCCCTCGTACCTACACAAACAAATAAGAACCTCACAACCAACGCGATAAATGGGTTGTCAATCCCTTCAGGTCACTTACGAGAGTGAGATCTGATAGAGATGATAAGATAATATTTTTGGTACTTTTATGATAAAGATTAAAATTAAAGATTGCAAAAATAAAAGGTAATAAAAATAGCTTATTGATGGAAGATTAATATGATGGAGAATAGACCCGAGGGCCATAGGTTTCACTAGTGGCTTCTCTCAAGATAGCATAAGTATTACGGTGGGTGAACAAATTACTGTCGAGCAATTGATAGAAGGCGAATAATTATGAGAATATCTAGGCATGATCATGTATATAGGCATCACGTCCGTGACAAGTAGACCGACTCCCGCCTACATCTACTACTATTACTCCACACATCGACCACTATCCAGCATGCATTTAGAGTATTAAGTTCATAAGAACAGAGTAAAACATTAGGTAAGATGACATGATGTAGAGGGATAAACTCAAGCAATATGATATAAACCCCATCTTTTTATCCTCGATGGCAACAATACAATACGTGTCGTTTCCCTTTCTGTCACTGGGATCGAGCACCACAAGATTGAACCCAAAGCTAAGCACTTCTCCCATTGAAAGAAAGATCAATCTAGTAGGCCAAACCAAACCGATAATTCGAAGGGACTTGCAAAGATAACCAATCATGCATAAAAGATTTCAGAGAAGAATCAAATATTGTTCATAGATAGACTTGATCATAAACCCACAATTCATCAGATCTCGACAAACACACCGCAAAAAGATTTACATCAAATAGATCTCCAAGAAGATCGAGGAGAACTTTGTATTGAGATTCAAAGAGAGAGAAGAAGCCATCTAGCTAATAACTATGGACCCGAAGGTCTGAAGTAAACTACTCACACATCATCGGATGGGCCATGGAGTTGATGTAGACGCCCTCCGTGATCGATGCCCCCTCCGGCGGAGCTCCGGAAAAGGCCCCAAGATGGGATCTCTTGGGTATAGAAGGTTGCGGCGGGGAAATAGGGTTTCATGGTGTTCCTCGATGTTTTTAGGGTATATGAGTATATATAGGAGGAAGAAGTACATCGGTTGAGCCAGGAGGGGCCCACGAGGGGGGAGGGCGCGCCCCCTGCCTCATGGACCCCTCGTTTGTTTCTTAACGTCCACTCCAAGTCCTCTAGATCATGTTTGTTCCAAAAATCACATTCCCGAAGGTTTCATTCCATTTGGATTCCGTTTGATATTCCTTTTCTGCGAAACACCGAAATAGGCAAAAAAAATAGCAATTTGCACTGGGCCTTGGGTTAATAGGTTAGTCCCAAAAACAATATAAAAGTGTAAAATAAAGCCCGTTAACATCCAAAACAGATAATATAATAGCATGGAACAATCAAAAATTATAGATACGTTGGAGACGCATCAAGCATCCCCAAGCTTAATTCCTGCTCGTCCTCGAGTAGGTAAATGATAAAAACAGAATTTTTGATGTGGAATGCTACCTAGCATAATTCTCAATGTAATTCTCTTTATTGTGGCATCAATATTCAGATCCGAAAGATTCAAGACAAAAGTCTAATATTGACATAAAAATAATAATACTTCAAGCATACTAACTAAGCAATTATGTCTTCTCAAAATAACATGCAAAAGAATGTTCATCCTTACAAAATCATATAGTTTGGTCATGCTCCATTTTCGTCACACAAGAATGCTTTAATCATGCACGACCCCGATGACAAGCCAAGCAATTGTTTCACACTTTAGTAATCTCAAAGTTTTTTCAACTTTCACGCAATACATGAGCGCGAGCCATGGATATAGCACTATGGGTGGAATAGAATATGATGATGGGGGTTATGTGGAGAAGACAAAAAAAGGAGAAAGTCTCACATCGACGCGGCTAATCAATGAGCTAGGGAGATGCCCATCAATTGATATCAATGCAAGGACTATGGATTGCCATGCAACAGATGCACTAGAGCTATAAATGTATGAAAGCTCAACAAAAGAAACTAAGTGGGTGTGCATCCAACTTGCTTGCTCACGAAGACCTAGGGCATTTGAGGCTTGTTGGAATATACAAGCCAAGTTCTATAATGAAAAATTCCCACTAGTATATGAAAGTGAGAAAACAAGAGACTCTCTATCATAAAGATCATGGTGCTACTTTGAAGCACAAGTGTGGAAAAAAGGATAGTAGCATTGCGCCTTTTTATTTCTCTTTTGTGGGGCCTTCCTTTTTTTATTTGGCCTTTCTCTTTTTTTATTTGGGACAATGCTCTATTAATGATGATCATCACACTTCTATTTATTTACAACTCAATGATTACAACTCGATACTAGAACAAAGTATGACTCTATATGAATGCCTCCGGCGGTGTACCGGGAAGGGCAATGAATCAAGAGTGACATGTATGAAAAATTATGAACGGCGGCTTTGCTACAAATATGATGTCAACTACATGATCATGCAAGGCAATATGACAATGATGATGTGTGTCATGATAAATGGAACGGTGGAAAGTTGCATGGCAATATATCTCGGAATGACTATGGAAAGGCCATACGGTGGCTGTTTTGAGGAAGATATAAGGAGGTTTATGTGTGACAGAGCGTATCATATCACGGGGTTTGGATGCACTGGCAAAGTTTGCACCAACTCTCAAGGTGAGAAAGGGCAATGCACGGTACCGAAGAGGCTAGCAATGATGGAAGGGTGAGCGTGCGTATAATCCATGGACTCAACATTAGTCATAAAGAACTCACATACTTATTGCAAAAATCTACAAGTCATCAAAAACCAAGCATTACGCGCATGCTCCTAGGGGGATAGATTGGTAGGAAAAAACCATCGCTCGTCCCCGACCGCCACTCATAAGGAAGACAATCAAATAACACCTCATGTTTCAAATTTGTTACACAACAGTCACCATACGTGCATGCTACGGGACTTGCAACCTTCAACACAAGTATTTCTCAAATTCACAACTACTCAACTAGCACACTCTAATATTACCACCTTTATATTTCAAAACAATTATCAAGTATCAAACTTCTCCTAATACTCAATGCACTTTTTATGAAAGTTTTTATTATACCGATCTTGGACGCCTATCATATTAGGACTAAATTCATAACCAAAGCAAATTACCATGTTGTTCTAAGGGACTCTCAAAATAATATAAGTGAAGCATGAGAGATCAATAATTTCTATAAAATAAAACCACCACCGTGCTCTAAAAGATACAAGCGAAGCACTAGAGCAAAATTATCTACCTCAAAAGGTATAAGTGAAGCACATAGAGTATTCTAATAAATTCCGATTCATGTGTGTCTCTCCCAAAAGGTGTGTACAGCAAGGATGATTGTGGTAAACTAAAAAGCAAAGACTCAAATCATACAAGACGCTCCAAGCAAAACACATATCATGTCGGTGTACAAAAGTAGGGGCTCTCCTTTTGACCCCTTTACTTGTGCACGGGCTGTCAGAGCCACGCGCCGCGGCCACACTTAGCAGTGCAGAGGAGGGAAGCCGGAGAGAAGCCGAAGCACAAGACAACCAAGGCGACGCCAAGACCAGAAGCGCAGGAGGGAAAGAGGTTGAGGTGGGCTCCCTTGGCAAGATCCTTGCCGAGGCGCCCCCTGTAGCCCCGGCAAGAGCCTTGCCGGGGCAACTTGCCCAACACCAGTAGAGCGAGCCACCCTTGAACCCACAGGCTCCGACCCAAACAACTGCGTTGGAACCAAGGCTCGGGAAGCGCCTCTGTGGTGGCATGCAAATCTTCGTCAAGATCATAAACACAAGATCAGATGAGGATTAGAAGACGGCGACCCTCGACAGGATCCTAGCCGAGGAAATCCACAAGACCCCCGGCAAGACCCTTGCTGGGGATGACAGCAACGCCATGGCAAGACCCTTTGCCAGGACCCTGACAAGACCCTTGCCGAGGGCATCAGCAGGGCCACTGCCAGGCCCGCACCAGCCAAGACTCCGCCGCTGTGCGCATGCAGCTGCCAGCCCAACCAGCTGGGCAGGCACCTGCGTGGCAACATGCAGCTTCCAGGCCAAAGCAGCAAGCACCTGCATGGCGGCACGTAGATCTTCATGAAGGCCCTACCACCGCGCCACCTCAGCTGCTTGCCTGCCTACATGGTGCTCCATGCACCGCTAGCCCGGGCGCGTGTCGAAGCGAGGCGGAGCGGCGACGGACGGGACGGGCCTCGTTCCCGTCCCCGATAAAGCTAATGGACACCTACGTAGCGCATTTAATGCACTTTGTCCCGTAATGCTGTGCGATAAGCTCGCGCACTGTAGGCCTTTCCACCTCCTGTGTGCCACTGTGGCAACCCCTTTTTCCTATAAAAGGAGGACCGAGGCGACCAGGAGAGGGATTCGGCCTTTTGGAACAGCGCATCCACCGTAGCTAGTTCAAAAAGCTCAAGAACACTCAATACATCCACCAAAGCAGGACTAGGGTTTTATGCATCCTCGCAGCCTGAACCTGGGTAAACGATCCATGTGCTAGCTCCTAAACCTGCTCTCCTCACGACCCCTCACGTGCCGACCATAGAAGGGATCCCAGTGATCCCATAGGTGTCGTTCCCACCAACATATTTGGCGCGCCAGGTAGGGGGCGCAGTTGTGAGAATCTGGTTTAGCAGCCGGCTTAGCAGTTTCTCGTGACCACGGCTTCCAGACAAGAAGATGGCCAAGAGAACGACGCCGCCTGCAAGCGCGAAGGACACTGGTGCGGCGACAGGAAAGCTAAGTCATACGAAACCTTAAGCAATTTCCTTTTTATATATGAGGTTATTGTCCTCGAAGGTCCTGCCCTATGTATGAAAGCTTGCACGCAAAGGGGCCCTTCCGCAATTGGCAACACCCTTGTTTTGTTTTGAGTCCGCTCAACTGCTCAAGTGGCCGCATCGAGAGTGGCAGGGTGGCCTTCCGCAATTGGTAATGCTCTCGATTCTGACTCAAGTCAAGCTCGACAGTTCGAGCGGCCGCATTAAGAGCGGTAAGGTGGTTCGCTCGGCAGAAAGCACATCCGGCAGGCCATTGGGGATCCATCCTCAAGGTGCCGTCCTGGGTTTACGCGCCGGCAAGCCTACCCGTTTAACGCAGGGTAAACATACAAAGGGAAGATCGAACAAGAAGATAACATGCATCGTACCAAAAGTGCTGCAGAGTTATATTACATCAATTGTTGCTGTGGTTCTAACTAAAGATAAAAACTTCCTTGGTCATGAACCTACAGTGACAGTGGGAGATGGGGTGCTAATCTCGGCGCTGGCCCTCCACCCTCTCGATTTCACCGATGCGGCTAATGATGGGCTTGATATGCTCCTTGAGCGCCGCGGGGTCCACACCCGCCAGCAAGCTGTCCAGCGCGGCGTCGAAGTCGAGGTTGGGGTTCCAGTACACCATCTTGGTGAGAACCTTGATCATGGCACCCTGGTAAAGCCTCTGGGCCTCATTGGCCAGCGAGGTCGCCCGGTTGGCATGAAGCCGCTCCAAGGCACCGACAACCCTCGCAAAGAATAGGGTCAGGCTGCAGTTGGCGCTCAAGTTCGGCTCCGTGGCGTACCTCACATCCGACATCCCCATGGTAGCCAGCTGCGCGGTGGCCTTGTCAGCAACGGCGACGAGGCGACTGAGCCAGCGGTTCTCGCCCTCCACGTGCTCCTTGTGGGTGAGGGTGTCGTTCTTCCGCAGCTGCTTCTCAGTCTCTAGATTCTTGGTCAGGGTCTCCTCCCGGGCCTTGCTCTCCGACAACATCCCCTCAAGACCCTCCAGCTTCAGCTTGAGGTCTTTGATGGAGTTGTTGGCCTCAGAGAGCTCCCTAACCCTAGTGAGGACCGCGCCCTGCGCCTCCGTCAGAGCGCTGTTGAGCGTGTCCTTCTCCTTGGACAGTGTCAGGACCTGTTTTTTCATCCCTTCCCACTCCACCTCCAGCTCCTTCATCTTGTCGGCGTGAATCTGAGTCTGGGCATTGAGTGCCTCCCTGTGCCTCTGCTCCAGCTCCTGGGTCCGCTCCACGATGAGCTTCTCCACCTCCTCATCCTTGCCGTGGAGCATTGCGACAAGCTTCTCCTCACGTGCGGCAAGGTCCTCCTCCTGGGAGTTCAGCGCGGCCTGGTGCTGGGCTTGAGCGGCCTCGGCTGCGGCGGCCAAGTTCTCTGCTGTCTCCTGGGCCTTCTCAATGTCGGCCCGCTTCATGGTGACCTCCACCTCGCGCTTGGCCAGCTCGCCCTGGGTGGCCTTCAGCTCCTCACAAGCTTGGCGGAACCAAGTTTCCATCTTGGCGACGCGTACCTTGAGGTCTGCCTCCGCCTTGTCCATCGTTGCCGCCCTGGACTTGGCCTTGTCTAGGCGGGCGCGATGGAGCGCTTGGAGCTTCTGGAAGTTGGCAGCCATGGCCTGGAGAAGCCACTCCTCCTGAGAACCATCGCCACCCGCGCTCGGCTTGTCAACAACCTCGAGCCCGACGGCGGCAAGCACCTCTTCGTCGAACACCTCTCCTTCGATGGGCGCCCTGGAGCTCGACGACCCTGGGAGGTGGACGAAAAGGTCGTTGCTCACCCTCAGGTACCTGTCGGAGCCAGAGGCAGTAGAGGAGGAAGGTTGGTCATCCACCATCTTCTCCTCGGCAGCGGCCTTGCCGGCCTCCTCGGTAGTAGCCTTGCCGGGCTCCTCGGTGGGCCCCTTGGTGGCGTCTTCAGCAGCGCCCTTGGCGGCCTCCTCAGCGGCGATCTTGTCAGCCTCCGCCGCGGCGCCCTTGGAAACATCCTCGATGACGGTATCTATGTCCTCCGGATCCACCGAAGGACCTAGATACCGAGAAGGGGATGAGGTGAAGCTAAGAACAGAAAAGGAAAAGGCAGGAATGGAAGGCAAGTGGCTTACCCGAGCTGGGCTGGGAAGCAGAGGTCCCCTCCCCACCAACATTTGGCGCCGAGGTGAAGCCACCAGCGCCCGAGTTCTCCTCCTCCTCCTCCGTGTGCATGGGCTCGGTGCTTGGCGCCCTTGCCAGAGACGCCCCTTGGGGCGGCGTGGTCGATGGGGGCGGCATGTTGGGGGTGGCCCTCTGCGGCTCCTCCTGCCGCTGGCCTCCTCCTGCAATCACGGCAAGGTCAGCACCAAGGGATCGTGCCCCCAACACACGTCAACGGGGAGTGAGTGGCAAACTTACGCTGGGGGCTGCGCCGGGGGCTGCTATCCAGACTTCTCACCACCACAAGTGGCGCCTTGGAGGTGCCCGCCGGGGGCTGGTGATACATCTCCAACGTATCTATAATTTTTGATTGCTCCATGTTATATTATCTACTGTTTTGGACTATATTGGGCTTTATTTTCCACTTTTATATTATTTTTGGGACTAACCTATTAACCGGAGGCCCAGCCCAGAATTGCTATTTTTGCCTATTTCGGTGTTTTAGAGAAATAGAATATCAAACGGAGTCCAAACGGAATCAAACCTTTGGGAACGTGATTTTCTCATCAGATAAGACCCAGGAGACTTGGACCCTCTGTCAAGAAAGCCACGAGATGGTCATGAGGGTGGAGGGCACGCCCCCCTAGGGCGCGCCCCCTGCCTCGTGGGCCCCACAAAGCTCCACCGATGTACTTCTTCCTCCTATATATATCCACGTACCCCCAAACGATCAGAATAGGAGCCAAAAACCTAATTCCACCGCCGTAACTTTCTGTATCCACGGGATCCCACCTTGGGGCCTGTTCCAGAGCTCCGCCGGAGGGGGCATCGATCACGGAGGGCTTCTACATCATCATCCAAGCCCCTCCAATGAAGTGTGAGTAGTTTACTTTAGACCTACGGGTCCATAGTTAGTAGCTAGATGGCTTGTTCTCTCTTTTTGGATCTCAATACAATGTTCTGCCCCTCTCTTGTGGAGATCTATTCGATGTAATCTTCTTTTTGCGGTGTGTTTGTTGAGATCGATGAATTGTGGGTTTATGATCCAGTCTATCTATGAAGAGTGAAGTCCGTTTTAAACCCTGAAGTCGTACGCGTCGTCGGTTTTAAACCCCAACCTCCAAATCCCGAAATCGGCACCCCCAACTCCCTAATCCCGGTTGTTTATGCCCTTATCACTGTCTGATGAGAGGATTTGCTGATGTGGCACCGCGTGAGGCCGGGTTCGCTGCTTAAGTATAGCACCATGGGCCCTCTCTCCTCATCTCTCTGTTTTGTTAGAAAGCACGGTGGGGAAGTGGGGAATGGAGCTAGGGTTCCTTAGCGGTGATTTGGTACAGAGAGAAGGGCGGCGCCACCAGCGGCAACCACCATGTCTTTCTCGTTCGATGCTTCATCGGCTTCTCACGGTGGAGGCCTTCGAAGGAGAGGCAGGGCTGCAAGGTCTCCAGTGCCCTGTCGGGAGCAACCAATGGAGTACGAGCCGACAAGGAATTGCGTCCAGTGCAGCAGGAAGGCGTCGCGGTGGATTTCCTAGAGTCCGGCGAACCCTGGCAGGAGATACTATTCCTGCGTAGATTCTCGGGTATGCTTCATTCCTCACATGTTTTATTTCTCTCTGTTTTCTTTGTCTGAATCTCTGAATGTTCTGTCATGCACAACATGGCTTCATCGATTGGCATGACGCCCCAACAACAGCTTTTGTGCGTGAACTGCTTGGTGATTTATGGGATAAAGTGTGGAGGTTGGAGGATGAGCTTGCTGGCCAGTCAAGGGAAGGAGGAGAGGTTGCTATTCTGAGAGAGGAATTGGGGAAGAAAAATGTTTTGGTTGCAGAAATTAGAGCTATATGTTCTAGGAAAGATGAGATGCATATGTACAACTCTCTGTTTTATGGCATGATATTCTTTGTTGCTGATTTAGTTGCAGGGTTTCTGATATGTCAGTAGTTCCTATGATAGGAAAGATTAGAGCTTGGTGATGATGTATTGAATGAATGGTCTTGCAATGTAATGGATCTGTTAAATGTTGAGTAAGGAAATGGAAAATTAGAGTGATCATGTTGGCAACATATATTGTGTGAAATTTAAATTCTGAATGTAAGTGCAAGTGCAAATGGAAGAGACATTGCAAAAGTACTGCTGATTGAAATATAAGTGCAAATGCAAATGAAATTGACATTGCTCTAGGGCTTGCTTTTCACAACATATATTATTGTCTGAAATAAAACATTTGAAAGTAAATGTGAATGCAAATGAAATTGGCAACATATCTTGGCATCATGTCAAATTGGCAACACATATATAATGCACTATGCTTGACAACAAGTTCATAATGCTAGTAGCAAATAGTGCAAAAGTGACAGCCATAGCTAACCATTGACACACGTTCATAATGCCTGCTCCACATAGTTCCCAAGTGACAGCAAAGGCAAAAGATTAACAGAAGTTAACAGAATAGTCATAATAACACTAGCTGCCATTAACACAATTACTAAAGATCTTAACCAAGCTGGAAAACATCTTTAGCAGTTGCCACTTGCATATAAGTATGCATTCCACCCTGATGTTGCTGGTCCTCTCCCTGCTGCTGATGCTCCTCTCCCTACTGTTGCTGCACCTCTCCCTGCTGTTGGTGCTCCTCTCCCTGCTATTGATGCTCCTCTCCCTGCTGTTGATGCTCCTCTCCCTGATCCTCTCCTTGTTCCTCTCCCTGCTGGTGCTTGTGAGCTTGTTGGAGCTTGTGAGCTTGCTGCAGCTGATGCTCTTGCTGCTTTTGCTCTGCTTTTTGATGCATCAGTCTGTGCTTGCTGCAAACAAAGCAGAGCAATGAAGAAATGCATAGTTGAAAATTAGAGGAAATACAAGTAGGATTTTACATAGTAGAAAAGCAAAGATGTGCATGCTAGTACCTCTGTTTCTCTCTAATTTTTCCCTCTCTTGCCAAGATGTGATCTTGTTTTTTGGTTGTATCTCCATTCTTTTTACAGGAACTTTTGTTGTGTCCCTGACCCCCACAGGTCCCACAAGTTATCTGACAACCATGTTTGCTCAACTTCTTACCCTTAGGTGCTTCACCCTCTTCTCTCCTCCTGTCATTGTTCTTTTTCCTAGCTCCTGGCATGGCAATGTAGCCAGGTGCCATAGGCCTAGGCTTATCAGAAACAGGCCAACTTTCTTCTCCTTGAACAGGAAGTAGAGAATGCTCATATATTTTGTTGAATGTTTCTATGTAGTAGCACTTGTCAATATAGTCCTCTATATTTCTCCTGCTCTTGTAGATAGCTGCAATGGCATGACAACAAGGTAGGCCCGCCAACTGAAAATAACCACACGTATAGTTCCTCCTTTCAAGATTCAAAGTGTATTGTTTTTTTCTCCCTTTCATGTGTCTCACCTCAAAGCCATCCTTGCCATTCCATAGCACCTCAATGTACTGTGTCATCTCAATACTGACATTCAATTTCCTCAAAATATTGGGGCAAATTTTACCCTTCCACTTTGCACTTTTGGATCTTTGCTCTTGCACTCTGACTAACACCTTCTTTCTTATCATTTCTTATTGTGAGATAAAGGGATGGAACCTTGCTTCTATAATGGCATTGTTGAATGACTCACACAGATTGTTATCAACTGATTCACAGTTTTCTCTAGGTGGGAAAATATGCTTTGGCTCTGTCCTCATGATGTCTTTAGCACCTTTTGGAGTAAGTTGTGCAAGCTTGGCCTTGTTGATCCTCTCTGTTTCCAGACTTAGCAATTGCCCAAAATCTTTTCTGGAATTCATGGTCCTTGTGCTTCTTCCTCCAGTTGGCATAAATGTGTCTAGCACACATCCTGTGCTCTACCTTGGGCAAATAGTCCCTCATGCTAGTGATCAAGCCCTAAAACAATACAAAAGAATCCATGTTATTAAATGCATATCTCATTATTAAACAAAACCAACTATGTTACCTAACCCTACCCAATTTGTCGCTTCGACGATGTGACCCACCCTTTTTGCACACCTACCCTAACCCTACCCAATTTCTCGCTTCGACGATGTGACCCACCCTTTTTGCACAGCTACCCTAACCCTACCCATTTTGTCGCGTCGACGATATGACCCGCCCTTTTTGCACACCTACCCTAACCCTACCCATTTTTGCCGCGTCGACGATGTGACCCACCCTTTTTACACACCTACCCTAACCCTACCCTATTTATGAAATGAATGCAGTACATTAAAATTACCTTCTGCTGGTCAGAAATGAAGACCCATCCTGCTCCTTGGTCATTGATATCCAAGTCTTTGATCAACAGTGCAATGAACCATTTCCAGCTATCATTGGTCTCTTTCTCCACCACTGCCCAAGCCACTGGGTACATTTGATTATTAGCATCCCTTGCAATTGCAGCCAACAATTCACCTTGACATGCTCCCTTGAAAAAGCAGCCATCTAGTCCAATGACCTTCCTGCATCCTGCTTTAAAGCCATGCTTCATTGCATTAAAGCAAACATAGTACCGCTGAAATATGTTATGTTCCATATCTGTTGGATCTAAAGTTATGGCCACTGTACTGCCAGGATTGCTCCTAAGCAGTTCCAATTGGTAGTCAAAGACCTTTGTGTACTCACTTTTCATCCCACACATGAGCTTATCCAGCACAATTTTCTTTGCTGCCTTGCATTTTGAAACTGACACATCAGCAAACATGTCTTTGAGCACTGTGGCTTTAATGCCGTCAATTTTCCAAAGCGGATTGGCTATGATGATGTGCTCATACCTTTTTGCAATAATCTTGGCAGTAACAAGTTTGTTCTCTCTGTTCTATGCACACTGGTGTTCATCTTCAATGGTGATTATTTGAAACCTAGAACATCTACTTGTCTTTGCTGCATACAACATCCATGGGCAACCAGGCCAGTCACATTTGGCTCTCACTCTATGTTCCTCAGATTTTAAGAAAGAGATGCTCCTTTTAGTAGCAAGGCCATACCTCTTCACTGCTTTTACCAACTGCTTCTTGCTTTTGAAAACCATTCCCAAACTAAATTGTGGAATTTCTGATTCAGGATTAAACCTAATGTACTGATTGTTCCTTAGAGTCATCTAAATCCTTAGAGTCTTCACCATTTTCATCTTCTTCTTCTTAAATTTTCTGGCATGCTTTCTTAACTCTACTACCTCTGATTCCTACCCACTGCCATCAGTGTGTGCCACATAATCAGGGTCATCTGAATCCTTAGAGTCTTCACCATTTTCTACAGCTTCTAGAATTGGAGATACAGTTTGGCTAGCAACAACTGGCTAAGATCCATTGATTACTTGAGAACCTTGGGAAAGATCATCCCTTCTGTAATTATGCTTCATAGGGCTGCTTATCACTTGAGTAACCACTTCACCTTAATTTGGAACCAGTATATGTTCCAAAATGTCTGAATTTTCTAGTGAACCAACTTGCTGCACATTGCTTTGGATAGCATCTTCTTCTTCTGCAGTGATAATTGCATCTGGTTCATCCTCACTGCCATTGTTCACCAGGTCATGCAGTTCATCTAATTCAAAATCAGAGGCACTATCCTCTTCCCCTGGCTCATCTTGCTCGCCATTATACTCCACAAAAATATCAGCAACCCCTGCATCTGTAATGTACTCCGACATCTTCAAGCAACCTTCATCAGTATGTAGAAACACTAATCCATTGACCAAATCTCTCCCAAACATAAGAAAGTACAACTTCATGCTATCTTTGACTGATAAATGATCAGCTAAAAACCCTTTTATCTCAGGCAGGGACAACTTATCCCTCTCAATCACTGACATTGCAGTATCTCCTCCAACATAATCAAGAGAGGGGCCAATACGAATGAACTGCCCCCCATAGTGAAACCTGACATTCAGCACATCTGCTGGATCCATGACTTGAACCAAAAAAACCTACAGTGCAATATGTACATTCAGAAACAAACAGTGAGTGTAGTATTCAATTTCAGTGCTTCATTTAACTATGAAAACTGCATTCTGAAACATAATGCAGTATGGATTACGTTCAGTGCAAGATTTACATGCAAAAACACTAATTTGGCCCATGATTTTTCTGTGAGATAATCAATATAACATACTACAGAAGCTACAGAAGAAACCTACTCGATTTGACAGATTCAGTCAACACAATTAGGGTAGGTAAGTAAAAAGGCTACAAAATCATAACATCCTACAATGCATATCATGAATCAGTACATGTATAACTCGTTGCCCCAAAAACAATCTATTAAATCATCTTCAAATTTCCCCCAAAACCCCACCTTTCAACCCCTGTAAAGCCCTAAACCTAACTCCAGGAGGGAAGAAAGAAAGACCGCAGATCGTTCACGGGTGAAGAGGATGCCGCACCTGTTACTTTGTCGCCGACATGGTAGTCTGAGGTCGCCACGATCAATCTCCATCACTTTATTATTGCTTTGCTTTTACTTTGCTTTGACTTTTTACTTTGCATCTCTATACCAAAAATACCAAAAATATTATTTATCATCTCTATCAGATCTCACTTTCGTAAGTGACCGTGAAGGGATTGACAACCCCTAAGCGCGTTGGTTGGGTTGAGCTATTGTTTTTGTGTAGGTACGAGGGACTCGCGCGTAGCCTCCTACTGGATTGATACCTTGGTTCTCAAAAACTAAGGGAAATACTTACGCTACTTTGCTGCATCATCCTCTCCTCTTCGGGGAAATCCAACGCAGTGCTCAAGAGGTAGCAAGAAGAATTTCTGGCGCCGTTGCCGGGGAGGTTCGCGCAAGTCAAGATTTGACTCTCGACAACGAGCCATTTCTAGCGCCGTTGCCAGGGAGTCTGCGCAAAAGTAAACATACCAAGTACCCATCACAATCCCTATCTCCCGCATTACATTATTTGCCATTTGCCTCTCGTTTTCCTCTCCCCCAATTCACCCTTGCCATTTTATTCGCCCTCTCTCTCTCTATCCTCCCTCTCTTTCTCTATTTGCCTCTTTTGCCCATTTGCTTTTTTTGCTCGTGTATTGGATTGCTTGTTTGTCGTGATGGCTCAAGATAATACTAAATTGTGTGAATTCACCAATACCAACAATAATGATTTCCTTAGCACTCCGATTGCTCCTCTTACCAATGCTAAATCTTGTGAAATTAATACTGCTTTGCTGAATCTTGTCATGAAAGATCCATTTTCCGGCTTTCCTAGTGAAGATGCCGCTACCCATCTTAATAGCTTCGTTGATTTATGTGACATGCAAAAGAAGAAAGATGTCGATAATGATATTGTTAAATTGAAGCTATTTCCTTTTTCGCTTAGAGATCATGCTAAAGCTTGGTTTTCATCTTTGCCTAAAAATAGTATTGATTCATGGAACAAGTGCAAAGATGCTTTTATCTCTAAGTATTTTTCTCCCGCTAAGATCATCTCTCTTAGAAACGATATTATGAATTTTAAGCAACTTGATCATGAACATGTTGCACAAGCTTGGGAGAGAATGAAATTAATGATATGTAATTGCCCTACTCATGGTTTGAATTTGTGGATGATTATACAAAAATTTTATGCCGGATTGAATTTTGCTTCTAGAAATCTTTTAGATTCGGCCGCGGGAGGCACTTTTATGGAAATCACTTTAGGAGAAGCTACTAAACTCCTAGATAATATTATGGTTAATTATTCTCAATGGCATACTGAAAGATCTACTAAAAAGGTGCATGCGGTAGAAGAAATTAATGTTTTGAGTGAAAAGATGGATGAACTTATGAAATTATTTGCTAATAAAAGTGTTTCTTCCGATCCTAATGATATGCCCTTGTCTACTTTGATTGAGAATGATAATGAATCTATGTATGTGAATTTTGTTGGTAGGAACAATTTTGGTAACAACGCGTATAGAGGAAATTTCAATCCTAGGCCTTATCCTAGTAATCCCTCTAATAATTATGGTAATTCCTACAACAATTCTTATGGAAATTATAATAAGATGCCCTCTAATTTTGAATCTAATATTAAAGAATTTATTTCTTTGCAAAAGAATTTTAATGCTATGATTGAAGAAAAATTGCTTAAGATTAATGATTTGGCTAGGAACGTTGATAGAATTGCTCTTGATGTTGATTCTTTGAAACTTAGATCTATTCGACCTAAGCATGATATCAATGAGTCTCTCAAAGCCATGAGAATTTCCATTGACGAGTGCAAAGAAAGAACTGCTAGGATGCGTGTTAAGAAAGATGCCTTTAATAAAAGCGTGTTCTTCTAGTTCCTATGAAAATAATGATGAAGATCTAAAATTTATTGATGTGTCCCCTACTAAATCTTTGTTTTGCAATATTAATCTTGATAATGATGGGACTCAATATGATCCACCTTTACCTAGAAGGCGTTCTAAGAATTCGAAATTTGTTGATCTTGATGCTAAATTTGATAAAAGTGGGATTGAAGAAATTAAAACCCTAGATGTTGCTAAACCCACTATATTGGATTTCAAGGAATTTAATTATGAAAATTGCTCTTTAATTGATTGTATTTCCTTGTTGCAATCCATGCTAAAATCTCTTCATGCTTATAGTCAAAATAAAGCGTTTACTAAACATATCGTTAATGCCTTGATGCAATCTTATGAAGAAGAACTTGAATTGGAAGTTTCTATCCCTAGAAAACTTTATGATGAGTGGGAACCTACTATTAAAATTAAAAATAAAAATTATGAGTTTTATGCTTTGTGTGATTTGGGTGCTAGTGTCTCTACTATTCCCAAAACTTTGTGTGATTTGCTAGATTTCCGTGAATTTGATGATTGCTCTCTAAACCTGCATCTTGCGGATTACACTATTAAGAAACCTATGGGAAGAATTAATGATGTTCTTATTGTTGCAAATAGGAATTATGTGCCTATATATTTTATCGTTCTTGATATAGATTGCAATCCTTCTTGCCCTATTATTCTCGGTAGACCTTTCCTTAGAACAGTTGGTGCAATTATTGATATGAAGGAAGGGAATATTAGATTTCAATTTCCATTAAAAAAGGGCATGGAACACTTCCCTAGAAAGAAAATAAAATTACCATATGAATATATCATGAGAGCCACTTATGGATTGCCTACCAAAGATGGCAATACCTAGATCTATTCTTGCTTGTTATGCCTAGCTAGGGGCGTTAAACGATAGCGCTTGTTGGGAGGCAACCCAATTTTATTTTTATTACTTCCTTTTTGCTCCTTTTTAGTAATAAATAAATTATTTAGCCTCTGTTTTGGTTGTTTTTTGTGTTTAATTAGTGTTTGTGCCAAGTAGAACCGTTGGGAAGACTTGGGGAAAGTCTTGTTGAACTTGCTGTAAAAAACAGAAACTTTAGCGCTCACGAGAATTGCTGCCATTTTTATTTGGAGAGTGATATTTAGTTAATTCGTTTTTCAGATGATTAATAGATAAATTACTCACGTGCAGAAATTTATTTTAGAATTTTTGGGGTTCCATATCTTGCGCTAGCTACAGATTACTACAGACTGTTCTGTTTTTGACAGATTCTGTTTTCCGTGTGTTATTTGCTTATTTTGATGAATCTATGGCTAGTAAAATAGTTTATAATCCATAGAGAAGTTGGAATACAGTAGGTTTAACACCAATATAAATAAAGAATGAGTTCATTACAGTACCTTGAAGTGGTCTTTTCTTTTCTTTCGCTAACGGAGCTCACGAGTTTTCTACTTTAATTTTTGTGTTGTGAAGTTTTTAAGTTTTGGGTAAAGATTTGATGGATTATGGAACAAGGAGTGGCAAGAGACTAATCTTGGGTATGCCCATGGAACCCCCAATATAATCTAAGGACACCTAAAATCCAAAGCTTGGGAATGCCCCGGAAGGCATCCCCTCTTTTTCGTCTACTTCTATCGGTAACTTTACTTGGAGCTATATTTTTATTCACCACATGATATGTGTTTTGCTTGGAGCGTCTTTTATGATTTGAGTATTTGCTTGTTAGTTTACCACAATCATCCTTGCTGTACACACCTTTTGAGAGAGCCATACATGATTTGGAATTTTCTAGAATACTCTATGTGCTTCACTTATATCTTTTGAGCTTTATAGTTTTTGCTCTAGTGCTTCACTTATATCTTTTAGAGCACGATGGTGGATTTGTTTTATAGAAACTATTGATCTCTCATGCTTCACTTAGATTATTTTTAGAGTCTTATTAGCATGGTAATTTTCTTAAAATCCTAATATGCTTGGTATGCAAGATTAATAATAAAACTTTTGTATGAGTGTGTTGAATACTAAGAAAGGTTTGATGCTTGATGAATGTTTTCAGATATGGAGGTAATAATATCAAAGTCATGCTAGTTGAGTAGTTGTGAAATTGAGAAATACTTGTGTTGAAGTTTTCAAGTCCCGTAGCATGCACGTATGGTAAACGTTATGCAACAAATTTTAAACATGAGGTGTTATTTGATTGTCTTCCTTATGAGTGGCGGTCGGGGACGAGCGATGGTCTTTTCCTACCAATCTATCCCCCTAGGAGCATGCGCGTAGTGCCGAGGTTTTTGATGACTTGTAGATTTTTGCAATAAGTATGTGAGTTCTTTATGACTAATGTTGAGTCCATGGATTATACGCACTCTCACCCTTCCATCCTTGCTAGCCTCTTCGGTACCGTGCATTGCCCTTTCTCACATTGAGAGTTGGCGCAAACTTCGTTGGTGCATCCAAACCCCATGACATGATACGCTCTTTCACACATAAACCTCCTTATATCTTCCTCAAAATAGCCACCATACCTACCTATTATGGCATTTCCATAGCCATTCCGAGATATATTGCCATGCAACTTTCCATCATTCCGTTCATCATGACACATTCATCATTGTCATATTGCTTAGCATGATCATGTAGTTGACATAGTATTTGTGGCAAAGCCACCGTTCATAATTCTTTCATACATGTAACTCTTGGTTCATTGCATATCCCGGTACACCGCCGGAGGCATTCATATAGAGTCATCTTTGTTCTAGTATCGAGTTGTAATCATTGAGTTGTAAATAAATAGAAGTGTGATGATCATCATTATTAGAGCATTGTCCCAAGTGAGGAATAAAAAAAGAAGAAAGTCCATAAAAAAGAGAAGGCCCAAAAAAGAGAAAGGCCATAAAAAAAGAAGAAAAGGCCGAAAAATGAGAGAAAAAGAGAGAAGGGACAATGTTACTATCCTTTTACCACATTTGTGCTTCAAAGTAGCACCATGATCTTCATAATAGAGAGTCTCTCATCACATTCATATACTAGTGGGAATTTTTCATTGTAGAACTTGGCTTGTATATTCCAACAATGGGCCTCCTCAAGTGCCCTAGGTCTTCGTGAGCAAGCAAGTTGGATGCAAACCCACTAGTTTCTTTTGTTGAGCTTTCATACATTTATAGCTCTAGTGCATCTGTTGCATGGTAATCCCTACTCCTTGCATTAACATCAATCAGTGGGCATCTCCATAGCCCATTGATTAGCCTCGTTGATGTGAGACTTTCTCCTTTTTTGTCTTCTCCACATAACCCCCTCATTATATTCTATTCCACCCATAGTGCTATGTCCATGGCTCGCTCTCATATATTGCGTGAAAGTTTATAGGTTTGAGATTACTAAAGTATGAAACAATTGCTTGGGTTGTCATCGGGGTTGTGCATGATGAGAGCATTCTTGTGTGACGAAAATGAAACATGACTAAACTATATGATTTTGTAGGGATGAACTTTCTTTGGCCATGTTATTTTGAGAAGACATAATTGCTTAGTTAGTATGCTTGAAGTATTATCATTTTTATGTCAATATGAACTTTTGTCTTGAATCTTTCAGATCTGAATATTCATACCACAATTAAGAAGAATTACATTAAAATTATGCCAAGTAGCACGCTGCATCAAAAATTCTGTTTTTATCATTTACCTACTCGAGGACGAGCAGGAATTAAGCTTGGGGATGCTTGATACGTCTCCAACGTATCTATATTTTTTGATTGCTCCATGCTATATTATCTACTATTTTGGACTATATTGGGCTTTATTTTCCACTTTTATATTATTTGGGACTAACCTATTAACTAGAGGCCCAGCCCAGAATTGCTGTTTTTTTGCCTATTTCAGTGTTTCGGAGAAACAGAATATCAAACAGAGTCCAAACGGAATGAAACATTCGGGAACGTGATTTTCTCATCATATAAGACCCAGGAGACTTGGACCCTCCGTCAAGAAAGCCACGAGGTGGTCACGAGGGTGGAGGGCGCGCCCCCCTAGGGCGCGCCCCCTGCCTCGTGGGCCCCTCGAGGCTCCACCGACGTACTTCTTCCTCCTATATATATCCACGTACCCCAAAACGATCATAATAGGAGCCAAAAACCTAATTCCACCACCACAACTTTCTGTATCCATGAGATCCCATCTTGGGGCCTGTTCCGGAGCTTCGCCGGAGGGGGCATCGATCACGGAGGGATTCTACATCATCATCCAATCCCCTCTGATGAAGTGTGAGTAGTTTACTTCAGACCTACGGGTCCATAATTAGTAGCTAGATGGCTTCTTCTCTCTTTTCGGATCTCAATACAATGTTCTCCCCCTCTCTTGTGGAGATCTATTCGATGTAATCTTCTTTTTGCAGTGTGTTTGTTGAGACCGATGAATTGTGGGTTTATGATCCATTCTATCTATGAATAATATTTGAATCCTCTCTGAATTATTTTATGTATGATTGGTTATCTTTGCAAGTCTCTTCGAATTATCAGTTTGGTTTGGCCTACTAGATTGGTTTTTCTTGCCATGGCAGAAGTGCTTAGCTTTGGGTTCAATCTTGCGGTGTCCTTTCCCAGTGACAGAAGGGGCAGCAAGGCACGTATTGTATCGTTGCCATCAAGGATAACAAGATGTTTTTTTATCATATTGCATGAAACTATCCCTCTACATCATGTCATCTTGCTTAAGGCGTTACTCTATTTTTAACTTAATACTCTAGATGCATGCTGGATAGCGGTCGATGAGTGGAGTAATAGTAGTAGATGCAGAATCGTTTCGGTCTACTTGTCTCGGACGTGATGCCTATATACATGATCATACCTAGATATTCTCATAACTATGCTCAATTCTGTCAATTGCTCAACAGTAATTTGTTCACCCACCGTAGAATACTTATGCTCTTGAGAGAAGCCACTAGTGAAACCTATGGCCCCCGGTTCTCTTTCTCATTATATCAATCTCCATCACTTTATTATTGCTTTGCTTTTACTTTGCTTTTACTTTTTACTTTGCATGTCTATACCAAAAATACCAAAAATATTATTTATCATCTCTATCAGATCTCACTTTCTTAAGTGACTGTGAAGGGATTGACAACCCCTAAGCGCATTGGTTGCGTTGAGCTATTGTTTTTGTGTAGGTACGAGGGACTGGCGCGTAGCCTCCTACTGGATTGATACCTTGGTTCTCAAAAACTGAGGGAAATACTTACGCTACTTTGCTGCATCATCCTCTCCTCTTCGGGGAAATCCAACGCAGTGCTCAAGAGGTAGCAAGAAGGGTTTCTGGTGCCGTTGCCGGGGAGGTCTACGCAAAAGTCAATATACCAAGTACCCATCACATACCCTTATCTCCCGCATTACATTATTTTCCATTTGCCTCTCGTTTTCTTCTCCCCCACTTCACCCTTGCTGTTTTATTTCCCCCCCTCTCTCTATCCTCCCTCTCTTTTCGCTCGCCTTTCTTCCGCTATGTCTGAATCAAAAAGGGTTGGGGGTTCTCTCCAGAGTTTTAGTACTTTGGACAACCCTTCTATTCTCGCTAAGCTCATAAATAAGGATACTATGGAAAACCTATCGGAGTTATCAATGAGTCTCAATGGTTAGCTATGGCTGTCACCCTCTGGGACAACGTCTTCGCATCCCTGCCGAGACGAAAACAAGTCAAGATAAGAAGCACAGTTAGAGGAGGCGGAGATGATGAAAGGAAACAACACTTACTCGTCCTCCACCTCCTCTTCTGCTGCCTTCCTCTTCCTCCTCGGGCTGAGAGACTGGAAGTGCAACTATCCCTGGGTGGTTTCGGTAATTCCTAACAACATATAGCTCATTGAGCTAATGCTACTTTAAGATAAACATTTCAGGAAAGCTCAATGATTGGCATGGCATGGATGAGAAATGTGGACCCCTCAAAATGCTAAGGACAAAGGATTGGCTCAAGCTCAAAGCTCAGGACTCTACATTTTTTCATTTTAAGTGATCCAAGATCACATTGAGTCCATAGGAAAAGCCAATACTATCAAGAGGGGGTGAGGTGTTGCTTAATGATTTTCTTGCTCAAAGTGCTTAGTGATATGCTCCAAAAACCCTCAACTACTTTCTCACATCCACATATGTCCCAAACCATAAGTCAAACTCAGCCCCACCGAATCTGTCTATCCGGCGCCACCGAGTTCAGTTGACATAGCCACTGCCAGAAACCCTAGTCTTTTCGGTTTACCGATAGGGATATCGGCCTCACCGAGATGGGATTGTAATCTCTCTGTTTCCCTTCGTAACATTTCAATCAAACCGAGATGAGCAATCGGTCCCACCGAGATTGCAATGCAAACTCTCTGTTTCCCTTTCGTAACATTTCGGTACAACTGAGATGAGCGAATTGGTCCCACCGAGTTTGCCTGACCAACTCTCTATTTGTCTATTACCAAAATCGGTCCCACCGAGTTTGTGTAATCGGTCTCACCGAGATTACATTATGCCCTAACCCTAACGAAATCGGTCTCACCGAGTTGACATGTCGGTCCCACCAAAAATCCTAATAGTCACATTATGAACTAAATCGGTCTGACCGAGTTTCATGATTCGGTCCCACCGAGTTTGGTAAATTGTGTGTAACGGTTAGATTTTGTGTGGAGGCTATATATACCCCTCCACCCACTCTTCATTCGTGAAGAGAGCCATCAGAACATGCCTACACTTCCAACATACATTTTCTGAGAGAGAACCACCTACACTTGTGTTGAGGTCAAGATATTCCATACCAACCACATAAATCTTGATCTCTAGCCTTCCCCAAGTTGCTTTCCACTCAAATCATCTTTCAACCAAATCCTATCCTATGAGAGAGAGTTGAGTGTTGGGGAGACTATCATTTGAAGCGCAAGAGCAAGGAGTTCATCATCAACACACCATTTGTTACCTCTTGGAGAGTGGTGTCTCCTAGATTGGTTAGGTGTCACTTGGGAGCCTCCGCCAAGATTGTGGAGTTGAACCAAGGAGTTTGTAAGGGAAAGGAGACCGCCTACTTCGTGAAGATCTACCCTAGTGAGGCAAGTCCTTCATGGTCGACGACCATGGTGGGATAGACAAGGTTGCTTCTTCATGGACCCTTCGTGGGTGGAGCCCACCATGGACTCACGCAATCATTACCCTTCGTGGGTTGAAGTCTCCATCAACGTGGATGTACGATAGCACCACCTATCAGAACCACGCCAAAAATCTCTGTGTCTACATTGCGTTTGCTCCCTCCAAACTCCTCCCTTTACCTTCATATGCAATTGTTTTACTTTCCGCTGCTATACTCTTAAAATTGCATGTGTAGGTTGATTGCTTGACTTGTGCTAAGTTGCTAAAATCTGCCAAGAACTAAAATTGGGAAAAGGCTAGATTTTTATTTGGTCAAGTAGTCTAATCACCCCCCCTCTAGACATACTTTCGATCCTACCGAGACCCGGGGTCAAAGAAGACCTCCGTGTCGTCGCCTGCGGGAGGAGGGGAAGCAGGTGGAGGAGGGGAAGCAGGCGGAGTTGGGGAACGCTTGGACGAAGAAGAGGCATATGCTTTCTTCTTCGCCACCGCGGCCTTCACCAACTTCTTCGCTGCCGCGGCCATCGTTTAGCGCGCGGACGTCTCCTGGACGTGCCGGGGTTGCGCAGCCCTACCAGGCCAAACCGGCTCACTGGAGCTGGCCCGCCGCAGGACTTGCCCTTTCCGTGTGGATGGGGGCTCGACAGCTTGAGCTTCCTCATCGGACAACTCGTCGTCATCATCCTCGACGAGAGGGCCCCGGTACGTGCACTGCTGGCCTCCTCAGCAGACTCTGCCAACTGGGGAGTTCCTTCTCCTCTGCGGCCGCTGCGACCTTGTCCTCCACGCCGCCGGCGCTGCCGGCCTCCTTGGCGAGCTCCGCCTTCGCCGCCCTGGCGGCGATGTAGTCCAGCTCCGCCTGGGTGGTATCCTGGACGAGCCGCAACTCGTTGCGGACGTACTTCTCCTCCGGACTATCGAAGAACTCTTGCACCTGCTCCTCCGGCAGCTCGGCCTAATTGGGGACGGGGCCATGCACGTTGCATTCCAGCATCATGGCGATGATGTCGTTCCGACGCGAGTTATTGCTCACGGGACCACCCTTGTCGGCAACCCAAACAAGGGCCCCTTGACGACCTTGCCGGCCTTCGCAGCCTTGCCAGACCTCTCAGCCTTGCCATCGTGGTCCACATCGAGCTAGAAGAGCCGCTGGCAGAAGTGAGCATGCGCCAACACGGTGAAGTTGTGGTCGAGGCCGGGACGGAGTCACATGATGTCCGCCGCGTTCGTGAGAGCCAGACCGGCCTCCCCTTGTTATGCAGCGGAGCGATTCGGCGGCGGATGAAAGCCGCCCCGATCATTTCAAGGGTGAGCCCGGCCTCGGTGAGGCGAAGAATCCTGGTGGTGGCGACCGTGAGCTTTGCGTCATCGGCATCGACGCTGCTCCAATCGTTTCCGCGAACTGGCGGCGCCTGGCAGACCCGGCAGAACTCTTGTGGATCCTCCTCTTCAATCCAGCACCACCGACCCCGACACTCCTCCCACCTCTCCTTCTGAGCGCCCTCCGGGTATGTCCCCTTGGACCTCGGGATCCAGGTGACACAGCCAGAGATGGCGCCTCCCTGCTGGATCCGAGGGAAGAAGTAGTGGCGGAAGAGCACCATGTTGAGATGCACTCCGGCGAAGCCCTCTTATAGATGGGCGAAGAGAGCCATGCACGCCACGGAATTTGAGGTAAAATCCAGGAGGTGGAAGCCAAGGGTATGCATGATGTCATTAAAGAAATCGGAGAAGGGAGGGCAGAGGCTGCAGGAGAAGTAATCGACGAAGAACGGATACCGATTCGGGGAGGCTTTGCCGCAGTTGGCGGGGATGACGCGTGTGGCAGGATGCCCCGTCGTCTCTCCCCCCGTCTTGACCCCCCATAGCGGCCTGAAGTTGTCCCAAAGGTGGGCCGCGTCGACCGTCGAGGGAAAGTAGGCGAGCTTCATCCGCCGCGCCGCCAACTCATTTTCTGGCGGCTCCGCCCCTGCGGCGTTCTTCGCCGCTCCCTTGCCCTTGCCAGTCTTGGGTGCCATGGTGGCTGCGAGCGGTGGAAGTAAAAGGGCAGCGAATGTGCAGCGGCGGCGAGCAGGGGCTTGAGGAGGAAGAAGGAAGGAACGATGGCTCTAAGATTGGAAAAGACGCAGGGGGTAAATGAGCATCATGCCCGCGGCCGTTTCCTTTTTACGGGGAAGGCGTAGGCCTCCTCTTTACCATGATATGATGCATGCGTGCATAAACCGCCCCATGCATGACCCCCACGTCATGCACGACCCTCCACATCGCGCATTCAATTCGGGTCGTGGGGAAGCGCAGCGGAAGAGAAATTACTGCGGTAAAATCCCGCCCGACTGCCCGCGCACCATTTTGGGCCTGGCCCAACAACTCGTCACGCTTATGTGTGGCCCAGGCCCGGGGGCTCCTGTCGGTGTACAAAAGTAGGGGCTCTCCTTTTGACCCCTTTACTTGTGCACTGGCAGTCAGAGCCACGCGTCGCGGCCACACTTAGCAGGGCAGAGGAGGGAAGCCGGAGAGAAGCCGAAGCACAAGACAACCAAGAAGACGCCAAGACCAGAAGCGCAGGAGGGCAAGAGGGCGAGGTGGGCTCCCTCAGCAAGATCCTTGCT
>NC_041380.1:344476772-344496744 GCF_002162155.2 Triticum dicoccoides
GGCAACTTGCCCAACACCAGTAGAGCGAGCCACCCTTGAGCCCATAGGGTCCGACCCAAACAATTGCTTTGGAACCAAGGCTCGGGAGGCGCTTCTGTGGTGGCATGCAAATCTTCGTCAAGATCATAAACACAAGATCAGATGAGGATTAGAAGATGGCGACCCTTGGCAGGATCCTAGCCGTGGAAATCCACAGGACCCCCGACAAGACCCTTGTCGGGGATGACAGCAACGCCACGGCAAGACCCTTGCTGAGGGCATCAGCAAGGACACTGCCAGGCCCGCACCAGCCAAGACTCTGCCTCCATTCGCATGCAGCTGCCGGCCCAACCAGCTGGGCAGGCACCTGCGTGGCAACATGCAGCTTCCAGGCCAAATCAGCAAGCACCTGCATGGCGGCATGCAGATCTTCATGAAGGCCCTACCACCGCGCCACCTCAGTTGCTTGCGTGCCTACATGAAGCCGCATGCACCGCTATCCCGGGTGCGTGTAGAAGCGAGGCGGAGCGGCGACGGATGGGACGGGCCTCGTTCCCGTCCCCGATAAAGCTAATGGACACATACATAGCGCATTTAATGCACTTTGTCCCGTAATGCCGTGCAATAAGCTCGCGCACTGTAGGCCTTTCCACCTCCTGTGTGCCACTGTGGAAACCCCTTTTTCCTATAAAAGGAGGCCCGAGGCGACCAGGAGAGGGATTCGGCCTTTTGGAACGGCGCAACCACCGTAGCTAGTTCAAAAAGCTCAAGAACACTCAATACATCCACCAAAGCAGGACTAGGGTTTTACGCATCCTCGCGGCCCGAACCTGGGTAAACGATCCGTGTGCTAGCTCCTAAACCTGCTCTCCTCACGACCCCGCGCCCGCTGACCGTAGAAGGGATCCCAGTGATCCCATAGGTGTCGTTCCCCCCGACATATCATGTGGTGAATACAAATATAGCTCCAAGTAAAGTTACCGATGGACGAAGACGAAAGAGGGGATGCCTTCCGGGGCATCCCCAAGCATAGGCTTTTGGTTGTCCTTGGATTTTACCTTAGGGTGCCTTGGGCATCCCCAAGCTTAGGCTCTTGCCTCTCCTTGTTCCATAATCCATCAAATCTTCACCCAAAACTTGAAAACTTCACAACACAAAACTTAAAAGAAAATCTCGTGAGCTCTGTTAGTAAAAGAAACGAACCACCACTTCAAGGTAGTGTAATGAACTCATTCTTTATTTATACTAGATCACTGTTGGCGCGTGTTGCCGCACCCCATCTATTTTGACTCTTAATTGTTAGAAATAAAAGCAACTTGTATACATTTGTTTAGTACTCCCTCTATCCAAAAATAAGTGTAATGGTTTTAGTTAAAATTCATGTTAAAGGTTTGTGAAATATAAGTACATCAAATGGATAATAATCAAATCATATAACAACTTTTTTTGAAACCAAATATGGCGGACTAGTTTATTAGGAAAATTAAACTAAAAAACCGCACAAGCAACGAAGCCTCATCGCCCACACGACACAAGGCTACAGTCGCCTCAACACACACACCCAAGTTCGGAGCCACTGCTCCGACAACCACCGCTCGCACGTGAACCACAATGCCGCACGGTACGGACACCCTATAGCCCTAGCTATAAGAGAAAACCGCCCGCAGACAACACCCCCAAATCATATGATCATTGTTTTCATAGTTGCTTATCATGAAATATTTGTCCAAGAGTTCTATTAACAACGTACCATTTTAGGCCAACTTAGAATTTTGTATTAATTCCTTTGAACAAGAGAAGTTTAGATATTTCGCAAGAATACTACGCCTATAGAGAATAAGATATACAATTCACCATATCAACATTGAATTGTCAAGTTATAGAAAGGTTTTCCAATACGTAGATAACTCTGCAATCCCTGATCTTTAAATAACACACGCTAGTACAATTATTATTTTTTAAACAGAACCAAAGTGCCCAATAGCTCATAATGTAGATGCCACCACATAGCCAAAGTACATAGTTACTGCAAGAATGGAGAAAGCCCACACATTGGTACTGCTGGAGTAAAAAAATCATTTTCCATACCGAGCAGCCCTTGTCTTGGATCAAGTAGACTGAACACCATAAATCATCAGAAAGTTGTCTAATTTTAGCAGTTAAACAAATCTGTAAATTCAGCAAGCCAAATACACATAGGATGGGAGATAGCAGCAAACTTACCACTTGTGCATCAGAAAAAATAGGATCCAGTTATCATGCACGCCAATAATTTCCTAAAAATAAGTTAGAAAACAGAAGCCATGAATAGAAAATTAAATATACAGTTCAAGATCCAACAAGTATTGATGCATCATTCGCGTTAACAAAATCCGGTGAAGTTCATGCGAGACTATGATCTTGCAGGAAAGGAAAGAAGAAAAGATTATAAGTAAATAAGAAGAATTGTGCTGGTGGTAGCGAAGGATAAACCAAACAATATAGGTGAGATACCCGTGCATGAGCTCGTAGCTGTTGTGCCTGCCATTTCCCCAGCCTTTGCATGCAGAATTATAGATGGATTACTGCGTCGGTGATGCCAAGGTGAAAGGTGGAGACGGGAGATACATCAAGGGTGGTGGTGAAAGGTGGAGACGGGAGAGACATCAAGGGTGGTGATGATGAATCAACGGGTGGGGAGGCACGAGCTCCCATGATACTCCACTTTGTTCATCCTCCTCCAGTCTGTTCCCCCTCACCGATCGCAGTCGGGGTCATCCCGCACACATGCTCAAGCCTCTTCGTCCACTGTGTCCGCTGGCCGCGGCGTCCATGCGGACTGAGGGGAAGGGTTGGTGAGTAGGGGATCGAGGAGACGGAATGCAGGAGTACCTCCATTTAATCATCCACAATAAATGCCCTGCTGAAACGGATGATTGATTGTCCCCAATACTGGCAGATTAGTTCCACTCGCCCGCCTCACCGAACAGACCACGACGCTTCGCCTTTATCCTGCATCTGCGTCCGGGCCGGGACACCGGGAGGCCCGAATCACCCCATTGCCATCTTGACGGCCTGAACCAGCTCGGCGTACGATCGCGTCTCACGATGGTAAATGCATGGCCTCGCCCGCAGCATAGCCACGCTCGCAGCCTCGCATCCAAATCGACCGGCGGCTCGACCGATCCGCTCGGTGGTTGCTAAACATGGAGATGCTGCATGTTCTCTCGATTTTTTTTCAAGAATGTGCATGTACTCTTGATGGGAACGCAGGCCAGAGTCCTTCTTTTTTATGGCGCATGGCACACATTCCTCGATGGAACAGCCCATTGGCCCAATTCAATCCAGTACGTTCAAAAAAGCTACCGGAGCAGCGGCCCATGGCATTGAGCGATCATAGTTAGTGAACGACAAAAGATTAGCTGTGATTCACGGCTCATCTGATGGCCGAAAATGGTTCAAATTGGCAATCGGATGGTTGGGAGCACTGATGGCCTGGGAGGGCTGGAAAAGTGTGCAATTTTAATGTCTTTAAATTGGTGTTAAACCTACTGTATTCCAACTTCTCTATGGGTCATAAACTCTATTTCTAGCCATAGATTCATCAAAATAAGCAAACAACACACGAAAAACAGAATATGTCAAAATCAGAACAGTGTGTAGTAATCTGTAGGTTTCGAATACTTCTGGAACCCCAAAAATTCTAAAATAAATTTCTGGACGTGAGTAATTTATCTATTAATCATCTGCAAAAATAATTAACTAAATAGCACTCTCCAGTAAAAAATGGTAGCAAATCTCGTGAGTGCTAAAGTTTCTGTTTTTTACAGCAAGATCGCAAAGACTTTCCCCAAGTCCTCCCAAAGGTTCTACTTGGCACAAACACTAATTAAAAGCATAAGACCACACCTAAACAGAGGCTAGATGAATTATTTATTACTAAATAGAACCAAAAAGCAAAGAACAAAAATAAAATTGGGTTGCCTCCCAATAAGTGCTATCATTTAACACCCCTAGCTAGGCATAAAAGCAAGGATAGATCTAGGTATTGTCATCTTTGGTATGCAATCCATAAGTGGCCCTTATAATAGATTCATAAGGCAATTTAATTTTCTTTCTAGGAAAGTGTTCCATGGCCTTCCTTAACGGAAATTGGAATCTAATATTCCCTTCTTTCATATTAATAATTGCACCAATCGTTCTAAGGAAAGGTCTACCAAGAATAATAGGACATGAAGGATTGCAATTAATATGAAGAACAATGAAATCTACGGGCACATAATTCCTATTTGCAACAATAAGAACATCATTAATTTTTCCCATAGGTTTCTTAATGGTGGAATCCGCAAGATGCAAGTTTAAAGAACAATCATCAAATTCACGGAAACCTAGCAAATCACACAAAGTTTTAGGAATCGTGGAAACACTAGCACCCAAATCACATAAAGCATAGCGTTCATGATATTTAATTTTAATTTTAATAGTAGGTTCCCACTCATCATAAATTTTCTTGGGATAGAAACTTCCAGTTCAAGCTTTTCTTCATAAGATTGCATTAAAGCATCAACGATATGTTTAGTAAAAGCTTTATTTTGACTATAAGCATGCGAAGAATTTAGCACGGATTGCAACAAGGAAATACAATCTATCAAAGAGCAATTATCATAATTAAATTCCTTGAAATCCAAGATAGCGGGTTCATTGCTATGTAAAGTTTTGACCTCTCCAATCCCATTTTTATCAATTTTTGCATCAATATCTAAAAACTTTGAATCATCGGGACGCCTTCTAACTAAAGTTGACTCATCTCCAGTCCCATCATTATCAAGATTCATATTGCAAAACAAATATTTAATAGAGGACACATCAATAACTTTTAGATCTTCATCCTTATTATCATGGAAACTAGAAGAACACGCTTTCACAAAGCAATCTTTTTAGCACACATCCTAGCGGTTCTTTCTTTGCACTCATCAATGAAAATTCTCATAGCTTTGAGAGACTCATTGATATCATGCTTAGGTGGAATAGATCTAAGTTCCAAAGAATCAACATCAAGAGAAATTCTATCCATGTTCCTAGCCAACTCATCAATCTTAGACAATTTTTATTCAATCAAAGCATTGAAACTCTTTTGCGAACTAATCAATTATTTAATATTAGATTCAAAATCAGAGGGCATCTCATTATAATTTCCATAAGAATTGTTGTAGGAATTACCATAATTATTAGAGGAATTACTAGGAAACGACCCAGGATTAAAATTACCTCTATACGCATTATTACCAAAACCGTTCCTACCAACAGAATTCACATCCATAGATTCATTATTATTCTCAATCAAAGTAGACAAAGGCATATCATTAGGATCAGAAGGGACAATCTTATTAGCAAACAATTTCATAAGCTCATCCATATTTCCACTCAAAACATTGATTTCTTCTATAGCATGCACCTTTTTATTAGTAGATCTTTCAGTATGCCATTGAGAATAATTAACCATAATATTATCTAGGAGTTTAGTAGCTTATCCTAAAGTGATTTCCATAAAAGTGCCTCCCGCGGCCGAATCTAAAAGATTTGTAGAAGCAAAGTTCAATCTGGCATAAATTTTTTGTATAATCATCCAAAGATTCAAACCATGTGTAGGGCAATTACGTATCATTAATTCCATCATCTCCAAGCTTGTGCAACATGTTCATGATCATGTTGTTTAAAATTCATAATATCATTTCTAAGAGTGATGATCTTAGCGGGAGGAAAATACTTAGAGATAAAAGCATCTTTGCACTTATTCCATGAATCGATACTATTTTTAGGCAAAGACGAAAACCAAGTTTTAGCACGATCTCTAAGAGAAAACGGGAATAGCTTCAGTTTAACAATATCATTATCCACATCTTTCTTCTTTTGTATATCACATAAATCAACAAAGTTGTTTAGATGGGTAGCGGCATCTTCACTAGGAAAGCCGGAAAACAGATCTTTCATGACAAGATTTAGCAAAGCAGCATTAATTTCACAAGATTCAGCATCGGTAAGAGGAGCAATCAGAGTGCTAATAAAATCAATATTGTTGGTATTGGAAAAATCACACAATTTAGTTTCTTGAGCCATCATGACAAGCAAGCAATCCAACACACAAGCAAGCAAGAAACAAGCAAAAGGAGGTTAACTGGAGAAGAGAAGGGGAACAGAAAAACAGGGCTAATAAAACAGCAAGGGTGAAGTGGGGGAGAGGAAAACAAGACGCAAATGGCAAATAATGTAATGCGAGGGATAAGAGTTTATGATGGGTACTTGGTATGTCTTGACTTGTGCATAGATTCCCCGGCAACGGCGCTAGAAATCCTTCTTGCTACCTCTTGAGCATCACGTTGGTTTTCCCTTGAAGAGGAAAGGGTGATGCATCAAAGTAGCATAAGTATTCCCCTCAGTTTTTGAGAACCAAGGTATCAATCCAGTAGGAGGCCACACGCAAGTCCGCCGTACCTACACAAACAAATAAGAACCTCGCAACCAACGCGATAAAGGGGTTGTCAATCCCTTCACGGTCACTTACGAGAGTGTGATCTGATAGAGATGATTATAATATTTTTGGTATTTTTATGATAAATATTAAAAGTAAAGATTGCAAAAATAAAAGGTAATAAAAATAGCTTGTTGATGGAAAATTAATATGATGGAGAATAGCCCCGGGGGCCATAGGTTTCACTAGTGGCTTCTCTCAAGATAGCATAAGTATTACGGTGGGTGAACAAATTACCGTCGAGCAATTGATAGCAAAGAGAATAATTATGAGAATATCTAGGCATGATCATGTGTATAGGCATCACGTCCGTGACAAGTAGACCGACTGCTGCCTGCATCTACTACTATTACTCCACACATCGACCGCTATCCAACATGCATCTAGAGTATTAAGTTCATAAGAACAGAGTAACGCATTAGGTAAGATGACATGATGTAGAGGGATAAACTCAAGCAATATGATATAAACCCCATCTTTTTATCCTCGATGGCAACAATACAATACGTGTCGTTTCCCTTTCTGTCACTAGTATCGAGCACCGCAAGATTGAACCCAAAGCTAAACACTTCTCCCATTGCAAGAAAGATCAAACTAGTAGGCCAAACCAAACTGCTAATTCAAAGAGACTTGCAAAGATAACCAATCATGCATAAAAGATTTCAGAGAAGAATGAAATGTTCTTCATAGATAGACTTGATCATAAACCCACAATTCATCGGATCTCGACAAACACACCGCAAAAAGAGTTACATCGAATAGATCTCCAAGAAGATCAAGGAGAACTTTGTATTGAGAGTCAAAGAGAGAGAAGAAGCCATCTAGCTAATAACTATGGACCCGAAGGTCTGAAGTAAACTACTCACACATCATCGGAGGGGCCATGGAGTTGATGAAGAGGCCCTTCGTGATTGATGCCCCCTCCGGCGGAGCTCCGGAAAAGGCCCCAAGATGGGATCTCTTGGGTACAGAAGGTTGCGGCAGTGGAAATAGGGTTTCATGGTGCTCCTTGATGTTTTCAGGGTATATGGGTATATATAGGAGGAAGAAGTAGGTCGGTTGAGCCACAAGGGGCCCACAAGGGGGGAGGGCGCGCCCAGGGGTGTAGGCACGCCCCTGCCTCGTGGACTCCTCGTTTGTTTCTTGACGTCCACTCCAAGTCCTCTAGATCACGTTTGTTCCAAAAATCACGTTCCCGAAGGTTTCATTCCGTTTGGATTCCGTTTGATATTCCTTTTCTGTGAAACACTGAAATAGGCACAAAAACAATTTGCACCGGGCCTTGGGTTAATAGGTTAGTCCCAAAAATAATATAAAACTGTAAAATAAAGCCCATTAACATCCAAAATAGATAATATAATAGCATGGAACAATCAAAAATTATAGATACGTTGGAGATGTATCAGTATGATGAATAAGGTGTTCATGGAGTTTTTGGATAAGTTTGTTCTGGTGTTCATTGATGATATTTTGGTATACTCGAAGAATGAAGAGGAACACAAGGAGCATTTGCGTTTAGTTCTCGAGAAGCTCAGGGAACATCAGTTATATGCCAAGTTCAGCAAATGTGAGTTTTGGTTGAAGGAAGTTGGATTCCTTGGACATGTTATATCAGGAGAAGGTATAGCAGTAGACCCTGCCAAGGTTCAGTCAGTCACTAAGTGGTTGGCACCCACCTTAGTTGGAGAGATCCGTAGTTTTCTGGGACTCACAGGATATTATCGGATATTCATTGAGAATTTCTCTAAGATTACGAAGCCTATGACGGAGTTGTTGAAGAAGGACACCAAGTACAAATGGACCGATGAATGTGAGGCAAGTTTCCAGGAGTTGAAGAAACGTTTGGTTACAGCCCTAGTGCTGATTTTGCCGGATATACGCAAGGATTTCCTAGTGTATTGCGACGCATCTCGCTTAGGACTTGGAGGCGTACTTATGCAAGGCGGAAGAGTTGTTTCATATGCCTCACGTCAGCTTCGACCTCATGAGTTGAATTATGCCACGCATGATTTGGAGTTAGCAGATGTAGTGCATGCACTCAAGACCTGGAGACTTTTTCTTATTGGAAATCATTTTGTGATGTGTATACGGATCATAAGAGTTTGAAGTACATTTTCACACAGAAGGAGTTGAATCTCAGGCAAAGGAGATGGTTGGAGCTTATAAAGGATTATGATATGGAGTTGCACTATCATCCAGGCAAGGCCAATGTCGTAGCAGACGCTTTGAGCCGGAAGAGTTACGCCAATACCCTCGTAAGCGGAGGATTACCAAGGGAGTTAGCCGAAGATCTAGGGAGCTACGTTTGGAGATAGTCCCTAGAGGTTTTGTTGCAGCATTATAAATTCAGTCGACATTATTGGGAAAGATTCGAGAAGCTCAGATGGATGATGAAGAAATTGCTGAGATAAAGGTGAAGATGAGCAAAGGAAAATACAAAGGTTTTCATGAAGATGAGCACGACACCTTGTGGTTTGAAGACCGTGTTGATGTGCCCAATAATGCATATATCAGGAAGTTGATACTTCAGGAGGCTCATGACTCGCCATACTCGATACACCCTGGAAACACCAAGATGTATTTCTATTTAAAGGAGTGTTTCTGGTGGACTGGTATGAAGAAGGATATTACCAAGTATGTAGCAGTATGTGATGTATGTCAGAGAGTGAAGACAGAACATCAGAAGCCCGCAGGATTACTACAACCTATGCTGATTCCTGAATGGAAGTGGGACCTAATCGAGATATGTTTCTATCTGGGTAGTGGTGGATCGTTTGACCAAAGTGGCTCACTCTATCCCAGTGAAGACCACCTATACAAGTGCAAAGTTGGCCAAGGTATATATGACGAGGATCATATGTCTGCATGGATTTCTGAGGACCATCGTATCAGATAGAGGGACCCAGTTTACTTCAAAGTTTTGGCACCAGCTGCACCAGACTCTGGGAACCAGACTAGAGTTCAGTACGGCCTTCCATCCACAGACCGATGGACAGACCAAGAGAGTCAACCAGATTCTAGAGGACATGTTGAGAGCTTGTGCGCTAGATTATGGATCTAGTTGGGATGATAACTTTCCCTACGCGGAGTTCTCATACAACAACAGCTATCAGGCCAGTTTGAAGATGGCACCTTTCAAAGCTTTGTATGGAAGAAGATGCAGGACACCGTTAATGTGGGATGAAGTTGGAGACCGCCATCTGTTTGGACCAGCTTTGATCAAAGTGTCCAAAGAGAAGGTTAAGTTGATTCGAGATAGACTGAAGGTAGCTCAGTCTAGGCAGAAGAGCTATGGAGACTCAAAACGCAAGGAGGTAGTCTATGAAATCGGAGACAGAGCATATTGATAACCCACAAGTATAGGGGATCAATTGTAGCCTCTTTCGATAAGTAAGAGTGTCGAATCCAACGAGGAGCTAAAGGTAGAACAAATATTCCCTCAAGTTCTATCGACCACCAATACAACTCTACGCACGCTTGACGTTCGCTTTACCTAGAACAAGTATGAAACTAGAAGTACTTTTTAGGTGTTTTTGGATAGGTTTGCAAGATAATAAAGAGCGTGTAAATAAAAGCTAGGGGCTGTTTAGATAAAGACACAACTAAGTTAGTTTTAGTAAAGAGCTTTTTGTTACGAGAAAGTTATTTGTCCCTAGGCAATCGATAACTAGACCGGTAATCATTATTGCAATTTTATTTGAGGGAGAAGCATAAGCTAACATACTTTCTCTACTTGGATCATATGCACTTATGATTGGAACTCTAGCAAGCAACCACAACCACTAAAGATCATTAAGGTAAAACCCAACCATAGCATTAAAGTATCAAGTCCTCTTTATCCCATACACAGACAACCTACTTACTTGGGTTTGTGCTTCTGTCACTCACGCCACCCACCATAATCAAATCATGAACATATTGCAAACCCTACAGCGGGAATTCCTCATGCTTGCGCGACACGGAGAGCACCATAGGACAGCACCAATAATAAAACATGCAACACAAACCAATCATGATCATCAAATAACCCATAGGACAAAACAGATCCACTCAAACATCATAGGATAGCCATACATCATTGGGAAATAATATATAGCGTTGAGCACCATGTTTAAGTAGAGATTACAGCGGGTAAGAGAGAGGTTACACCACTTCATAGAGGGGGGAAGAGTTGGTGATGATGACAGTGAATTTGTTGGTGAAGATTGCAGTGATGATGGTGGCCTCCGGTGGCACTCCGGTGCCACCGGAAGCGAGGGGGAGAGAGCCCCCCTCCTTCTTCTTCTTTCTTGACCTCCTCCCTAGATGGGAGAAGGGTTTCCCCTCTGGTCCTTGATCTCCATGGCATGGGAGGGGTGAGAGCCCCTCCGAGATTGGATATCTCTCTCTCTCCACGTTCTCAGATTCCGCCCTTTCACCGTTTCTTATATTCCCGGAGATCCGTAACTCCGATTGGGCTGAAATTTTAAGACAATCTCTATTCGGATATTGGCTTTCTTGCAGCGAAAGAAGGGCACCAACCGCATTACAGGGTGGCCACGAGGGTCAGGGGCATGCCCAGGGGGGTGGGGCGCGCCCCGTGCCTCGTGCCTCCCTCGGGCACCGTCTCGCGTGGATTTTTCTTCCCAAAAATCATATATATTCCAAAAAAAATCTCCATCAGTTTTTATCCCGTTTGGACTCCGTTTGATATGGATATTCTGCGAAACAAAAAACATGCAACAAACAGGAACTGACACTGGGCAATGGATCAATATGTTAGTCCCAAAAATAGTATAAAAAGTTTCCAAAATTATATGAAAGTTGTAGAATATTGGCATGGAACAATCAAAAATTATAGATACGACGGAGACGTATCACATATCTTCGTGTGTCACCTCTGCGAGGAGTTAAACGTTTTGGAGTTAAGGGGAAGTTAGCCCCAAGATTTGTAGGACCATACCGAGTTTTGGAATGTATGAGGAAGTAGCCTACAAGTTGGAGTTACCTAAAGGATTGTCAGGAGTTCATGATGTGTTTCACGTTTCCCAGTTGAAGAAGTGCCATGCAGAGATGGCTGATATTCCTCAGAGAGATACAGTGCCCCTGGAAGCAATTCAGTTGGATAGTGATTTGACCTATGAGGAGAAACCAGTCAAGATTCTTGAGTTTGCCAGCCGAGTCACACGCACCAAGGTTATCAAGTTTTGCAAAGTTCGGTGGAGCCACCATACCGAGGATGAAGCCACCTGGGAACGAGAGGATAATCTACGGAAAGACCACCCAGACCTATTTTCTAGCCAACCCGAATCTCGAGGGCAAGATTCACCTTAAGGGGGGGGGGGGTAGGTTTGTAACATCCCAAATTTCCAATTTGGAATGTTATACATAGGTCATCATATGCATATCATATTTTATTTGCAATTTGGCTTTGTGATCCCAAAATCCTAAGCAACTCAAGGACCCACAGAGAGAATTGGGGATTTTATAGTTTTCATATTTGAATTTTCTCAAATATTGAAAAGTGGATCATTTTGGTTTTATTATTTTTCTCTCCGAAAATATTTCATATCAAAAATATATGAGAGGAGATAATATGACTTCTCCAAAATAAGTGAAATATTGGAGGAAAAATGTTAATATCAAATAAATTATTTTATTTGAATTTTGTTGATATTTTATTTGAATTAGAAAAATATGCATTTTACAAAATTTCATTTTTTAGGCCAAGAAAATGTTCACTGTGTTTTATATATTTTATTTAGACGGTGAAAATTTGTTTTGGCATTTTTAGATTTTTATTTTTATTTATTTAGGATTTTTCTCGGTGGAATCTTTAAAAAAAATGTTCCGGACCGACTGGGCCGAAACCCAGTCCGCCCACTCGCGCGCCGCCGTCCCCGTCATCATCAAGCCGGACTCCACGAGGAGTCTGACGCTGCTGCCGCCTCGTCGCCCCCTCCCGCACGCCAGCCCCCCCTCGGGCCTTTAAAGGCCGAACCGGCCGCCGCCCGACCCCCACACCACCCCGCCTCCCGAGCCGCGCCGGCAGCCCCGCTGCCCGTCGAGCCGCTGTTGCCCCACCGCGCCGCCACCGCCTCCTGCCTCGCCGGAGCCGCCGCCGATCCAATCCGATCCGCCTGGTTTTTTTGGGTTTTAGGTAAAACCGGCGGTTTTTCTTTAAAACCCTAGATGCGTTTTCTCGGCTTTTTTTGGTTTATTTATTTAGCGGACATTTGTTTGTTTTAAAGAACCTTATTCGCCGGTTAGGTTCAGACAGCAAACGCTCGTTCGTTAGTCCTTTCTTTTTATTTTATTTTCGGTCAGGGACCTATCCGTGATTATTTTTATCGCAAATTAGCCCCTAATCTTCAAACCCATGCCATTTCTCAACCGTTTGTCCAAATCCAGTGAAACCAACGCCAAAATCTTCATTTCGAACCTCTCTTTCTGTTTAATCAACTTGAAAAAGGTTTTGACAATTTAAAATTTTGGTTTCAAGCAGATTTGTTTTCGAAGTTCTTTTGATCGTAGTTTCAGTTCCGTACCTCCGATTTGATCGATTCTTTTTGCAAATCTATCCTATTCAGTTGAATTTTCAATTTGGATGTTCTTATTTGAAGTTTTACCCTTGCATCTTAGCTTGAGTGCTTATGAATGCTATTGTTTGTTTGCGCTAGAATTCCCGGAGTGTGCAGCGTGCTACTACGAGTCACTAGGTTTTGCAGATCATTAGCAAGGCAAGTAACACTTTGATCATACTCTTTTATTACCTAGTTTTTATGCATTAGTTACAACCCTCAAACATTGCATGAGTAGGATCTCTTAACATGTGGGTTTTGGGAAGTAGATGATGAGGTAGAACCTATTGCCTTTTTATTATCAAACCCTTGGGAGTTACTTCTACGTTATGCTTATATCGCCATGCTATGGTCGTAGACGTGGATTGGGTTTGAGTGTATCCATGACAGATGTGAGTTTGTTAATTAATGGTTAACTTAAGGTGGCTACTTAAATACACATCTGGGTGAATTGGTTGCGGGCACCAGGAGAACCCAGTGTTGTCCTAGGATATCCCGGAGTACCTGTGTGATCATCTTATGGTTCGCCACCCAGGATCAAAGGGATCATAAGATTATTCATGCTAGAAACTTCCGTGTGCAGCCACAAGCTGTTATGGGCTCTAGCATAGTGGAGTAAGTTGCATGACCTCTTCCGGTGGTAGGCTAGCAGATGTAGGGGATGTAGGTTAGTACGGTCTACCCGGGGTTAGATTTAATGCTTCTAAAAAACTGTGTCTCGGTCATCCATTTCTCAAACACCATGTAGTGCGAGAAATTCAATGGAGGAGATCGAGTCTTGTGGGGAGAAGTGCGCAAACCTCTATAGAGTGTACAAACTAATCATGGTTAGCCGTGTCCCCCGGTTATGGACATCTTGAGTATCTGGATCTGGATTATCATGTTGATCTCATCACTCTAAACTAATTTGTTGGGATGTTAGTTACTTCTTAATTGGGATTGAGTTGGAGGAACCTTCTTAATGTTTAACAACTACCATGATAGTTAAACAAATAATTCCTTTATTGTAGGGAAAAATTGGCTTTTCGCAAAAACATTATAACTATAGAGCCTCCACCAGCCTCATATGCATGTAGTGATAGTCTTTACTTGTTCTTTGCTCTACTATGTTATCTTGCTAGCATATTCCATGTGCTGCCCCGTTTCGGGCTGCAACATATCATGTTGCAGACTTTTCAGACGAAGAGTAAGGTGCGATAGGTCGTTGTTGTGCACTCAGCTATGTCGTTGGAGTTAATGGACTCACTTTATCTTCCAAGCCATCCGCTGTTATCTTATTTAGATGGCCTTAAGCCATATTTACTGTATTAAGTTCTCTTTTGAGACTTTCAATGTAATAAGTGTGTGATTGCTACTCTGTTATAAATCCTTTGAAGTACTATGTGTGTCAGCATTACCGATCCAGGGATGACACTTATGCACAGAGATTTGACCGTTTGAGGTAGGATCGCTACATTCATTAAAGACTTCTCAAAAATTTCGAGGCCGCTGACTAATCTCTTACAAAAAGATGTTCCTCTTGTAGTTGATGATGATTGTGTAGAGGTATTTGAAATACTTAAGAAAGCTTTCATTTCTGCACATATTGTTCAGCCTCCTGATTGGAATTTACCCTTTTAAATTATGTGTGATGCTAGTGATTATGCTGTAGGTGCTGTTCTAGGACAAAGAGTTGATAAGAAATTAAATGTTATCCAATATGCTAGTAAAACTCCAGACAGTGCCCAAAGAAATTATGCTACTACTGAAAAAGAATTTTTAGCAGTTGTATTTGCTTGTGATAAGTTCAGACCTTATATTGTTGATTCTAAAGTAACTGTTCACACTGATCATGCTGCTATTAAATACCTTATGGAAAAGAAAGATGCTAAACCTAGACTTATTAGATGGGTTCTCCTACTACAAGAATTTGATTTGCATATTATTGATAGAAAGGGAGTTGAGAACCCCGTTGCAGACAACTTTTCTAGGTTAGAGAATGTTCTTGATGACCCACTACCTATTGATGATAGCTTTCCTGATGAAGAATTAGCTGTCATAAATGCTTCTCGTACTGCTCCATGGTATGCTGATTATGCTAATTACATTGTTGCTAAATTTATACCACCTAGTTTCACATACCAGCAAAAGAAAAAGTTTTTCTGTGATTTAAGACATTACTTCTGGGATGACCCACACCTTTATAAAGAAGGAGTAGATGGTGTTATTAGATGTTGTGTACCTGCATATGAACAGGAACATATCCTATGCAAGTGTCACTCCGAGGCTTATGGAGGACACCATGCTGGAGGTAGAACAGCACATAAGGTATTGCAATCCGGTTTTTATTGGCCTACTCTCTTCAAGGATGCCCGTAAGTTTGTCTTGTCTTGTGATGAATGTCAAAGAATTGGAAATATTAGTATATGTCAAGAAATGCCTATGAATATTCACTTGTTATTGAACCATTTGATGTTTGGGGCTTTGATTATATGGGACCGTTTCCTTCCTCTAATGGGTATACACATATTTTAGTTGCTACTGATTACGTTACTAAGTGGGTAGAAGCTATTCCAACTAGTAGTGCTGATCATAACACCTCTATTAAGATGCTTAAAGAAGTTATTTTTCCGAGGTTTGGAGTTCCTAGATACTTAATGACTGATGGTGGTTCACATTTTATTCATGGTGCTTTTCGTAAAATGCTTGCTAAGTATGATGTTAATCATAGAATTGCATCTCCATACCACCCACAATCTAGTGGTCAAGTAGAACTGAGCAATAGAGAGCTTACATTAATTTTGCAGAAGACTGTTAATAGATCTAGAAATAATTGGTCCAAGAAACTTGATGATGCATTATCGGCCTATAGAACTGCACATAAAAATCCTATGGGTATTTCTCCGTATAAGATGGTTTATGGAAAAGCATGTCACTTACCTCTTGAACTAGAACATAAGGCATATTGGGCCGTTAAAGAGCTCAATTATGACTTCAAACTTGCCGGTGTGAATAGACTATTTGACATTAGCTCACTTGATGAGTGGAGAACCCAGGCCTATGAGAATGCCAAACTGTTTAAAGAAAATGTTAAAAGATGGCATGACAAAAGGATACAAAAATGTGAGTTTAATGTAGGTGATTATGTATTGTTATACAACTCTCATTTAAGATTTTTTGCAGGAAAACTCCTCTCTAAATGGGAAGGTCCTTACATTATCGAGGAGGTCTATCGTTCCGGTGCCATAAAAATCAACAACTTCGAAGGCACAAATACGAGGGTGGTGAACGGTCAAAGAATCAAACATTACATCTCAGGTAATCCTATAAATGTTGAAACTAATGTTATTGAAACCGTAACCCCAGAGGAGTATATAAGGGACACCTTTGAGAATGTTTCAGCCTCTGAAAAGGAAGTGGTATGTGGTACGGTAAGCAAACCAACTCCAAAACAGTTCTAATAGCAATTTTTCTCCGTTTTGGAATATTTAAGAAAATAGGAAAATAAGAAGCAGTCCGGAAAGGACACGAGGCGTCCACACGGGTGGAGGGCGTGCCCTACCCCCTGGGTGCGCCCCCTGCCTCATGGGCACCTCGTGTGCCCTCCGGACTATGTTTTCTTCCACGATATTTCTTTTGGTCGGTAAAAATTCGTTATATAATCTCCCGAAGATTTTGACCACCGTACCACGCAAATATCTCCTGTCTTTGTTTCGAGCTGTTTCTGCTACAGATTTAGAGCAAGATGTCATCTCAGGACTCCGACGGAGAGAGCAATGTCTCACATCTCATTGCTGACCCAAAGACCTATGGGGACCTATCTCCTTGTGGTCGAACTACGGATGATGAGGAGGATGCTCATTTGAGGAGGATCAATGATTGAAGTTCGGAGGAGGAGGATGTTCCTCTACCTCAACCTGGGGATATGCACGTGAAGTTCAAGAAGTCTAGTCTCCCTAAGAGAGCTAAACTGACTAACAAACGATCTATTCCCTCTCGTTTTCGGCATAAAAGCAAAGGAGATTTATGTGACAAGATCTTGAAGCTGGAATCGGAGGTCGATGATTTAAAGGAGGAGATCGCTCTTCTCAATTACAATATGAAAAAGCTGAAGGCACAACTGTGATCATCATCACCATCTCCTCCACCTTCGAACAAAGAGACATAAATACATGGGTATGGGCACTCCCCTTGGCAACTGCCAAGCTTGGGGGAGTGCCCCGGTATCGTATCACCATCACACCTTTTTATCTTTATCGTTTTTCTTAGTTCGATCCTTTTGGTTATATCTTGATCTAGTAGAATAAAGTTTTAGTATGATCTAGTTTTGAGTTTTGCTTTATGATCCTTCTATGTAATTGAGTCCGTGAGCTATATATAATAAAGATTAGTTATGAGTCAAGGGCCTGATTATCTTGCCATGATCTGGAGGGAATAAAAATAAAAGAGAAGAGAAAGGATAAAAAGAAATAAAGAGATCATATGGATCTTATGGAGAGTAATGACTTCACATATAAAGAGTATGATGAATAAAAGTTGTTGAGAGTTGACAAACATAGTTTTGTTCATCGTTGCAATTAATAGGAAGTAATAAAGAAAGAGAGGTTTTCACATATAAATATACTATCTTGGACATCTTTGATGATTGTGAGCACTCATTAAAATATGACATTCTAAAAAGTTGACGTTGGACAAGGAAGACAACGTAATGGGTTATGTTTTCTTACATCTGAAATAAATTATATTGTCATGGATCATCCAACATGTTGAGCTTGCCTTTCCCCCTCATGCTATCCAAATTCTTTGCACCAAGTAGAGATACTACTTGTGCTTCCGAATATCCTTAAACCCAGTTTTGCCATGAGAGTCCACCATATCTACCTATGGATTGAGTAAGATCCTTCAAGTAAGTTGTTATTGTTGCAAGCAATAAAAATTGCTCCCTGAATATGTATGATTTATTAGTGTGGAGAAAATAAGCTTTATATGATCTGGTGATGTGGAAGAAATAAAAGCGACGGACTACATAATAAAGGTCCATATCACAAGTGGCAATATAAAGTGACGTTCTTTTGCATTAAGATTCCGTGCATCCAACCATAAAAACACATGACAACCTCTGCTTCCCTCTGTGAAGGGCCTATCTTTTATTCTTGTCTTATACTTCATACAAGAGTCATGGTGATCTTCACCTTTCCTTTTTACATTTTATCCTTTGGCAAGCACTGTGTGTTGGAAAGATCCTGATATATATATAGCTAATTGGATGTGAGTTTTCATGAACTATTATTGTTGAAATTACCATTGAGGTAAAACATTGGGAGGCAAAACTATAAGCCCCTATATTTCTCTGTGTCCGAATAAAACTTCATACCCATAAGTATTGCATGAGTGTTAGGAATTGTGAAAGACTAAATGATAGTTGAGTATGTGGACTTGCTGAAAAGCTCTTATATAGACTCTTTCCGATGTTATGATAAATCGCAATTGCTTCAATGACTGAGATTATAGTTTGTTAGTTTTCAATGAAGTTTCCGATTCATACTTGAAATTGTGAATGAATTGTTACTTTAGCATAAGAAATCATATGACAATATATATATATATCTATATGTTGCTGTTATAAGAATGATCATGATGCCCTCATGTTCGTATTTTATTTTATCGACACCTCTATCTCTAAACATGTGGACATATTTTTCGATATCGGCTTCCGCTTGAGGACAAGCGAGGTATAAGCATGGGGGAGTTGATACGTCCATTTTGCATCATGCTTTTATATCGATATTTATTGCATTATGGGCTGTTATTACACATTATGCCACGATACTTATGCCTATTCTCTCTTATTTTACATGGTTTACATGAAGAGGGAGAATGCCGGCAACTGGAATTCTGGGCTGAAAAAGGAGCAAATATTAGAGACCTATCCTGCACAACTCCAAAAGTCCTGAAACTCCACGGAAGTCGGTTTCAGAATATATAAAAAATATTGGGTGAAGGAAGTACCAAAGGGGGGCCACCCACCATCCACGAGGGTGGGGGCGTGCCCTACCCCCTGGGCGCGCCCCCTGCCTCGTGGGCCCCCTGGCAGGCCTCCGGTGCCCATCTTTGGATATATGAAGTCTTTTGCCCTAGAAAAAAAATCATAATCAAGCTCACTAGACGAAACTCCGCCTCCACGAGGCGGAACCTTGGCGGAACCAATCTAGGGCTTCGGCGGAGCTGCTCTGCCGGGGAAACATCTCTCTGGGAGGGGGAAATCATCACCATCGTCATCACCATCGATCCTCTCATCAAGAGGGGGGTCAATTTTCACCAACATCATCACCAGCACCATCTCATATCAAACCCTAGTTCATCTCTTGTATCCAATCTTTGTCTCAAAACCTCAGATTGGTACATGTGGGTCGCTAGTAGTGTTGATTACTCCTTGTAGCACTACAAAAAAAAGACACATCCGTGACATTTTGGGCCGAACGAAAAAAATTTCTGTCATACATATGACACTTCTATGACGATAATTGTGACAAAACCCGGTATCATCATAGATGTGGTGGGCTCCTACTTCTATGACAAAAAATCACGACAGAAAATGGGCTTCTCGTCCTGGGCGGGCCAGAGACGCAACTGCATGAAATTCTTTGGGCCGTCCATGACAGAAAAAACCATGGTAGAAGCGAGGGGGAGGAAAATTTCGGCAAGTTCCCAGTTACGGTGGGAGGTCGGGGGCCGAGCGATGCGCGTTTCTCTCGTACACGTACGCGCATGTGTGCGAGGCGTTAGCTCTAACTGAACCCGAGCGAGGCGTTGGGCTCTAACTGAACCCGAGCGATTGCACTGCAGGCTACGCGTTACTGAACCCGAGCGATCGATCGATCGCTGTTAACTGAACCCGATCGAGCGATTCCTTCGCTACTGCTGCTAATTGAAGCCGATCGATGCT
>NC_041380.1:344497262-344518414 GCF_002162155.2 Triticum dicoccoides
TTGCCTCTGGATGAACAGGACCCCGTGGTGTGGTGGAGGGCTGGATGAACAGTAGACGATGGAGGGGTGCCCGTGGAGGGGTGGTCGAACAGGACCCCGTGGTGTGGAGGGCTGGATGAACAGTAGATGGTGGAGGGGTGCCCATGGAGGGGTGGTTGAAGAGTAGCCGGTGGAGTAGCGCGCGGTGGAGGCTGGATGAACAGGAGCCCGTGGAGGCTGGAGGAGGTCGACGGTAGCCTGTGGAGGCTGGAGGAGGTCGACGGTGGAGATGAACAGTATCCCGTGGAGTCCCATTTTGCGGTACACCACACCCCTCCTGATGAACAGGACCCCCGTTTCGACCGTAGGAGGTCCATTTCGTCCGTTTTGTGGTACGCCACACCCCTCCCGATCAACAGGACCCCCGTTTCGACCGTAGGAGGTCCGTTTCGTCCGTTTTGCGGTACGCCACACCCCTCTCGATCAACAGGACCCCCGTTTCGACCATAGGAGGTCTGTTTCCTCCGTTTTGTGGTACGCCACACCCCTCCCGATCAACAGGACCCCGTTCTGAACGTAGGAGGTCCGTTTCTTGCGGTACGCCAGGCCTCGTTTCCATCGCCTGTTCTGTCCAAGCCCTCCCGATGAACATGACCACGCATTCCGTTCAGACCCAGCCGGTTGGCTCCCACGCATTTCGTTGTCTCCCGATGAACACGACGCATTCTATTGCCTCCCCATGAACACGACGCATTTCATTGCCTCCCCATGAACACGACGCATTTCGTTGCCTCCCCATGAACACGACGACGACGTTGTTTCTCCGTTCCAGCCCAGCCATGTACACGAGCCCTGGCCGTACGTATGCACGAGTAGGCGTTCGAGAACCCGCCCGTATGTACACATACGTGGCCGTATTTTCTTTCTTGCACCCTGGCCGTTGTACGTACGTGTACATGCTACGTGCACGCCTCTACTACGACACGTACTCGCCTCTACTATGACACGTGCACGCCTCTACATCCACCAGTATATATGTACGTACACGTTCGCGACCAGAATGACAACGCTACGTATGCTTCGACCAAGTGGGTCCCGACTATCAGGCACTTCCTTGCGTGCGAAGATGTAGATGGTGGGTCCGAGTAGTCAGGGGGCGAATCGTTTTTTTTTGCCCGGACGCACTTCCTTGCGTGCGAAGATGTAGCTGGTGGGTCCGAGCAGTCAGGGGGCGAATCATTTTTTTTCGGACGCACTTCCTTGCGTGTGAAGATGTAGCTGGTGGGTCCCAGCAGTCAGGGGGAAATGTTTTTTTTCGCGAAATACGGTAGCCCGTCCGGTGGGTCCCCGCTGTCAGGTGGAGGAATCATTATTTTGCGCGTAATAAGGAGGCACTTCCTTGCTGTGGCCGTGGACCCAGCTGTCAGCCTCTCCACGTACAGTCCATGTATGATGAAAGTCGTTCATTGACCAGTTGACCACGCCGTGCTGAGAGCACCACAGCGGTGGACGACGGCGAGGACTAAGAAGGGGACGACTTGGAGCCGGGGAAGACGCAACAGTGGATGCCCACGCGAAGAGGAGTACGAGGGTTCACTGGTTCGGCTGTGGTGTGAGGCTGATATCGCCGCAGAATAACAGGGGGTGTGGGTGAGTAGAGGGATGGCCTGGCCAGCAGTGGGAGTAGTAGGGGCGGTGAGGCCTCCGCGGCATCATAGCCGGCCACGGGAGGCAGGAGCACGCGGCACGACCGGTGCTAGTTTGGGCGGCTGGAGCAAGAAGACCAGAGGTTGAAGAAGCACTACGGCCGTTGGATGAACATCGTACGGTAACATGATCTAGAATCATTCATATTGACTAAGTTGACAAAGCCCTCCATCCCCGTCAACTTGGTAGGCCCACAAGTCAGCCTCCCACTATGTTGGGTTCCAGCTGGCAGGGGGAATATTCATTTTTTATGTGTAATAAGGAGGCACTTCCTTGCGTGCGAAGATAGCTGGTGGGTCCGACATGTCAGCGGGGGGCACATTATTTTCGCAAAATACAGAGGCCCTTCCGGTGGGTCCCAGATGTCAGGTGGAGGAATCATTATTTTGCGCGTAATAAGGAGGCATTTCCTTGTGTGCGGCCATGGACCCAGCTGTCAGCCTCTCCATGCACAGTCTACTTCCGATGGTGTCGTTCGTTGACCATGTTGACCATGCCGCGCCGAGCGCATCCAAGGTGGTGGACGACGGCAAGGCCCCGGACAGCAACGAGCTGGAGATGGGAAGACGTGGGAGGTAGAGTCACAGACGGAGAGGTGTACGAGGGTTAAATGGTTCTAGTGCGGTGTGGTTCGGCAGTCGGTGGAGAAGAACAGGAGGTGTGGAGGGGTGGAGGGATGGCCTGGCGAACGGTGGAGTAGCGCTTCATAGCGAAGTGTGCTAAGCAGAGCTGCTAGCAGCAGGAGGCGGGAGGTGGTCCCGGCGGCGCTGGAGGAAGAAGACGAGAGATTGAAGATGGATGCCGGTCGTTGGATGTAAATCCAACGGCTAACATGTCAGAATCATTTGTTGACTAAATTGACAACGACTTGCGTTGGCTTCAACCTATTGGCCCACATTTCAGCCTCCAAAAATGTGGCACGTATTCAACCCATTTTTTGCAGAATTTACAGTCTTTTTTTTGCGCGGTAGAATTTACAGTCAATTTGATCTTTTTTTTGAATTACAACCACTAACTGGGCTGGGTGAACAAATAATGTAGCATCCATGCGGCCCATTTATTTTATTTCCTAAAAAATTACAGGCCATTTGCACTTTCTCGAAATACACGATTTTGCTGGGCTGATTCTAATTATAATGTTGGGTTGGGTCAGCAATGTTATCAAAAAATAAAAAGGGGTTGCGCATTTTGTTATAAATAAAATAATAAGTGATATTATTACATTCGTCCTTAAATCTTATCAAGCTTTTGTACACAATCACTAGGATTTTCATGCCAAAACAATCCAGGATTTTATTTGTTATGAAATTATTTTTATAAGTTAATAAGATGTGGGATATTGTTTTCTTACATATGTAAGTATCTGTTAAATATATGATGACAATAAAAATAATATATAATAACATATAAAATAATTTAAATATATATAATATAGTTAGAAGGGAAACATAAGTTGGACCTGGTGTTCCTATTCTTATATAGAAAAATAGAACATCCCTCTGCGTTTTCTTCAAAAAAAACATAAATTGGGCTGCCAAAAATAAAACCTCGGATGGGAGGTCCATAGGCCAGTCGATACATGACGGCCCTAAGAAAATACAAATAGGCATATGGACCTCCCATCCGAGGTCGTGGGCTGCGCATGTTAAAAATGAAAGCCTAGATGGGGCAGCCCAAAACCACGTCCAACACTTGCCAAAACTTATGTCCCTCGTTTTCTCTGTGTTTCGCACATTCTACATTGTGTGGGCATTTTGACTGTGCATCATATGAAGATGTGCTATGCATGAATGTTGATCAGCATGATGTTAATTGGATGTTAGTTCCATTTTCGACCATGAATAAAACTTACAACATGATGTTAACCCTGTTTGAAAAGGCCGTATTAATATAAATGCTCTGCCTATGAAAGTTGCAATTTCTTATCTAAAACTGAACTTGCAATTTCTTCTCTAAGAATCACATTGTCTGCACTTTTATACTCCTATGGAACTACATTTTTTAAGTGCTAAAAATAGATATCTAGAATTCATAAAATACTTCATATGCTCAATACTGCAAATCTGAAATTCAAAAGACATTCATATCTAAAAGTACTCTCAAAATACACAACACAAAACACAATTCACAACCTACAAATACTGACAACCCTAAGCTCCTCCTGACAATTCACAACCTGCCCGACTATTGGGCTGGGGGGGGGGGGCAGCCCCCTCCTATTCCTCGGCGGCAGACAGCCGCCCCGTGAGACGATGTGAACGGCGAGGGAGACGATGGCGGGGAAGCATCATCGGGCCAACTGCTTTTCTCCTCTTGCAGTTGGGTTCGGTCGACAAAGACTCCACCGGCTCGCTCTGGCAGGACACACTCACAAACGGCACCCTGTAGATGCTCGATCCTTCAATCTCTGGTGGATGCTCCATCTGGGATCGATACTCCCACCACCACTCCCTCACGATCGGATTCGGTGAATCTGTTTGCTCCATGGCCCAGAGGAGTAGCTCTATGTACTCCGGCGCGACTCCCTCTAGGAGTATCGCCGCCTTTTCACTCTGTTGCAGATATTTGGCCATGGATGTCGCCGTCGCCGCTAGTTGGTCCTTGTTGTCAAACCAAGACTGTATCTCCAACATCCTAGCTAGCTTCACAGGGTCGCCGTCTGCGATCCTCACGTATCGGTTGTACTCCTCCATCGATCTACTTCTCCACAGCACCTTCACTCGTCGGAGGTGGTTTTTGAATGGAGGAGAGGAGCAGCACTGGTTTTGGATTAGAACGGGAGAGGAGCGATGCTGGTTTTGGACTGGAACAGGAGAGGAGGGGCGGTGTTTTTGAAATGGAAGAGGAGAGGAGCGGCGCTGCATTTAGATTGGAACAGGAGAGGAGCGGCGGTGGTTTAAGAGGAGAAGAGCGGAAGAGTGGCGCTGGTCTTGGAAGTATTTTTTTGTTGTTTTGCGTATTTTGGGTCAAAGTTTGACCACGTACTGTATTTGACAAGCAAATTTTGAATGCATGTCACCACAAATTGTATCGTTTGGTTCGTATCTGAATGTACATTCAAATTATATTATTTTTGTAACGTATAACATATACTTTATGTGCAAAAATCATGGTCAATTATGACCCAGTATAAAGGGAGACTAGTTAATGTGGGTCGCTTTCTTAATCAAAGGGTAAATTGATTTTGATTTTGATCCAGTCACAACGCGCCGGCCCTCTCGTCCAATCCTAAATCGCTGCCGCACGCTTCTCTCCCTCTTCTCCATTGCAGGCGACGGTCAGGCGGAGGTGGTGGGCGTACAGGTCGAAGGTCGAGCACCGAGAGGATAACGAATCGATCGAGTATGGTGTGCCGTTCGTGAGGGTGCAGAGCCAGCCAGAGCCATAGGAGTATTCGTTCTCCCACCGCAAGAGGAGGCCGGATGGCACGATGTCGCTCCCCCACCGTTCTCCACGGTTCCCTTGACGCTCGCCTTGTTTCAACGGCGGCGGTAGGGTTTAAGGTAAGCTTCGCACTAACCTAATCTTCCACCTGCTCATGCTTACAATCAGTGTAACAGCTAATGAAAATCATGCTTACAATTAGTCTCCGAGTACTGCGCCAATCACCCTCAAATAGCTCTAGACCTTTGGGTCAAAGTTTTGACACAGTGTACAAATAAAGAAAAATAGATTGGTGCTTCTTTCAGAAAAGAGTACTCCCTAGAAAACTGCCAATATAAGCTACTAGTATTTGGTTAGATGTTTTGCTGCCGAGAAAGATCCATCCACAGAGAGCGCCACACATCCCACTGGTGGTGGTGCATGCCAATGCGTGCATGCAGCATGGTTGGTGTCGGTAATTTTTTACTTGGCACACCTCGCACTCTGCATGTATGCCGGTTCCATACGTACATTTGTGCAGTTCCACCAAAATGCAGTTGAATAACCCTATTTGCACAAATAATGAAAAAGCATGATTACATTATAGTGGCACTAGTTGATGAAACACACAAAATAAATAGAAGAAAATATTGCGATTGTATCATAGTATGCCATGCTACGAGGGTGAGATGGGCCCTGCGATGTCTCATACGGTACGCCTCATACTGGACATCGTCCCAAGTCTCCCAGATACACCTTCTGCCAGTGATGAACATCAGTGTACAGCGGTAGTACAAGGAGGTGCCTTGAGACATTCAAATATCTATTTTTGTACATATCAACTAAAATTAAGCCCCAGTTTACAGAAACGCTTAAACATTAACAATGGGACTAGTTGATGAAACATACATTAACGAAGAGAAGCACTTTCTTTATCTACATTGGAAATGAAATGATAGAGATGACACTCACTCTATTTTAATTGTATTATTACTTCATTTTATCAGTGACACTAGGGTCGAGCAGGTGGCAAACAAGGTGTACCGTGCGTCGCAAGGATGGAGGCCGGGGGTGCTTAGACTGGGATGCTGAAGCTGGCTCTTTCAGTCTCCAACATGGATGATTCAATTCATGCAACCTTTTGGTGCAGTTCACCTAAAATGAAGCAATGTCCCGTGAGCTAGCAGCTTCTTCTTCAAAAAAAATTAAGAAAAGAGCTCCAGCCCCGGTTCCATTTCCATCAGAAAACGAAACCCACAGAGCTTCTTCTTCATTAGTTGCAATAAAATTGAGCAACATCAAGGTTGGTTGTGAAGCTCCTGGAATGCTCAACTATAATTTGGATATCATTTGTGCAGTTCAACTAAGATCGAGCGTGAAATGTATATCTCTGTTTGCACAAAAAAGGTGGAAATGAGGGTGACTAACAAGTGATGAAACATGCGTCAAATGAAAAGAAGCATGTTCCTTATCTGAATAGCAATCCTACAAGGACAGTAGCAATTTCTAAAGCACTAGCACTGCTAGATATTAGTGTGGGCATTAGGATTAACTATGACAATCGTTAAATACGACATTACTTTGGGCACGGGAGAGTAGGCGGACCAGGACAGTTACATTTCTAATGAAAAGAACCAACTTATCTTAATGGGAAATTTTAGCAAGACATGTAAAGAAGTGCCATTGATTCATATTATTGGAGGCATTACATTGAAAACAACATTGGTTTAACGTGTCCTTACTTTTAACAGTGCGACTGCTACATTTTACCAGTGGCATTGCATAAGAGTGGCTCGGGGCAACAAACATCAGAATAGGATATCTGGGTTGGTCCCATTTCTGTTCGGTATAGCCACCTTATACTGTGTGAGGCTAGAAAATCTAGTGCTCGACTTACTCTGTTGACTTGTCCCCCAGTCCCCACTTTCTTTCCTTTTTCAACCAATAGATCGGGTTTATATTGAGTTTGTACTGCGTTTCCCTTTATTTCCCTATTAGACCTAGAGACCAGTTGGATAGCCAGTCTCTGCTACTTTTCGCCCCCATTATTTCCTCTTTCGACCAAGTCCTAGATCCAGGTAACAAATCCTCCCCCACCCCCACCCCTTTCTTCCTTGTTTGAACCAAGTAGTACTAGATTCGAGTGCATGAACTAGTTTTACCTCTTAAACATAAAAAATAGGTGGTTTTCGAACAACCAATCGATCCTATCTACGAGGGGGGCTAAGAAATAGTAAAAGATACAAATGCAGCAACGTCAGGAGCTCGGGAAGTAGAGTAAGGCCGGTTTCGAAGGAAGTTATACCTGATGGTCGCCGGGATGTCGCTAGGTGGGCGGCGGGAGGCCGGATCTGCCCACACTATGGCAGCGAGGAAGAAGGGGTCAGAGGCCCTCCCTCGCCAGCGGTGCTTGGGAGAAAACGGCAAGGCAGGCTGATCGGGACGCGCCCAGCAGTGGGTAAGAGCCGTCGCCGAGGACGACCACGTGAATGTTGCACCTTCTCACCTTCCCCAGCGGAGAGGATCCGGCTGGATCTGTGACCAGCGATGAGCAGAGAGAGAGAGAGAGAGAGAGAGAGAGAGAGAGAGAGAGAGAGAGAGAGAGAGAGGCCACCGCTGTCGTGTTTAGATCTGGAGAGGCCGAGACAGTGTGAAGAGAGCAACACTAGCAAGCAAGCGCGGAGGCTCCTGCCTATATAGTGGAGTAGTACTAGTTTTCTTTTGTCTACCGAAGCCGGCTTGACCTCGTCAATGACTGTCGAGAAGTATTCATGCACGTGGCCCGGAGGCGCAGTTGTCATCATTTTGATCTGAAGCGCCGGATTATAACATATAACACGAAAAAATGCCACATGACAAGAAATCATAACCTCACTGCCCAAAGGAGACAACATGAATCCTGACGGACAAACTAGACGAGGAACAAAGCTCAAATTAAAGATAAACTCATAGAAAAGGGGTCTGTCGATAGATGTCCTAATTAACATAGCCGGCTTGACCTAAATGGCAGCCGAGTAGTCACTGTCCGTGCATGTGCCCCCAATGACTAGCCCAACTCAATTGTCGCTGTTTAACCCTCGCAGTAATCCGAAGCACATGACACCTAATTTTGCGAGATGACAAGAAACCTTTTTTTAGATTTCTCACCACAACTACAGCCATGTACAACACAGCCTGCACGATATGTAGACGATAGCTAATCCAGGCGTGTCTGCTGGAGTCTGGTCACATGCATGGACGAACTGATCTTCCGTGTCTTGCAGGGATCATCCAGGCACCAACGTAGTACAACACTTCTCTAGTACTACCGCTCGTCTCCCTCTTCTATTAAGTTACCCGACTTGCGGGGCCGGGGAGTGTGCCTATGGTCGGTTCTCAATTGCCGTCCCACATGTGTATGCAAACGCAATATGACGCGCGTTCCATTCGAAGAGCAGCGTGCCAGACCAATCGACCGTCTGGGGTGCGACGCGAACGTGATGGGCGTGTTGTATACTCCGTACATGTGTACCGCCGTTTTCTAGACGCTTTGCTCCATGGAACGGGTGCAATCCATGGATACAAAATTAGTATACTGTATACTATTTAAAAGTAGAGGGCGGGGCTTTTCCTGCACGGTAGGCAGCGGGGCAGTTCCGCCTAGTCTGTTCGACAAAGACGCGAAAAGACGAGGGAGTAGGCTGTTGCAAATGTAGGGCTGTGTGATTTGACAGCGAGTTACTGTTGGATAGGTGGGGCCCCGTGATTTGACTTGCCATTATCATTTTAACTGCGGCGCCACGACCGGCGTGAGTCTCCTGATTCCTGACCACCTCCATACAGGTACCTCTCCCAATGCTCCACCATGTAGTAGAGGCTGGCTCTTGCATGAGAGCCCACTTCTACACTTTTTCCTTTCCTCTCTTCCCTCCACATATACACAAATGCCATGTAAAGCGCACTATTGTACTTAATTTTACTTGCTCCTACAGGTGATTAAGCTTGCCACATAGGCATAAAGTCTGATGTGGCAAGTTAATCAAGAAGAGAGAGACTAGTTTGGCGACCCAAGGAAGAAATGGTGCTAAGCGCGTGTACCTAGGTGAAAAGACAATTTTGAGTCTATAGCTAATTAAATGAAGCAAACTTAGCAACACCATTTCATTGGAAGAGGTCACTCCTTGGCAAATGCAATAAATACTATGTCAGTGTACTAGATTAGGGGTACCCTAGTACCCCGAACTTGTGCACGGGTAGTTGCAGCACCCCGCGGCAAAGGCTTGCCGGGTGATCGCCAAGATCCCCCAAGGTTCCCTTGGAGCCATCCAAGAACAAAGTATTTAAGCTAAGGAGACAAGACCCCGGCAAGGGGAGCTTGCCGGGAAGGCCAACCAAGGCGCTCCAATGAACTTGCTGCGACGCGCCACGCGCTCCGGCAAGGCGACAAGGCCCCGGCAAGAGGAGCTTGCCGGGAAGACAAACCAGGGCACCTCGAAGCCCGGTGAGCGACAAGCTTCCGGACCCGACAAGATAACAACAGCGGCAAGGCGCTTGCCGCGGCAGGCGGCCACTCTGCGTCCACGCTCCAGTGCATCCACCAACGTGTCGCTCTGGAGGCCTCTCCGGGTGTACGTGGCGGGAGGCTGTGCAGCCAGCGGTGCGCAGTGGCATGCTAAGCTGACAAGATTGCCATCGTGGCGAATGGTGGCGCCCCTAACGGTCCTTTTCTGCACTATTCGGGCGACTCAGATGGGCATTTAATGCCCTTGTCCCCTGCCGTCAGGGTTAGGTAGGGTGCACTGTACAAGCAACTGTATCAACTACCTCGCTTTTTACGTTTTTACCCTCCTCTGCGTTGCCACCTGTCGGTGACCCCTTTAGCATATAAAAGGAAGTCCATGCGCAACGTAGAGGAGGTTCGACTGATAGGTTCGAAGCCTCAGACAGTTTGCTTCGATCCATCCGTAGCCCAGAGAATATCACACTCTCGCTTTGGAGAACAAGAACACCAGATAATACAACCAGACAAGCAGCAGTAGGAGTGTTATCTCTCCGGAGAGCTCCGAAGCTGGGTAAACTGCTCGTGTGCCTCGCCTCGATCCGCTCTTCGTGCGATCTCCGCCCCCCGCCGAACCAAAAGGGGCACGGTCCGCCGGTCCCATAGGTGTTCGAGGATCAATTTCCCCGACATCTTTGGCGCGCCAGGTAGGGGGCGTCGAGATTGTGTGAACCTGATCCGGTGTTCACACGAGCTAGATCTTCATTCCCTTCATCAACATGCCACCGAAGAAGAAGACTTCGGCGGCAGCCGCTCCGTCCACGTCATTTCCGCCACCGTTGGAGCAAACGGGTGGTGGAGTGGACGCCGGCGGAAGAACAGCCGTCAATGAGGGTGCTCACAGTGCTGCCAAGTCCAAGGACAAGGCTGCACAAACCTCGGCGACTGTACAAGTTCCGCGCCACTCTCAAGAGGCGCAAGATCAACAGCATCATGGCGCTCGCAGCACCATGCGCATGTTAGACCAAGGCCAAGCTGGTGGATCTCGGGGCGCTCAAGACCAGCATGCACGCCAGCATGCTGGCACGAGCGGGGCACGGTCGCCTGGACGGGATACTGCTCCTTCTAACATAGCTAGAAGTTCGAGCACGTCCCGCTCCTCGCGCCGTCCGCCACTGCCACCCACTACCCCAGCAGAAGCTTTGGCGCGAGCTCAACTTCTCTTAGATTACCCTCCAACATCGGACAAGATCGACGAATGGAGGGCCACATCCAGAGTCTCATCGGCTACGCCAACGGCGACACTCCATGGCGGCCGAGCGCGTCGCCGCCACGGCAGGACCGCCGAACGCGAGCCAGTGGCGACGAAACGGGCGGAGGTGCAACTACCATGCAATCACCGCCCCTAAGACCAAGATCGCCAACTTGCCGGATCCACCTCGACAGCGACTCCACTGCATCGTCGGATCCATGAGCTCGTCGCGATCAGCGCCAAGTTCTTCATGATCGACAACAAGAAGATGCCCGAACCCGCATCGAGCACTGAAGAGAAGCGCGACGTCAATCCGACAAGCGCGCTGGGCCCTCTGTTGACATGCATGCGCCAGGGGAACCAGGCGATCTGCCGTACGCGGTAGGTTGTCCTGCGTTCACTCGTGAGCTGCGGCAAGTCCAGTGGCCCAGTACAAAGAACTTCAAGCCAGACGTACCGGAGAAGTACGACGGCAAGACGCATCCGTCAGAGTTCCTCAGCATCTACACCATTGCGGTGCAAGCTGCCGGGGGACGAGATGACAAGATCCTTGCCAACTACTTCCCGCTGGTGCTCAAGCCCAATGTCAGATCTTGGCTCATGCACTTGCCGGACAACTCCATATCCTCTTGGGCTGATCTGTGCCATCAGTTTGTCGGCGCCTTTACGGGCGGACACAAGCCTCATGGCCAGGAGAGTGATCTTCATCTGCTCGCCCAGAAGGAAGGAGAACCTTTGCGCAAGTACATCCAAAGATTCAGTAGTGTGCAGCACAACATCCCAGACGTCCACCCTGCCGCGGTGATCAGCACGTTCCATCAGAACGTGCGGAACCGCAGGATGCGGGAGGAAATGGCTATGTGCAAGATCAGGGACGTCAGTGAGTTATATGCACTGGCCGACAAGTGCGCGCGTGCTGAGGAAGGGAGGAGACTCCCCGGAGAAAATATAGGAGCGAGAGGATCTGACAGCGAAGATGCCGCCCCGACAAGGAAAACCCGGCGGCGGAACAACAGAAGGAGGAAAGGCAAAGAAGTGCTAGTTGTTGAGCAGTCCGGCAACGGTGGCGGTGCCAAGGAAGCCAAAGCTGGTGACTCCGGCAAGGAGGTTGCCGCGGAGGTGGCGATCGCCGACAAGCAGGACGGCACCAACAAGCAGTATTGCAAGATTCACCACACCAAGGGCCATGATCTTCAGAACTGCAAGAGGGTCGAGCAGCTCGTTGAGCAACAGAAAGCTGAATATGAGCGGCGCGACAAGGAGAAGGCCCAGGCAGGAGCTGGTGGATCCGGCAAGAAACGTCCCGGCCGAGGAGGATGCCGCGGCAAGGCCAAGCAGCGGCAAGGAGACAGACCTCCTCGCGGCTGCGACAAGGATGAAGATGACGGCGACGATGAAGATATGGATGATGAGGAGACCGATGAGCAGGAGTTCTAGAAAGCTACAGAGGTCCTGTGCGTTGACGGTGGTGCTTCTCTGCATGCCTCGCACCGCCAGCTCAAGCAGTGGATGCGGGAGGTTAATGCAGCAGAACCACCCGTCGAGTCACGCAGGCCTCTGAAATGGTCCAGCACGCCTATCATCTTTGATATTGAGGACCACCCGGATCGCATAACTGCGGTCGGGTGCTTGCCGATGTTGGTTTCACCAACAATCCGCAACCTCAAGGTCACTAAGATGCTAGTTGACGGCGGGGCCGGTTTAAACTTGATCTCCTCCATGGTGCTCCAGAAGCTCCAGATCCCTGATAGCGAGCTCGAAGAGACCGGCACATTTCAAGGAATCAACCCGGGAAGGAGCAAGCCAAAGGGAAAGATCACGTTGCCGGTAACATTTGGCAGTGAGCTGAACTTCAGGACTGAGAGGGTCATGTTTGACGTTGCCGACTTTCCATTACCTTACAATGGAATCCTTGGCCGTCCGGCACTCGCCAAGTTCATGGCAGCCTCTCACTATGCGCACAACGTACTTAAAATGCCAGGCCCAATAAGTGTCATCTCTGTCCCTGGCAACAAGAAGGATGCTCTTATCTGTGCCGACAAGATCTACCGGGAAGCAGCAGCTGCAGCAGAATGGAGGACACTTGCCGCTGAAGCTCCCGGGGGGAAGAAGAAGACCAAGTCCGGCAAGAGCTCTGATGCCCACTCCGGCAAGCGCACCTCTTCGGAGTGCTGCGCTACCGTCGAGGACGCACCATCGAGCTCCACCGGCAAGTGCAAGAAGGCAATGGCAGCTCCACCTGCGACTAAGAAGGTGTCCGCTAAGGAGGATGGCACTGGTGGTACCTTCACCATCAGCGCCACTCTTGACCCCAAATAGGAAAGCGCGCTCGTTGCTTTCCTGCGGGCGAATGTCGACGTGTTTGCGTGGCAACCGTCTGATATCCCCGGTGTTCCCAGGAAAGTGATTGAGCACCACCTTGCCGTCTGTCCTCATGCGCGGCCCGTCAAGCAGAGAGTCAGGAAGCAGGCAGTTGAGCGCCAAGAATTCATCGCAGAAGAAATCAAGAAGTTGGAAGCAGCAGGCCTTGTCAGAGGAGTACTCCATCCCACGTGGTTGGCCAATCCTGTTGTTGTGCGCAAAGCTAACGGGAAATGGAGACTTTGTATTGACTTCACTGATGTTAATAAAGCTTGTCCCAAAGACCCATTTCCCTTGCCGCGTATTGACCAGATTGTTGACTCCACAGCCGGATGTGATTTGCTTTCATTTCTTGATGCATACTCAGGATATCATCAGATCTTCATGGCAGAAGAAGATGAAGAGAAAACCGCATTTATCACCCCGTGTGGCACATACTGCTTCGTACGGATGCCTTTCGGTTTGAAGAATGCTGGTTCAACATTCGCAAGGGTAGTTCACCATGCTTTTGAGCCACAAATACACAGAAATGTGGAAGCTTACATGGATGACATAGTGGTCAAGAGCAAGGACAAAGCGACCTTGACTCAAGATTTAGATGAGACATTTGCAAACCTGCGCAAGATTAACCTCAAGCTTAACCCCGAGAAGTGCGTGTTTGGAGTCCCTTCCGGCAAGCTTCTCGGGTTCTTCGTGTCTCAGCGGGGAATTGAAGCCAATCCCGACAAGATCAAAGCCATCGAGCAGATCGAAGCTCCAAAGCGTGTCAAGGATGTACGAAGGCTTGCCGGTTGCGTGGCTGCTCTTAGCAGGTTTATCTCCAGATCTACTGAGCACGCCCTGCCATTTTTCAAAATTTTGAAAAAGGCAGGTCCAATGAAATGGACTCCGGAAGCGGAGGCTGCGCTGCAGGACTTGAAGAGATACCTGTCCTCCACTCCAACGCTTGTCGCACCTAAGCCGCAAGAGAAGTTGCTGCTGTATATAGCAGCAACCAATCAAGTGGTTAGTGCTGCGTTAGTGGCGGAGAGGGAGGCAGTTGACGAGCCAGCAACCATGGCAGATCCATCCAGCGACAAGCAGGGGGCTTCGCCGACAAGCTCTGGTCCCGACAAACATGGGTTTGCGCAGGAACATGATGAGATGCCAAGGAGAATGGTGCAGCGCCCAGTTTACTTTGTCAGTTCTCTTCTGCAGGGGGCTAGATCAAGGTACTCTGGTGTACAGAAGTTGCTTTTCGGCCTCCTTATGGCCTCGAGAAAGCTGCGCCATTACTTCCAAGCACATGAGATCACAGTCGTCACTCGCTTTCCGCTGAAGAGGATACTGCAAAATCCAGAAGTAACAGGCAGGATTGTCGAGTGGGCGCTAGAACTGTCAAGCTTTGGCCTCAAGTTTGAGAGCACCTCAACTATCCAAAGCAGAGCATTGGCAGAGTTCATAGCAGAGTGGACTCCAACCCCAGATGAAGAAATTCCAGAAACGAGCATCCCCGTCAAAGAGGCAAGCAAAGAGTGGCTGATGTACTTCGATGGAGCCTTCTTGCTGCAAGGCGCCGGTGCAGGTGTGCTGCTTGTCGCACCCACCGGAGAGCACCTCAAGTACGTAGTCCAGATGCACTTTCCTGAAGAACAAGCAACCAACAATACTGCAGAGTATGAAGGATTGCTTGCCGGTCTCAGAATCGCAGCAGACCTTGGGATTAGGAAGCTCATCGTCAGGGGTGACTCACAGCTTGTCGTCCGACAAGTGAACAAGAACTACCAAAGTCCGTTGATGGAAGCATATGTTGATGAAGTGAGGAAGCTAGAAGAGCACTTTGACGGCCTACAAATGGAGCATATCCCAAGAGCTCAGAATGATATTGCTGATGGCCTGTCAAAGTGCGCCGCACTAAAGTTACCTGTGGAACCAGGGATCTTTGTGCTTAAGTTGACTCAACCATCCGTAACACCATCAACTGGACAAAGCAAAAAGAGGAAGTTGGTTTCTGGTGACTACTTTCCGGCAGAGCTCCCCGAAGCCGCCGCCAAGAAAGTCCCCAAGATCAACACCAAGGATGCTGAGGGGCAGTCTGCTCCGGCAAGCCTAATGGTTTGTTCCGTTGAAGAAGACGCTCCCGACAAGTTTTGCTCCGGCAAGCTTGCCGGGGAACATCAAGCTCCGGCAGGGCCGCAAGTCCCTGCCGTAGAAGCAGATGTTCCCGCAGCAGAAGATGTGCCTTTAGTCCTTGTTGTCGAGCCACAGGCTCCAGCATGGGCACAGCAGATTGTCCATTTCCTTCAGACAGGAGAACTTCCCGAAGAGCAAGAAGAAGCGGAAAGAGTAGCCCGGCAGTCAAGTATGTACCAGTTTGTCGATAGCATACTGTAGAGAAGAAGACTCAACGGTGTGAAATTGAAGTGTATTCGCCGGGAAGATGGACAAAAGCTGTTGGCTGAGATACATGGAGGCATATGTGGCCACCACATAGGCGCAAGAGCACTTGCCAGCAAAGCTTTCCGGCAAGGTTTCTTTTGGCCGACAGCCCTCCAGGATGCAACTGCACAAGTAACCAAGTGTGAAGCGTGCCAGTTCCACTCCAAACAGATACACCGGCCAGCTCAAGCTCTCCAGACGATCCCTTTATCCTGGCCATTTTCGGTCTGGGGGCTCGATATTCTCGGCCCCTTCCCCCGAGCTGTCGGGGGCTTTGAGTACTTGTACGTCGCAATCGACAAATTCACAAAGTGGTCGGAAGTGCAGCCAGTGAGGAAGGTGACAACACAGTCAGCAGTCAAGTTCTTCAGGTTAATTGTTTGCCGTTTCGGGATCCCTAACAGGATCATCACCGACAACGGCACGCAATTCACGAGCCGCACCTTCATGCAGTACGTCCAAGACCTTGGCGCCAAGGTCTGCTTCGCTTCTGTTGCTCATCCGAGAAGCAACGGTCAAGCAGAGAGGGCAAATGCTGAAGTGCTGCGTGGGCTCAAGACCAGAACTTTTGACAGGCTGCACAGGTGCGGAAGGAACTGGATCGAGGAGCTGCCGGTGGTTCTTTGGTCGATCAGAACGACGCCAAATCGAGCCACTGGCCAGACATCTTTCGCTCTAGTCTATGGAGCAGAGGCAGTTCTCCCCACGGAACTCGTATATGGATCACCTCGAGTGCTCGCTTATGATGAGCTTGAGCAAGAACAGCTGCGGCAAGACGACGCGCTGCTCCTTGAGGAAAATCGTCTTCAGGCTGCTGTACGAGCTGCTCGATACCAGCAAGCTTTGCATCGCTATCATAGCTGCAAAGTTAAAGCCAGAAGCTTCGAGGAAGGCGACCTTGTTCTTCGGCGCGTTCAGTCCGCCAAGAATTCCAACAAGTTGACGCCGAAGTGGGAAGGCCCTTATCGGGTGAGACGAGTCACAAGGCCTGGCGCTGTCCGCCTTGAGACCGAAGATGGCATTCCAGTGAGCAGCTCCTGGAACATAGAACATCTTCGTAAGTTTTTCCCATAAGGCGCGGTTGCCGGAACCCGTTCCGGCAACCACCCTTTGTACAAGTCTTGCCGCTGTTGCATGTAATCCTTTGTACAAAGCCGGGCGCAGAACCCGTGCATAAGTAAAAACCCATGTGCTCCGCACAGCTTGTCCATTTCATGCATTAGTTCCTTTCTTGCATGTGATTATCTGACACTTTGTGCAGCACTTACATCCGGTAAGCAGTAACGAGCCGAAGTGCTCCATATTATTATTTTCTCTTCTTTCTTTTTCTTTTAAAGGAAAAGAAGGTTCTCTCGCACACAAGTTTGCCGGGGGGAAGGAGAAGATTGTGGTGTGGGCCAGGCGTCGTTCAAGCAAAGACTTGCCTTACCGGGAAGCAAATAACAGAAAAGCTAAGTTGCCAAAGTTTGAGCAATCACTTTTTTTAAAATTTTTGAGTTATCTTCCTCGAACGACCCTGCTTTGTATGGAAAACCTGTGCGCAGAGGAACCAACTCGTGGCTAGTTGCGCCCTTACTTTGTTTCGAGTCCGCTCAACAGCTTAAGCGTGCTGCATCTAGTCACGACAAGGTTTCTTGTCGGAAGCAGCGCCGCCAGCAGGCTGCTGAAGTTCCGCACTCAGCGCTCGCGGCTCGGGCGCCTGCGCCGACAAGTTCCCTAGAAGCGTAGGGTGAAAACATACAAAGGGAGGAATCTAGTAGAGGAAATAACATTGCAATTGATAGACAGACATAAAGTTATATTACAAAGATAACTTGTCGCGGCTCTAACAGACTGTTTTCATAACATGATTAGCAGCGACAAGGGAAAAGAAGAAATGGACGGCCTAATCTACGCGCCCACCCTCGACTCGCTTGATCTCGCTCACCTTGTCCACAATGGGTGCGACAAGGGCCTTGAGTGCGTCCAGATCGGCGTCTGGCGGCAAGGATCGGAGGACGTTGGTGAAGCTGAGGCCTGGGTTGCGGAAGGCCACCTTCATCAGCACCTTCTGGAGAACCCCAGCACAGATTTTGCGCGACTCGTCGGCCAGCTGCTTCGGGATCCTCTCCCGGAGCCGCTGGAGTGTCGTCGCCACGCCCTTCAAGAATAGACTGAGCTTGGCGCTGGGTTGAAGGGTCTCGTCGGAAGGATACCCAAAGTCATCCATCCCCAGCTGCGCCAGCTCCTCGTTGATGACGGCGGCAGTGTTCACCAGACCCTCGGTCCAGTGCTCCACTGTGTCTCTGAAGGAGTTCTGGGTGACTGCAATGCTCTCCAGCAGCGCCGCGTCAGCCTTGACCTTCTCCGCCAAGGTCTTCTCCCGCTCCTTGGCGGCCTCCAGCGTCTGCGTCAGTGTGGCCAGCTTCAGCTCCAGATCTGCTTTGGAATCCTTGGCGGCGCTGAGCTCCTTGCCCCTCTCAGCGAGAAGGCCTTGCAGTTCACCATGGGCGGCAGCATCCTTCTCGCGCTCACGCTTAAGCGCGGCAATCTCCTCGCCGCTCTTCCCAATATCGGCCTCCAGCCGTGCCACCTTCTCCTCTAGCTCCTTATTGGCGGCCTCTGCAGTTGCCGCGGCATCCTTTGCCTCCTTGAGCGCCCCGCCAAGTGCTCGCTCACGCTCGGCGAGCTCTTCCTCGTAGCTGTCGAGGTGGGCCTTCCGCTGCACTAGCTCGCCTTCCCGCGCGGACTGCTTCTCGGCAGCAAGCCTTTGTTCCTCCTCAGCCTCGGCCTTCTCGAGAAGAAAGGCCGTGCGCTCCTCGTCTACTCGCTCCCGCTCCTGCTCCAGGGATCGAAGAGCTTCTTGATTTTGTCCCCGGAGCTCCTCCGCGCGCTTCTCCATGTCAACTCCCGCCTTCGCGACAAGCGCTTCCCGGGAAGCCAGCTTGGCTTGCCGGGTGCGGTAGAGTGACAGCAGCTTCCGCAGCAGCTGCTCCTCCTCAGGCTCGCCACTGCTGCTGCCGAGTGCGTCAACCAATGACAGCCCAGCAGAGGCGAGCACCTCCCCGTCGAAAGTCTCCCCCTCAACTGGCGCCCTGGAGCTCGACGCCCAGGGTAGCTTGATGAAGATGTTGTCACCGGCCTGCAAGTAGGCGCCGGGCTGGGGCTCCTCAGAGTCCGGCTCCGCGGAAGCGGCAGAGGGTTGGCAGTCGGTGCAGCGCCCGGCGCTCCTGTGGCCTCAGGGTCGTCAGTGCGATCGCCCGATCCCTCGCCGACTTCTGCAGCAGCAGCCCCGGCGGCCTCCTCGCCGGCGGTCTCATCAACACCGGCACCTTCCTCGCCGGCGCCCTCTGTCTCCATTGGCTCAGCCGAAGATGGGTCTGAAGAACGAAGAAGGGAGGAAAATCAATCAAAAATTCAAGGAAAGAAAAACAGAAAAAGCAGAACCCAAGGGAAAGTTTTTGAGCAAGTGGATTACCTGCGCCAAGATCTTCAGTTGCGGCCTCGGTCGCCGCAGGATCAGCAGTGCCGTCCCTTGCCGGAGAGTCCCCCCTTGCCGGAGAGCGCTCCCTTGCCGGGGACTCCTCCCTTGGCGGCGCAGTCGAAGCAGGTGGCACTTCGGGATCGGCCTCCGGGCGCTCCTGATGAGGCTGCTCTGCTCCTGCACAAGTCAACAAGCAAGATATCAACAAAGGAAAAAGCACTCAAGCGCGCCCGACAGCAGAAGGCTAAACTATGAACTTACGCTGGGGGCTGTGCTGGGGGCTGCTCCGAGGGGTGATTGTCGGGTCCGTCAAGGTGGTCTCGGACCCACCTCCTGCCGACGTGATGGGGTCATCCTCGATGACGATCACTGCGGCTTTGGCCCTCTTCGCCGCTCTCTGGGCCAGTGTTCTGAAAAGAAAAGATTCCAGATTGGAGCAAGTCAGATACAAGATATAAACAGCAAGATTGAAGAATTATAAGGGCACCAAAGAAACTCACTCTTCTTCCTCCTCATCGGAGCTGAGCGCGGAAAGATCGAAGTTCGGCCCTCCTTCGATGCGGCGAGGTGGAGGAGTAGGATCCCTTGCCCGCTTGGCGGGGGCGGCGGCGGTGGCCCGGGAAGATCCCGCTCCAGTTGCCGCTGTTGCGTGAGGCGCTCCCGCAGCAACATTGCTTGCCGCGGTAGAGCGCGTCGCGCGGCTTGGTGGCTGTGGAGCCGGCTGCCGCCCTGCTGCGTCCCCGGCCCTACGAAGGCGCCTCCTTGGCGGGGCCGGGGGCTCCGCCTGCGGCAAGCTCTCTGAAGGCTCAGCCTCCTCCTCGCCGGCATCGCTCGACTCGGCTTCGGAACCAGCAGGCTCTTCCTCGCCCATGAACTCCGCGCGTTCGGCAAGGTTTGCCGCCTCTGCAGCCTCTGCCTCCTCCACAGTAAACCCAAACACACCCGCAGCAGCTGCGGCTGCAGCCTCTTCCGCCCTAGTAGCGATGAGCTGCAGCTCCTCGTCGGTGGTGTCACGGGTGAGGCTCTTCTGCTCGTCGGCACGGACCGGCAATTCCTCCAAGGTGTCGAAGAACGCTCGCACAACGTCGTCCGCAGGCTCTTGCCAAGTTGGGACGATGCCGTGTGAATCGCACAATGGCATCATGGCGCGGATCCGGTCAAGCGAAGAGTTATTGCACAAAGGAACTACACCCCTCGGTAGTGTGAATGGTTGCTGGGGGTCGCATTTGAATAATTCCAAGAGCATTGTGTCCAACTCCAAGACAGTGAAGTTGTAGTTGAGGCCCGGCCGCAGCCTCATGATATCTGCTGAATTCTTGAATTCCTAGGCGGGCCTCCTCCTCTCCTGCAGGGGGGCAATGCAGCGGCAGAGGAAATCTGCCCCGACAGCACCTACGGTGAGCCCGGCAAGCCTGAGGCGAAGAATCCTAGTGATGGCGATCTTCAGCCTCTCGTCTTCCGGGGCCATGTTGCTCCAGTCATTGTTGCGCACTATTGGAGTTTGGCGCACGACGGTGAAGGGCTACGGATCCTCCTCGACGATCCAACACCACTCCGCTCTCCACTCCTCCCACTTGCTGCAAAGCTCACCCTCCAAGTACGCCTCTTTCTTGTCGACTCTCGAGACCCAGGCAATCCCTCCGGCAAGCGGCTCTCCTCTCTCTACCCGAGGTATGAAGAAGTGGCGGAAAAGGGCTACACTAGGGTGGACTCCGACAAAGTTTTCGCACAAGTGTGCGAAAACTGCCATGGTCAAGACATCATTGGGGGTGAAGTCAAGGAGGCGGAAGCCATACGTGTTCATAATGTCACAAAAGAACTCCGAGAAGGGCGGGCAGAGCCCGCAGTAGAAGAATAGTGGGAAGAACGGGTACCCATTTGGATCCGACTCCGAGGCAGCGGCCGGGAGTACCCTCGTGCGCGGATGCGCACGCGTCTCCGTCGCCCAAAAGAGGTAGAAGTACTCCCTCAGCTCCTGCACGCCGAGCTGGGGGGTGAAGATCGCCCGCTCCTTCCACAGCATCGCGAGCCGCTGCGCCTCGGCTGGCTTCACGCCCTTTCCCTTGTCGGCTTTCGGGGCCATGGCGGAGGTGGTGGAGAAGGTCGACGGTGTGGTGATGCTGGTGTCAATG
>NC_041380.1:344518424-344520997 GCF_002162155.2 Triticum dicoccoides
CGGTGAAGGGCTGCGGAACCTCCTCGACGATCCAACACCACTCCGCTCTCCACTCCTCCCAGTTGCTGCGAAGCTCACCCTCCAAGTACGCCTCTTTCTTGCCGACTCTCGAGACCCAGGCAATCCCTCCGGCAAGCGGCTCTCCTCTCTCTACGCGAGGTATGAAGAAGTGGCGGAAAAGGGCTACACTAGGGTGGACTCCGACAAAGTTTTCGCACAAGTGTGCGAAAACTGCCATGGTCAAGACAGCATTGGGGGTGAAGTCAAGGAGGCGGAAGCCATACGTGTTCATAATGTCACAAAAGAACTCCGAGAAGGGCGGGCAGAGCCCGCAGTAGAAGAATAGTGGGAAGAACGGGTATCCATTCGGAGCCGACTCCGAGGCAGCGGCCGGGAGTACCCTCGTGCGCGGATGCGCACGCGTCTCCGTCGCCCAAAAGAGGTAGAAGTACTCCCTCAGCTCCTGCACGCCGAGCTGGGGGGTGAAGATCGCCCGCTCCTTTCGCAGCGCCGCGAGCCGCTGCGCCTCGGCCGACTTCACGCCCTTTCCCTTGTCAGCTTTCGAGGCCATGGCGGAGGTGGTGGAGAAGGTCGACGGCGTGGTGATGCTGGTGGCAATGGGGGGGCGGAGCGCTGCTCTCTCGGCTTCGAGAAGAAGGGGGGAGCGGCGGAGTTTGTGAAGAAGGAGTAGCAGCAAACAGCGAGGGGGGACGAACTGCCCCTGTTTCCTCTGATTATAAAGAGGGACGGGGCGGACGTTTCGGCCTTCCGCTTAAACAACCACCCACGATCTCTCCCACGATGCCGCATTCAACGCGTGCCGTTATGAGAGAGTGCGGTGGATACGAAACAAGATTGGCGTGGCCCAGCCCACGTGTGCCCGTGCCCTGTATTGGGCCTGGCCCAACAGCGCTCGGCACCGTCTCTGGCCCAGGCCCGGGGGCTCCTGTCGGTGTACTAGATTAGGGGTACCCTAGTACCCCCGAACTTGTGCACGGGCAGTTGCAGCACCCCGCGGCAAAGGCTTGCCGGGTGATCGCCAAGATCCCCCAAGGTTCCCTTGGAGCCATCCAAGAACAAAGTATTTAGGCTAAGGAGACAAGACCCCGGCAAGGGGATCTTGCCGGGAAGGCCAACCAAGGCGCTCCAATGAACTTGCCGCGACGCGCCACGCGCTCCGGCAAGGCGACAAGGCCCTGGCAAGAGGAGCTTGCCGGGAAGACAAACCAGGGTACCTCGAAGCCCGGTGAGCGACAAGCTTCCGGATCCGACAAGATAACAACAGCGGCAAGGCGCTTGCCGCAGAAGGCGGCCACTCTGCGTCCACGCTCCAGCGCATCCACCAACGTGTCGCTCTGGAGGCCTCTCCGGGCGTACGTGGCGGGAGGCTGTGCAGCCAGCGGTGCGCAGTGGCATGCGAAGCTGACAAGATTGCCATCGTGGCGAACGGTGGCGCCCCTAACGGTCCTTTTCTGCACTGTTCGGGCGACTCAGACGGGCATTTAATGCCCTTGTCCCCTACCGTCAGGGTTAGGTAGGGTGCACTGTACAAGCAACTGTATCAACTACCTCGCTTTTTACGTTTTTACCCTCCTCTGCATTGCCACCTGTCGGTGACCCCTTTAGCGTATAAAAGGAGGCCCATGCGCAACGTAGAGGGGGTTCGGCTGATAGGTTCGAAGCCTCAAACAGTCAGGCTTTGATCCATAGGTAGCCCAGAAAACACATCACTCTCTCGCTCGAGAGCAAGAACACCAGATAATACAACCAGACAAGCAGCAGTAGGAGTGTTATCTCTCCGGAGAGCTCCGAAGCTGGGTAAACCACTCGTGTGCTTCGCCTCGATCTGCTCTTCGTGCAACCTCCGCCCCCCACCGAACCGAAAGGGGCCTGGTCCGCCGGCCCCATAGGTGTTCATGGGTCAGTTTCCCCCGACAACTAGGGTACCCCTATTCTAGTACACCGACAGGGAATTAAACAATGTATGAGTTGAAGAGTTACTCTCATTAGAAGGTGGGCACGGGTAGCTAATCCGCTCTTCCTCCTTTTGTTCTTCGCTCTCCTCATCATCTTTTTCATCCAATGGGCTCAGAGTTTCATCAATTTCTTCTTCCATAGCTTCCTGCAAAATATTAGTCTCTTCTTGGACAGCGGAGACTTCCTCACTAAATGCATTAATATAGTAATTGTATTCATAATTTTCATAGGAATATCTAAGTATAGCAAGATTTTCAGGCCTATAAACACCATCATCATCAAAAGCTTCATACTTTTCAAACAAAGATTCAATTTCATAAGCAGCCTTAAAAGCAACAAATTCTTCTATTTGTTCAACATCATAGTAATCATATATACCATTAGCATAAGAAGCTAAGGTTTCATTATCATTAAATTTGCATGAAAAGGGAAGGTGTGGAGCCTTCATCCTAGAGCAACAAGTAATATCATATCTCAAGGATAGATCCCGGGCATACCAACGCAACATAATAAATTGATCCCATAATAGTTTCCCTTTTTGTGTCGAGCGATAATCCCTAAAGTATTCACGTTGATCCAACGTGTCTCCCATCATA
>NC_041380.1:344521007-344537937 GCF_002162155.2 Triticum dicoccoides
GGAGCGCTGCTCTCTCGGCTTCGAGAAGAAGGGGGGAGCGGCGGAGTTTGTGAAGAAGGAGTAGCAGCAAACAGCGAGGGGGGACGAACTGCCCCTGTTTCCTCTGCTTATAAAGAGGGACGGGGCGGACGTTGCGGCCTTCCGCTTAAACGACCACCCACGATCTCTCCCACGATGCCGCATTCAACGCGTGCCGTTATGGGAGAGTGCGGTGGATACGGAACAAGATTGGCGTGGCCCAGCCCGCGTGTGCCCGTGCCCTGTATTGGGCCTGGCCCAACAGCGCTCGGCACCGTGTCTGGCCCAGGCCCGGGGGCTCCTGTCGGTGTACTAGATTAGGGGTACCCTAGTACCCCGAACTTGTGCACGGGCAGTTGCAGCACCCCGCGGCAAAGGCTTGCCGGGTGATCGCCAAGATCCCCCAAGGTTCCCTTGGAGCCATCCAAGAGCAAAGTATTTAAGCTAAGGAGACAAGACCCCGGCAAGGGGAGCTTGCCGGGAAGGCCAACCAAGGCGCTCCAATGAACTTGCCACAACGCGCCACGTGCTCCGGCAAGGCGACAAGGCCCCGGCAAGAGGAGCTTGCCGGGAAGACAAACCAGGGTACCTCGAAGCCCGGTGAGCGACAAGCTTCCGGACCCGACAAGATAACAACAGCGGCAAGGCGCTTGCCGCGGCAGGCGGCCACTCTGCGTCCATGCTCCAGCGCATCCACCAACGTGTCGCTCTAGAGGCCTCTCCGGGCGTACGTGGCGGGAGGCTGTGCAGCCAGCGGTGCGCAGTGGCATGCGAAGCTGACAAGATTGCCATCGTGGCAAACGGTGGCGCCCCTAACGGTCCTTTTCTGCATTGTTCGGGCGACTCAGACGGGCATTTAATGCCCTTGTCCCCTGCCGTCAGGGTTAGGTAGGGTGCACTGTACAAGCAACTATATCAACTACCTCACTTTTTACGTTTTTACCCTCCTCTGCGTTGCCACCTGTCGGTGACCCCTTTAGCGTATAAAAGGAGGCCCATGCGCAACGTAGAGGAGGTTCGGCTGATAGGTTCGAAGCCTCAGACAGTTTGCTTCGATCCATCCGTAGCCCAGAGAATATCACACTCTCGCTTTGGAGAACAAGAACACCAGATAATACAACCAGACAAGCAGCAGTAGGAGTGTTATCTCTCCGGAGAGCTCCGAAGCTGGGTAAACTGCTCATGTGCCTCGCCTCGATCCGCTCTTCGTGCGATCTCCGCCCCCCGCCGAACCGAAAGGGGCACGGTCCACCGGCCCCATAGGTGTTCGAGGATCAGTTTCCCCGACATACTAGTACTCCCTGTGTCCCATAATATAAGAACGTTTTTGGCACTACACTAGTGTCAAAAACGTTATTGTATTATGGGACGGAGGGAGTACGAAGAAAGAGATAGAGAGAAGTAAAAAAATAAATACACTTATAGCCAACCTTATAGCCAAAACCTTGTTGTAGTATGAGGGACTAAGTGATGACTATGTATGACATGCCAACATTAGATAGCCTAACGCACCGTGTTACATCTCCAAGGGTGCGACCGCACGAGCGACGCGATGGTCGTGGTAGGCGCGACCACAATACGGGCTGCTGGCAGCCCTTGGATCTGAGATCAAACGGTCGCATGCTAAGTTGCTGAAAATTTGCAGAATAACCCTCTAGGATAGGATATTCACCCATAGGTCTAGAATCACACCATGCAACCGTTCGATCTCAGATCCAAGGGCTCTCGGAAGCCTGTATCATGGGAGAATAGAAAGCCACTACCCTGCCGTTCGCACGCTGGTAGTTCGCTCCTACTCGTCCCCGCAGGTCCTTCAATACTATAGCGGTTCGCTCCTAGTCGTCCCGTCCATTCACATTACGACAGTTCCACTAATCCTAACCCTCCTCCCAAATCCATGGCGTCCCAAATCTCCCCGATCGGCGGTGAGTACAAGGTTAGAACCATCACCGGCGATGAGTTCGATGTCATCTACACCCATTCTTCCGCGACGGTGAAAGGATGCCTTTCTCGCTTCAGACGCATGTTCGAAGACTCAGATGATGAGTGTGTCGCTGGGCTAGATGTTGAGTACACCACAGTCCTGGGACAAGAGAAGGATCTAAAGGACGAAGAGAGGAAGAAGCCCGCCGTGATCCAGGTTTGCGTGCATGACTTATGCTTGGTCTACCACATATGCCATGCCGACTTTGAGTGCCAGGATTTTAAGGACTTCCTCGAGAGCAACCTAGTCAAATTCGTTATTGTAGACTTTGGTAATGACAAAGAAGTCCTGCGTCGGATAGGCTTCGTTGTAGGAAACACCTTCGACCTCCAGAAGAATCGGCTGGTGTCCTCTCATCAGCCTTCAATGCTGACCCTGGCAGGAGCCATGGTTTATCCTTCGTACGGTAAACTGGAGAAACCTCCATACACGTTTCATCGTCATGCATGGCAGCGGAATGTACTATATATAGACCACATCCACTATGCTGCAATGGATGGCAACCTTTGCTTCAATATCTACAAGGGTTGGATGAAGAGCAATAACCAAGTGTGCGGTTCAAGCAAAGAAGTATCGGCCAAGAGCCCAAGAGGAAGAGGGACAAGGACGAAGTCGAGGACGTGGACGAGGACTCCGAGTAAGGTGGCAGTGTCGTTGCTCATGGTGGTTCTAATGTAGTGTCTACCGGAATAGTTGCAAAGTTTAATTTCAGGTGTGCTTAATTTAATTTTAGGGGTGTGTTGTGTTGAGCCCCCAGCAGAACTATGTTATGTTTCTTCTCATTACTTTAACTCTTCAGTACGTACATACTAGTATTTCTTACATTTCATCTTTTAGTTGGTATAGTACTACCACTCGTTTCTTCACATTATATACATAAAATATATATGGCCAACATCATATAGCCAGCAATTTAGTTGTCAAAGAATTTCAGGGTGCTTACTTTTGTCAAAGAATTCCAGGATGCTTAGAGGGTGCTTGGATCCAAGGGACTTATTTTAGTCTGACTAAAAATAGTCTCTTTAAGAGGCTAAAGTTCCAAGCACCCCTGACTAAAGAGGGGCTAAAACTAGTCTTGAGACTAAAAAATTTAGTCAGGGGTACCCCTACTAAAATGTGGATTAGTCCTCTCTCTACTCATTTAACTCCTCTCCTTTAACACAGGCGAGTTCTGGATTGGAGGGTTTGGAGGATAATAAATGCTCATTAACTTGATTTTAGCCTTTTTAGTATTTGAATCCAAGCATGGGTGAGGCTAGCATGTTTTAGTCCAACTACTTTTAGTCCCACCAAGCACCCTCTTAGTTTTATTTGAGGGGTGGGTTGTGCTGGACACCATTATTGTGACTAGCCTTTTTAATAGTACTATATGCATAATTTGGCGACGAGCGCTCTCTATATGTACCACCTTTTTTTAATTTCAAGTTTTGCTCCATGGCGCAATCCATCGATACTACACTGTACAAAAGTATACATTTTTTAAAAGGCTAGAGGGCGGGGCAGTCTAGCTTGGTCGGTTTCACGAGAGGCGAGGGCCTTTGTGATTTGACAGCTCATTACTGCTGGAAGGCGGGGCCTTGTGATTTGACTACTCGTATAAATGCGCCGATGACCTGATCGAGGAGGAGCAAAGAACCGTGCGCTATACTCAAGTTTTCCACTGGAGTAGTACTGCGACAGAGGAGCACGAAACACGGCAGCCCAGTGCCATATGGCGATAAAAAATGATCTAATTTGCTAGTCATCTCATTGTTAGCATTGTTCTATTCATTCCCTCAAAAAACATTATTCTATTCATGCCTCGCAGAGAACGTGACATGTGCGGCGAAACACCCGAAGCAAAAGATGAAACACAGGAGCAAAAGAAGAAGGAAGATTATCACCCCAAATGATCTAATTCGCCGCGGAGTCGTAACTGCTTCGTCATCGCCTCCGCGACCTCCATCTCCTTGCATGTCTCCTCCGCCATCTTCTTCATTCTGTCCATGACGCGGGATTTCTCGACGTGAGCCTTCATCATCTGTTCCACGGCCGCATTACGTACCTTGACAGCAGCCGGGTGCTCGATGCGGAGCTTTGCCAACTCCTCCTTCTATTCCATGACGAGGGCCTGCAGCATCTTCATCGAGGAACTACTATTCTCATGCAGCTTCTTCCAGCCGGTGTTCTTCTCCTTCAACAGGTCGATCTCATGGCAGAGCTTCACCTTGTCCTCCTGAAGTCGCAGGATTTCGCCGGTCGCCTTCTTCTCTGAGGTAACGCTCTTCTTCAGCAGCATCACCAATCTGGCGGTCAACTCCCCCTGCTGATTGAGCTTAGCGGGCATGTCGTTGAGGCACTCCTTCAGCAACTCCATCAAGCCTTGGATGAACTCCTTCTGCTTAGTGAGGTACTTATTGAGCTGATTGGGCATGCCGTCGAGGGATAACGACTCCATCTCCGCCGGCTCGGCATGTTCGCCTCCACGGCTAGGGTGCTCCTGGGAGCCATCGCCTGCCTGTGAGAGATCTTTCGAGGTCTATGCGTGGCGGCGAGCCCTCTTTTTTCGCAGCCTTGGTTGCCGCTCCCTTGTAACGAGTAGTTCTCAACCTAGAGCTCAGCTCACCGGCCATGGTAACGACGGACGAAGAAGAAGCACTTATGAGGAGGAAAGGTAGAGTAATTTTCGGTTAGGTAGTTCCCCTTTTTATAACCTAAGTACTAGCACTAGTACTAATACCTGCATAGTGGAAACACATTCAGGTTTGGTACGTACTAGTAGGTGTGAGCAGGCTTTCGAATGTGATGGGAACAAGGTAAAGATTAATTGATGGTTTTGGTTTCGAGGCCCGAAACAGCTCCCGATGAGTTTAGCGGAACATAAATTTCAAGTACTACACTGCTCAAATGCGTAAATATTATGTTACTATCAAAAATTGGCACAAAATACAAAGGAGACCAATGGAAGTACTACTAGCAACCCACGATTTAACTACTCGCATGCGCGCAGTGGAGTAATAATGTCTTTCTTCCGCCCTCACGTCCACTCAATTTGCATACGCTGTATTAATTGACCATCAATGAAGTGAATGACTTTACACGCGTCAAATTATCACATGGGGCGGATCTTGGTACAAAATTGCGTCCGCCTGTGTACTCGCGTGTGCGTGCGAGGGAATGAGTGCGTGCGTGGCATGAGTGCAGATCTTCGCTTCGTGCATGTACCGCCAATATGGCTCAGGGAGGACGAGTACATTCTTCTGGAACCAGTAGCACGTCACTGTGATCAATCCACGCAAGGAGGTCGCGACAACGCCTCCACATGTGCCACGTGGCTTCATGAATTGTAAGAGAGACACTGTGTAGCGTGCCATTGGTATTCTAATTTACATGTTTTGCACATACTCGAAGTACTAGTAAGGTACACGTGCATTGCACGCATCAGATTTTGCAACCAAATTATGAATAAATACCACACTTTAGCATGTAAGCTCTAAGTCATATATGCCTGATGTAGCCCTTCATTTAATTCTTATAGTTCATCTCATTCAAAACCAATTAGTTTTTATAAAAAAGCTAAGAACGCGGGAATAGGAAAAACATGGGATTATAGTGGAATGTCGTCTTGAATCCTACAGGATTGTACGAGTGTTTGATTGTGCATAGAAAAAACACAGAATTCTTTCAAAGAGGTTTGAGTGGATGGGATGTTTCCTATGAAATCTAGTGCAAATGAATCATATGGAAAAATTCATATGGTTTACAATCCTACGAATCAAACAACCAAGATAGGAAAAATTCCTAATGATTAGAATCCTCCAAAATTCCTTTGAGAATCCTTTGAATCAAAGAAGCCCTTAATCTATTTTATGATTCATGGAATTTTGCATCGTAAAGCATAAAGTAAAAACAAATAATGGCAATTCAACTAGAAAAAAGTTTGGGCAGTTATGATACGGAAGATTCTAGAACAAAAGAGAACCACTGTTGTTTTTAGGTTTGTGCATTATGCTTAAGTTCAACCATGGAGTCTGCTAGATTGTACATGTGGCAAAATCCGGTGGGGGCTAGAAGATGGTGCGAGGGGCCGAGTGGAGGGAGACTATAAAGGAATGCACAAGTGCGAGATTCATATTTAGAGAGAGGGGGCGAACACGTGCGATGTGATGTCTACTACACAACCTTCTTCTTGTAGACGTTGTTGGGCCTCCAAGTACAGAGGTTTGTAGGACAATAGCAAATTTTCCTCTAGTGGATGACCTAAGGTTTATCAATCCGTAGGAGGCGTAGGATGAAGATGGTCTCTCTCAAGCAACCCTGCAACCAAATAGCAAAGAGTCTCTTGTGTCCCCAACACACCCAATACAATGGTAAATTGTATAGGTGCACTAGTTCAGCGAAGAGATGGTGATACAAGTGGTATATGGATAGTAGATAATGGTTTTTGTAATCTGAAAATATAAAAACAGCAAGGTAACTAATGATAAAAGTGAGCACAAACGGTATTGCAATGTGTTGAAACAGGGCCTAGGGTTCATACTTTCGCTAGTGCAAGTTCCCTCAACAATAATAACATAATTGGATCACATAACTATCCCTCAACATGCAACAAAGAGTCACTCCAAAGTCACTAATAGCGGAGAACAAACAAAGAGATTATGGTAGGGTACGAAACCACCTCAAAGTTATTCTTTCCAATCAATCTGTTGGGCTATTCTGATAAGTGTCACAAACAGCCCTAGAGTTCGTACTAGAATAACACCTTAAGACACAAATCAACCAAAACCCTAATGTCACCTAGATACTCCAATGTCACCTCAAGTATTTGTGGGTATGATTATACGATATGCATCACACAATGTCAGATTCATCCATTCAACCAACACATAGAACCTCAAAGAGTGCCCCAAAGTTTCTACCGAAGAATCACGATGAAAACGTGTGCCAACCCCTATGCATAGGTTCATGGGCGGAACCCGCAAGTTGATCACCAAAACATACATCAAGTGAATCACGTGATATCCCATTGTCACCACAGATACGCACGACAAGACATACATCAAGTGTTCTCAAATCTTTAAAGACTCAATCCGATAAGATAACTTCAAAGGGGAAACTCAATCCATTACAAGAGAGTAGAGGGGGAGAAAACATCATAGGATCCAAATATAATAGCAAAGCTCGCGATACATCAAGATCGTAACACCTCAAGAACACGAGAGAGAGAGAGAGAGAGATCAAACACATAGCTGCCGATACATACCCTCAGCCCCGAGGGAGAACTACTCCCTCCTCGTCATGGAGAGCACCGGGATGATGAAGATGGCCACCGGAGAGAGATTTCCACCTCCGGCAAGGTGCCGGAATAGGTCTAGATTGGTTTTCGGTGGCTACAGAGGCTTATGGCGTGGAACTCCCAATCTATTGTGCTCCCGGATGTTTTTAGGGTATATGGAGATATATAGGCGGAAGAAGTACGTCAGGGAGGCCATGAGGGGCCCACGAGGGTGGAGGCCGCGCCCAGGGGGTGGGCGCGCCCCCTGCCTCGTGGCTTCCTCGTAGATCCCCTGACGTGCTCTCCAAGTCTTCTGGGCTTCTTCTGATCCAAAAATAAGTTCTGTGAAGTTTCAGGTCAATTGGACTCCGTTTGGTTTTCCTTTTCTGCGATATTATAAAACAAGGTAAAAACAGAAACTGGCACTGGGCTCTGGGTTAATCGGTTAGTCCCAAAAATGATATAAAAGTGTATAATAAAGCCCATAAACATCCAAAACAGTAGATAATATAGCATGGAGCAATCAAAAATTATAGATACGTTGGAGACGTATCAGCATCCCCAAGCTTAATTCCTGCTCGTCCTCGAGTAGGTAAATGATAAAAACAGAATTTTTGATGCGGAGTGCTACTTGGCATAGTTTCAATGTAATTCTTCTTAATTGTGGCATGAATATTCAGATCCGAAAGATTCAAGACAAAGGTTTAATATTGACATAAAAACAATAATACTTCAAGCATACTAACCAAGCAATTATGTCTTCTCAACATGACATGGCCAAAGAAAGCTATCCCTACAAAATCATATAGTCTGGCTATGCTCCATCTTCACCACACAAAATATTTAAATCATGCACAACCCCGATGACAAGCCAAGCAATTGTTTCATACTTTTGATGTTCTCAAACTTTTTCAATCTTCACACAATACATGAGCATGAGCCATGTATATAGCACTATAGGTGGAATAGAATGGTGGTTGTGGAGAAGTCAAAAAGGAGAAGATAGTCTCACATCAACTAGGTGTATCAACGGGCTATGGAGATACCCATTAATAGATACCAATGTGAGTGAGTAGGGACTGCCATGCAACAGATGCACTAGAGCTATAAGTATATGAAAGCTCAACAAAAGAAACTAGTGGGTGTGCATCCAACTTGCTTGCTCACGAAGACCTAGGGCATTGTAAGGAAGCCCATCATTGGAATATACACGCCAAGTTCTATAATGAAAGATTCCCACTAGTATATGGAAGTGACAACATAGGAGACTCTCTATCATGAAGATCATGGTGCTACTTTGAAGCACAAGTGTGGTAAAAGGATAGTAGCATTGCCCCTTCTCTCTTTTTCTCTCATTTTTTATTTTTTTATTTGGTCCTTTTCTCTTTTTCTTATGGCCTCTTTTTTTTCTCCCTTTTTCGTCCGGAGTCTCATCCCGACCTATGGGGGAATCATAGTCTCCATCATCCTTTCCTCACTGGGACAATGCTCTAATAATGATGATCATCACACTTTTATTTACTTACAACTCAAGAATTACAACTCAATACTTAGAACAAGATATGACTCTATATGAATGCCTCCGGCGGTGTACTGGGATGTGCAATGACTCATGAGTGACATGTATGAAATAATTATGAATGGTGGCTTTGCCACAAATACGATGTCAACTACATGATCATGCTAAGCAATATGACAATGATGGAGCGTGTCATAATAACGAAACGGTGGAAAGTTGCATGGCAATATATCTCGGAATGGCTATGGAAACGCCATAATAGGTAGGTATGGTGGCTGTTTTGAGGAAAGTATATGGTGGGTTTATGGTACCGGCGAAAGTTGCACGGTACTAGATAGGGTAGCAATGGTGGAAGGGTGAGAGTGCGTATAATCCATGGACTCAACATTAGTCATAAAGAACTCACATACTTATTGCAAAAATCTATTAGTTATCGAAACAAAGTACTACGTGCATGCTCCTAGGGGGATGATTGGTAGGAAAAGACCATCGCTCGTCCCCGACCACCACTCATAAGGAAGGCAATCAATAAATAAATCATGCTCTGACTTCATCACATAACGGTTCACCATACGTGCATGCTACGGGAATCACAAACTTCAACACAAGTATCTCTCAAATTCACAACTACTCACTAGCATGACTCTAATATTACCATCTTCATATCTCAAAACAATTATCAAGTATCAAACTTCTCATAGTATTCAAAGCACTTTATATGAAAGTTTTTATTATATCCCTCTTGGATGTCCATCATATTAGGACTAGTTTCATAACCAAAGCCAACTAACATGCTGTTCTAAAGGACTCCCCAAATAATATAAGTGAAGCATGAGAGATCAATTATTTATATAAAATAAAACCACCACCGTGCTCTAAAAAGATATAAGTGAAGCACTAGAGCAAATGACAAACTACTCCGAAAGATATAAGTGAAGATCAATGAGTAGTCGAATAATTATGCAACTATATGAATACTATCTAACATTTAAGAATTTAAGATCTTGGTATTTTATTCAAACAGCAAGCAAAACTAAATAAAATAAAATTACGCTCCAAGCAAAACACATATCATGTGGTGAATAAAAATATAGCTCCAAGTAAAGTTACCGATCAACGAACATGAAAGAGGGGATGCGGAAGAGGAAGAAGAAGAAGAAGAAGAAGAAGAAGAAGAAGAAGAAGAAGAAGAAGAAGAAGAAGAAGAAGAAGAAGAAGAAGAAGAAGAAGAAGAAGAAGAAGAAGAAGAAGAAGAAGAAGAAGAAGAAGATCCCCAAGCTTAGGATCTTGGTTGTCCTTGAATATTAACTTGGGGTGCCTTGGGCATCCCCAAGCTTAGGCTCTTTCCACTCCTTATTCCATAGTCCATCGAATCTTTACCCAAAACTTGAAAACTTCACAACACAAAACTTAACAGAAAACTCGTAAGCTCCGTTAGCGAAAGAAAACAAAACACCACTTCAAGGTACTATAATGAACTCATTCTTTATTTATATTGGTGTTAAAACTACTGTATTCCAACTTCTCTATGGTTTATAAACTATTTTACTAGCCATAGATTCATCAAAATAAGTAAACAACACATGAAAAACAGAATCTGTCAAAAACAGAACAGTCTGTAGTAATCTGTAACTAATTCAAACTTCTGGAACTCATAAAATTCTCAAATAACTTTAGGGACCTGAGGAATTTATCTATTAATAATTTGCAAAAAAATTAACTAAATATCACTCTCCAATAAAAAATGGCAGCAATTCTCGTGAGCGCTAAAGTTTCTGTTTTTTACAGAAGATCAACAAGACTTTCCCCAAGTCTTCCCAACGGTTCTACTTGGCACAAACACTAATTAAAACATAAAAACTAAATCATAACAGAGGCTAGATAAATTATTTATTGCTAAACAGGAGAAAAAAAGCAAGGAACAAAAATTAAGTTGGGTTGCCTCCCAACAAGCGCTATTGTTTAACGCCCCTAGCTAGGCATGATGATTTCAACGATGCTCACATAAAAGATAAGAATTGAAACATAAATAGAGCATCATGAAGAATATGACCAACACATTTAAGTCTAACCCACTTCATATGCATAGGGATTTTGTGAGCAAACAACTTATGGGAACAATAATCAACTAACATAGGAAGGCAAAACAAGCATAACTTCAAAACTTTAAGCACATAGAGAGGAAACTTGATATTATTGCAATTCCTACAAGCATATATTCCTCCCTCATAATAATTTTCAGTAGCATCATGAATGAATTAAACAATATAACCAGCACCTAAAGCATTCTTTTCATGATCTACAAGCATAGAAATTTTATTACTCTCCACATAAGCAAATTTCTTCTCATGAATAATAGTGGGAGCATCATAAGAAACTCGAATACTATAAATTGTTTCCACATTAAAAGAGTAATGTTCAGAGAAGGAGTAACCATAATCATGACATGTTTTATAAATATAATCACTACTTTTTATAGCATAAGTATCATCACAATAATCATCATAAGTAGGAGGCATGCTATCATCATTATAAATTTGCATATCAAAACTTGGGAGACTAAAAATATCATCTTCATTAATCATAGCTTCCCCAAGCTTGGGACTAACATTAATTGCAGCAAATATATTCTCAAAAACATCATCTTCATCAAACATAGCATCCCCAAGCTTGGGCCTTTTTATATCATAAGCATAATCACTCTCATCATTAATAGTGTAGATAGCACCAATAGTATAGCAATTATCATATTCTTCTAAGCAAGTGCCAAAAATATTTTCAAGATCATAGGGAGTGTCATTATGTTCCCAATCATAATCATCACAACAAGCAATAGGCATAACGAGATCATCATCAAGTGCATCATCTTCATTTTCATGAGGCACAATAATAATAGGAGCAACATTATTTGGGAGGGATACCTTTTTACCTCTATTCCTTTTTCTTTTCTTCTTCTTCACCACATCATGTGTGGGTTCAATCCTCTTTTGGGAGCTCCTTATTAATGAGATTGGTTGAATAGTAGGCTCCTCCTCGTTACTTGATTCATCATAAGAAATAAATAGGAGAATATTGGGAGGTCTCTTCCCTTTCATTAGTGTTCTCTTCATCTTCTATTTGCTTTCTTTTCTTTATGTAATTGGCAATATAAGGATTTTCGATGCAATTCACCGCACAATACATATAAATCTTCTCTAGATCAAAATCAAGAAATCTATCAAGATTAAACTTTGGAATACCCTCAGTTATACATTTCATTTCCTCATACCCCAAAAGAAGATTAAGCTCTTTATGATGCTCAAGGGTAATCAAATTATCACAATTTTTGGATACTATTCGGTCATGAAACAATTTGCATTGGAGATTTAAATGACCATGTTCATTGCAAAGTTCACAAGGGGTGCGAAAAATATTGAATTTTTCAGCACAATCATCAAGACTTTCTTGCAACAATTTAGTTTCTAAATACTTATGCCTCTTGCAATATCTATCTTCCCTATTTGGTGTATACTTGCGAACCCAATGCACTCCACAAAAATTGACATGTTTATAGGAGATATTTTCATCATAACTAGTGCAATCATCATTAGTACTATGGATATTCAAGGAGTTCATACTAACAACACTGCAATCATGCTCATCATTCAAAGATTTAGTGCTAAACATTTTAATGCATTCTTCTTCTAACACTTTAGCACAATTTTCCTTTCCATCATACTCACGAAAGATATTAAAAAGATGACACGTATGAGACAAACTCAATTCCATTTTTATAGTTTTCTTTTATTAACTAAACTAGTGATAAAACAAGAAACTAAAAGACTCGATTGCAAGATCTAAAGATATACCTTCAAGCGCTCACCTCCCCTGCAACGGCGCTAGAAAAGAGCTTGATGTCTACTACACAACCTTCTTCTTGTAGACGTTGTTGGGCCTCCAAGTGCAGAGGTTTGTAGGATAGTAGCAAATTTCCCTCAAGTGGATGACCTAAGGTTTATCAATCCGTAGGAGGCGTAGGATGAAGATGGTCTCTCTCAATCAAACCTGCAACGAAATAACAAAGAGTCTCTTGTGTCCCCAACACACCCAATACAATGGTAAATTGTATAGGTGCACTAGTTCGGCGAAGAGATGGTGATACAAGTGGTATATGGATAGTAGATAATGGTTTTTGTAATCTGAAAATATAAAAAACAGCAAGGTAACTAATGATAAAAGTGAGCACAAACGATATTGCAATGTGTTGAAACAAGGCCTAGGGTTCATACTTTCTCTAGTGCAAGTTCCCTCAACAATAATAACATAATTGGATCACATAACTATCCCTCAACATGCAACAAAGAGTCACTCCAAAGTCACTAATAGTGGAGAACAAACGAAGAGATTATGGTAGGGTACGAAACCACCTCAAAGTTATTCTTTCCAATCAATCTGTTGGGCTATTCCTATAAGTATCACAAACAGCCCTAGATTTTGTACTAGAATAACACCTTAAGACACAAATCAACCAAAACCCTAATGTCACCTAGATACTCCAATGTCACCTCAAGTATCCATGGGTATGATTATACGATATGCATCACACAATCTCAGATTCATCTATTAAACCAACACATAGAACCTCAAAGAGTGCCCCAAAGTTTCTACCGGAGAATCACGACGAAAACGTGTGCCAACTCCTATGCATAGGTTCATGGGCGGAACCCGCAAGTTGATCACCAAAACATACATCAAGTGAATCATGTGATATCCCATTGTCACCACAGATACGCACGGCAAGACATACATCAAGTGTTCTCAAATCTTTAAAGACTCAATCCGATAAGATAACTTCAAAGGGGAAACTCAATCCATTACAAGAGACTAGAGGGGGGAGAAAACATCATAGGATCCAAATATAATAGCAAAGATCGCGATACATCAAGATCGTACCACCTCAAGAACACGAGAGAGAGATCAAACACATAGCTACTGGTACATACCCTTAGCCCCGAGGGAGAACTACTCCCTCCTCATCATGGAGAGCACCGGGATGATGAAGATGGCCACCGGAGAGGGATTGCCCCCTCCAGCAGGGTGCCGGAACGGGTCTAGATTGGTTTTCGGTGGCTACGGAGGCTTCTGGCGGCAGAACTCTCGATCTATTGTGCTCCCAGATGTTTTAGGGTATATGGAGATATATAGGCGGAAGAAGTACGTCAGGGGGGCCACGAGGGGCCCACGAGGGTGGAGGGCGCGCCCAGGGGGTGGGCGCCCCCCCTGCCTCATGGCTTCCTTGTAGATCCCCTGACGTGCACTCCAAGTCTTCTGGGCTTCTTCTGATCCAAAAATAAGTTCTGTGAAGTTTCAGGTCAATTGGACTCCGTTTGGTTTTCCTTTTTTGCGATATTCTAAAACAAGGTAAAAACAGAAACTGGCACTGGGCTCTGGGCTAATAGGTTAGTCCCAAAAATGATATAAAAGTGTATAATAAAGCCCATAAACATCCAAAATAGTAGATAATATAGCATGGAGCAATCAAAAATTATAGATACGTTGGAGACGTATCACGCTATTGCGCGCAGTGGCGGAGCCATGAAAAATAAATGAGCTAGGGGGCCAAGCATTGCTAATCCTTTACGAGGAGGGTCAATTCATGAACTTAAACCATTTTTAGCAGCAATTGTCTAATGATCACATTCATATTAGCCTCGATATATAGTGATGTTAGGGGGAGGGGGCAGGGCCCTTACTGCCCCCTGTGTTCGCCATTGTGCACGCGTTTGAGAGATGAAGCAGAAGGCATGGATGATGAGAGGGGGGGCATTGGATATATAATTAATGTGGGTGTATTAACTATATATGTTAATCCTATATAGAGAGGTATAGATTGATCGATGTGGATGTGGGAAAGAGGGCGAGACCTCACTGGATATATCGATTGATAGGTTTGTGTGGAAAACTATGAAAGACCTAGCTATATACACACATACATAGAGGAACATCGATCATTGCGCATGCACGCGTGAGAGATAAAGAATGCCCGATGCGATGGAGAGGGGGATGTGTGTGGGTGTGTGCCTTCATGGGAGACCGACCTGAAGAAAAAGATTGCATGTGTGCGATGGATAGTGCCGACTGGTAGTGTGTGTGCATCCATGCACGAGAGAAAGTTAGTGGTACAATTATATAGAGAAGACTACTGTGTGGGTGTAAAAGAATAGGTGAGGTCATAATCAATGTAAAGTTGAATTCAAATATTTGAATAAGAGATCCTGATGTTTGAAACCCATGCATGCATGAATATAACGGAGATCTGCACGGTGTGGTTTGCAAACGAGCATGTTGTAGTATATACACATTGAACAAGGTCAGACTGATTTGAATTTGAGATACCGATGGCAGACATCATTTGGCCACGTCGCATCCGTGCATGGATACACTATTCTAATTGGAGATGATGGGCGGCTTTCGCATCACATATCTATATCTATACCCCTATATATATTATATTTTATATTTTTTTATATTGTGTGCGGGTAACTTTAACTCTGAAAGATGGTCGTTGGATGAGGCTAATCCGATGGTCCAAAGATGGCAAATTTGAGCACTACTGGTCGTTGGATATCATCTAGATTCCACCAGATTTCTCCACATGTATAATCTAGAAGACTCCATGGTTGAACTTAAGCATAATGCACAAACATCAAAACACAAGCACTTCTTATTTGTTCTATAATCTTCTGTATCAGAATTGCCCAAATGTTTTTCTACATGATTTGCCATTATTTGTTTTTACTTTATGTCTTACGACGCACAATTACATGAATTTTAAAATAGATTAGTTTTCTTATAAAAACTAGATGATTTTGAATGAAATGAACTATAAGAAGTAAACAAACATCTACATCATGCATATATGACTCAAAGCTTGCATGTTATAATGTGGTATTTATTCATAATTTGGTTGCCAAATCTCATGCGTGCAATGCCCGTGTACCTTACTCTAGTCTAAATGGTGTTTGTGTGTGTTGTTGTGTGTGTTGAGGTGCAAATTGTCTTTTTTTGGGTACACGTTAAGCTTGTTCTTCCGAAATTTCAAGTCGCGCCTTGTTATGCCGAAAATTCAAGCTAGCATCTCTGTCTATCGTGCCGCGAAACTCCCGCCTCTTCAACCCGCGCCTTGTTAGCCCGAAATATTTAAGATATATCTTTGTCTTGTTGTGCTCCGACAACTCCCTCCATCTCAACCCGCGCCTTGCTATTCCGAAATTACAACGCGCGTGAAAAATCCCACCTCCTGTGAAATCCCGACACGCGAAATGCCCGTGGTACCCCTGAACAGAAAGAACCGCCTCAAATCGGTGGGGTACTTTCATAACTTACCCCACATTTCGGACAAGCGCGTCTCTAAGCCATGGTTCCCCACTGCCATCCCATCCGCCCACCCATTCATACACCGAGGCCGCGAAAACCCACGACGAAACCCCACACCCTGCTCCGTTCGCCACCCAGCCGGAGCCTCTTCCCTGACGACGTCGTCCACAGCAACACCTCGACGTCCCTCATCCACCGTACCGGATGACGATCCGTCGTCGATCTCATCGTCCCGCCGGTTCAGCCACCCCGTCCGCCACCTCCAAGGAGCTGCCTCGACGTTCCCCTCGTCTTTCGCGCCACCTCCATTCCCACACTGCCGTCTTCACCTGCACCACCGGAAGAGCATCATCATCACCGTTTCCTAGGATGAAGCTGCGGCCTAATCGGCGCCACCAAAGAGGTTGTACACTAATCGCCGCATTTTCTTCTTGATTCGATCTCATGGTGCTGCCGGCGCTCGGTCCTGAACCGACACGACGCGGCTCCATCCACGGCGGCGTTGTCGGCCACTTCCTCCACGGCGTCGCTCCCTCGGCAGCGACGTCCACATCAGTAGGAGCTGCTGCTGCTTTAGCTCTCGCTCGCGTTGCTACTCTGCTCTTGCTCTCGGTCCCCTGCCTGGTCTGCTCTTGCTATTGCTCTTGCTCGCGCTGCTGCTCTCGCTCTTGCTCTTGCTTGCGATGCTGCTCCGATTTAGCTACACTTCAGTCGACTGAATCGACTTTTGGGTCAGTCGATTTTCAGGGGGTGGGGGGGGCTCGCCGGGGTGAAGGAAGAACCAGCCGCAGCGGGGAGG
>NC_041380.1:344538242-344635360 GCF_002162155.2 Triticum dicoccoides
TTAGGGTTCAGGATGGGGGCGGTGGTCGCCGGCGGTGGCGGTGCGTTGGTGGGGCGGTGGCGTGGGGATCGCCGGAGAAAAACCTCGGCATGGGGGGGGGGACTAGAGGGATGGTCGGGGCGGGAAGGTGCAGCACCGACCGCGGGCGGCGGGGGGCTGCTGTTTGGCCGGTGGTGGCTGGCGGCTCAGGGGGTGGAGGTTGAACATGAACCGCAGGCCCTTGATTTTGTATCCAACGGCTGCAAAATCGACTGACCAGAGATGAAAAAGTCAGTCGACTGACGTGTAGCCTCACCTTGCTAGTGCGTTCAGTTTCGACAGCAAAATTTAGTTTCGATAGCAAAATTCAGTTTCGACAGTTAATTTCAGTTTCGACAGTTAAGTTCAGTTTCGACAGTTAAATTCAGTTTCAACAGTTAAGTTCAGAGATGAGCGGCTGATGTATTTTACATCTAGCACTTTGTGGTTATGTATTTTACGTCATGTATTGGAGATGATATTAGAATTCCACTCAGGTTAACATTGTTCATTGTCTCTCTTGTCCTGCTTCAGCCTCGGCGTCGTACAACTCACTGGAGCTGCTCCAACGACGAAACCCTCCATCACAGCGGAGCAGTACCTCGGGCTCCATCTCCAGGCGCCTAAGATCTTCTTCCCCTCCTCCGACAGCCAAGTCAGCCGGAGCATCCTCACCGGCCAACCCAATCACGCTAAGATCGACATGGCTTCGCCAAAGAGGTTGTACACTTGTTGCATCTCTTTTTCACTCTACATGTTATATATATTGTCCACTTAGCACTCATAGTAACGGGAAATACGATTACTTTATCCTACTATATGACAAGCAGTGAGGTATCAGGCAACTTAGCTATCCGTGATGGACTCTCTTGAATGCCATCATTATTTATCTCTGCGTGTTTGAGCTGTGCATTTGTCGATGGGCCTGGGAGTTGAGCTAGTATGGCAGTGGCCTGGGTCCAAAGTAATAGAAGTAGCACAAAAACATTTTTTTAGTGTAGGATTTTCCTTGCTCAAGCCTTCCTACTAGAATAGCCAATGCTTGAAACGAAAAGTGAATGAAAAACATCGGAATTGGAAAGTTTCCTATGGTACTACTTTTCATGAATGTGGTGCAAAGGAATGGAGCAAAGGAAAACTGTAGGATTTGTTCCTTTAGTGTCTCCTTGAAATAAAAACCATAGGAATTCTAATTTCCACTTCTCCTCCTTTCCATATTCCTATTCATCAAGCACAAGACTAAGAGATAGTAGCATAATAGCATTATAACCGTAAATTTTCTTGTGGTTTGACTTAATCTCACCATGCTTTTTTTGCATCCTGTGATCTTCCAATTATTGTGAATCAAACACCCAGATTGGCAGAAATCCTGTGTTTTTAAATTCTCTGTTTTGCACGTGCATTCCTATCCTATTCCTGTCTATTTCCTATCCCTGCATTGTTAGAATCATCAAATTCAAACAAGCCCTTACTCAATTACTTCTGTTATAGATATGTGTCGAAGAAAACCTTGTGTGGTTTGTCCTGCTCCTGCGACGCTATGTTCCACCCCAGCTCAGCTACTCCAACGACGGAAGGTTTCACCACAGCAGGGATCCGCTCTCCAGACTATCTTTCGCCGCCTCAGATCTTCTTCCCCACCGCCGGCAGCCACGACAACTGCATTACCATCATCAACTGAGCAGATGACCTTGAGGACTAGACGGGTCCGCAAGAGAGGTCGCACTCTTCCGTGTCTGCTTACGTTATGCGTCGCTTAATATGATGACATGCTACATTATCATCGTGTTCACCTATTAGACTCCAAGTCAGGTCCAAACTAATGCTGAAACTTCAGTTTTTAAATGGTTGTGGGGTATATATTGGGGCAGCAATCAGTACTATCTGTCTACTATCTGGTTAATCTCCGGTGTCTACTATGAGTTTCATGTTGGGTGCAAACAAACATTAAAGGAGCCATTATCTGTATTTTTTTCACTAAAGCTATTATCTGCCTGCTATCATTGGTTTTGGGTCTATCCACAGTTTGCTACCATCACTCTGGATTTGTGCATGCACTCCTTACACAATCTCACTATGTTTTATTCCTATGCATGCCAGTTATTGTACACAATGGAACTGATCATGTAGAGCAAAAGAGACGAGCCTTGCATGGCAATAAAATTTCATGTAGACGTCGTTCCATGGTGGGCGCAAAGGCAGCCCCCCCCCCCTCCACCCATTTTGGATCGTAATCAAGAGGAAGATAACTGTTCTGAGGGGGATTAAGAAGGAGAAGACCACTCCTATTTACCCCATGAGGTCTTTGCTCTAACTTGGCATGTTGATGTTGGTAATATCATGCATATGGTGCCTTGCATTGCTTACTATATACATTAAAGATGTCATCTGCTTAGTTTAGACATGCTTTGTGTCAATGCCATCTGTTTAGTTTCTCTATCATATATGTGAATCATGCAATGCCATCTTGTCTAGCCAGGCATCATATATGTGAATTTTGCAATGCCACCCTGGTTAGCCAGTCATCTTATATGTGAATTATATCATGCCATCATTTTTTATTACGTGTTAAATTTGTCAACAATTTTAGTACATTCAATTACTCTTCCTGTGCATCAGCCATTCGACACGGTCATGGAAAAATCTGGAGTGGAAACAAGGTCTTTAGAGCAGACAATGCTATCTGACGAAGCGCATGTCTTGCTGGTTATCGATAGCTCCTCAGAGGAGGATTCAAAGACAGATGACCAGTCATATCCCCCCCCCCCGAGGTGCATGCCCTAACTTGGCAAGGTTATGTTGCTCATATCGTGCGTATGGTATCTTGCATTGCTATGTCATTTGCTTAGTTTAGACATGCTTTGTGTGAATGCCACCTGTTTAGTGTCTAATTACCATATATGTGAATTATGCAATGCCATCTTGTTGCAAGACATTATATATGTGAATTATGCAATGTTATCTTGTTGCAAGGCATTATGTATGTGAATTATGCAATGCCATGCTGTTTAGGCAAGCGTCATATATGTGAATTATATCATGTCATCCTTTTTATGTATTTCTCATTGCCTTTGTCAACAATGTTTGTATATTCAACTGCTCTTCCTGTACATCAGCCATTTGAATTGGTGATGGAGAAATCTGGAGTGAAAACAAGGTCTTCAGAGTAGACAATGCTACCTGCTGAAGCAGATATCTTGCTGGTTACAGATAGCTCTTCAGAGGAGGATTCAGAGGTAGATGACCAGTCCTATTATCCCCCTGAGGTGTATGCTCAAACTTGGCAGGGTTATATTACTCATATAATGCATATGTTGTATTGCAATGCTTAGTTTTTACATCATATACACAATATTGAATGCCATCTCCTTAGTTGACACATCATATATGCGATTGCCCTCTGCTCACTTCCTTAGTATATAAATCATATATTTGAATTATGTCATGCCATGATGTTTACATAGACAGCATGTATCTGAATTATGGCATGCCAACCCATTTTCTAAAGACATAATATAGTTATATCATCTCATCCTGTTTACATAGTCATCATATTTTAAATTATGTCATTCTATCAGTGAATTATATCATGCCATCATGTTTCCATCGACGGCATGTTTGTGATTTATGGCATGCCAACCACTTTAATAGACACATCATATAGTTATATCATGTCATCCTGTTTACATAGTCATCATATTTTGAAGTATGTCATTCTATCCTGTTTAGTTAGCCATCATACATGTGAAATTGTGTCATGCTATCCTGTTTAATTAGCCATCATATATGTGAAATTATGTCCTGCTATTCTATTTGCTTAGACAACATAAATGTGAATTATTTCATGCCCTGTTTTCTTCCCTACTATCCATTGCACCTGTCTATCTTACAATGTCTGTACATTCAATTACTTTTCTTGTTTATCAGCCATTTCAATTGGAGGGAGTGATGGCAGTATCTGTGGGAGTAAAAACACGGTCTTCGGAAAAGATCGTGCTACCTGTCGATGCAGATAGAACGACGGTTGTACTTGCCCAAGAACCAGCCCCACCACACATAACCCACACTCATGCAGATTGTACCCCTACCCAATTGGACAGAGAACCAGCTACACCCCTTCTAACCCCAACCCCGGCAGATAGACACCCAGTTCCCGTTGACACAGCACCGTCTCCACCACAGAGCACCCAAACACAAGCAGTTAGTAAGGCAACTGCAGTGCCCAAATCACGAGGACCACCACTCCGAACCCGAAGTCAACACTTAAAGCAGAAGAAGAATTGTTCTCAGGCCAGGTTCCGTAGCTATGGTTCATACTACTTTGCTCTTGCATCACTGTATTTACTGATACCAACTAATTTCAAATTTGAAGGATGCAATTGAAACTCCAATGGTGCAACAGGTATGTTTTAAACTTGTTTCTTCAACGTGTTTGGCTGTTTGCTGTTGTAACTTGCTCTATGTTGATTTCAGTTTCAATTGAATAAACAGTTATGTTCTCATGCCATGCACATTACAAGTGTTGTTATTGCTGTATAGTTTCCCACACTTATATTCTGTCTATGCTGCTTTGTCTTAAATAGATATGATTCGAACTGTATCTATCTTGATTTGGCAACATAAACTAGAATGATATAGACCATACAGTGACCATAGTACATAGATATATGTTTGTTTCATGCTCTTATCCTGTCCACCTTACTACTGAACTGGTTTACCAAAATGAGTTTCATATACTACATTGTAAACCTGAGATGTGTTTGTTTGTTTCTCTTTTAGAACATGGATAAAATATTGGAGAAGAGTACCCTGTCATGCAATGGTAAAGGAAGTAATGCAGATAAGGTTCAAGATAGTGAGACATCCCTGTTGGTCTCCAAGAAAGCTGATAAAAACTATATTGAAGACACTGAGACAACCCCAAAGTCCTGTCTTGATGTAGTGTTCGAGTTACTGTCTACCACTGCTGGCACCAGCTCTTCGAACTCGTTGCCTGAATCAGTTTGGCTTCTTGAGTCTCAACTTCAAGTTGAAAGACATCGATCAGATGTTATGCGACAGGAAGCCGAAGGACTGAGAAAGTCCCTGCAGAATTCAGATGCATACTTTCTGGTGCAACAGCAAGCACTGGAGGACTTAAGCGCCAAACAATAGAAAGTTAATAAGCTTGCTAAGCATCTTGCCAGCATTATGGGTACCCAGGATATTGTTTCTTGAGCTCTTCTAAAGTGGTTTCAGTTCTGGAGTTGTTTTGTTGCGGCGTTTATATGCTGTTGTGTTCCCTATATTTGCACTGGTGGCGCACTTTGATGCCCAGTGGATGTAATATGTGTAATAGCCGTGATAGCCTAGTGTAAGTTGCTTGCTTATTTATTTCCTTGTTGTCTTGATTATTTGTTTGCTTGTAGTCAGTGCAGTTCTTTTTATGCGGTTTGCTAGTGGCTACAATAACCTACTTTTTAAAACTAGGCCACATTAACCATGGGCTAATATTTACTGTAGTGACACTGGGCCTCCTACGGGCCGTAGAAACAGTGGGCCTTCTACGGGCCATATAAACAGTGGGCCTTCTGTGGGCTGTAGAAACAGTGGGCCTTCTACGGGCCGTAGAAATAGTCAGCCTTCTACGGGCCGTAGAAACAATGAGCCTTCTATGGGTCGTAGAAACAATGGGCCTTCTACGGGCTGTATCATCAATGGGCCTTATACGGGCCGTATGATCGATTGGCCAAACATGGGCCAAACAGACCGCATTCTGGCCGTAAACGGGCTAGAGCTGGAATCGTCCATTCATGGGCCGACCATAACGGGCCATCGTTAATAGATTGTATTTGATGACGCTATGAAAATGGCCCAACATATTAACGGACCACAAACGAGCCGTAACCATGGGCTGAATTTGGCCCACAAGCAGAAAATAACAGTAACGGGCCGTAAGTAAACGAATGCTGGAAAATAGCCCAAGAATAAATGGGCTCTGAGAAGGCCGAAAGATAACATGGGCTGGAAATGGCCCAACGGAATAACGGGCCATTAATGGGTATAAAGTGATACACTGTTCTTTACGGGCCAGTTTCACCACAGGCTGTTAATGGGTGTAAAGTGATACACTGTTCATTACGGGCCAGTTTCACCACGGGCCGTTAATAGGCCAAGAGTTACATAGGGACTCATATGGGCCAAAAGACGTCATGGGCCAGAAGTGAAAACGGGGTGGAATCATATTGGATGGCCCAGATGACGCTACTGGGCCTAATTCTAATAGGGCGTAATGGGCCTTGGGTTAGCGGGCTGTAAATGGGCTATATGCGAACAGGCCGTTATCAGGCTTTCCATGGGCCGGCCCGCCACCTTTTGACCAAGTCAAATGGGTCGGCCTTTTCACAGGAATGGGCCTCTATTGGGCCATGCCACGTGTCGACGTATCATAGGCGCCTTCTGTCCAATGAGTGGATGACATATGTCCCAGCGATGAGCCGACACGTGTTTCCTCCAGCCAATGATGATTTTACACGTGGAAAATCCCCATTGGTCAGGGCTGTTAATGGGTTATCGGATCCAAAACCCGACCCGATAGCTTAACGGTGTTCGGTTACGGTGGATGCCACGTGCCGGTCACCCTTGACGAAAGCACTTCTGTGATGCGTGATTTATCGTCATGGAAGTGGACACTTCCGTGATGATAATTTTGGTAATGTCATGGAACACTTCTACGATAGCACAGGTATGACTATCTTGATTCTGTCATAAAATCTTCATGGATGTACATGCATGACAGAAAACGCGACCTACTGTGACAAACACGTATCATCACGGAAGTATATTTTTTTGTAGTGTAGTTGATGCTAGTTGGTTTACTTGGTGGAAGATCATATGTTTAGATCCTTTATGCATATTAATACCCCTCTGAATATGAACATGAATATTATTTGTGAGTAGTTACATTTGTTCCCGAGGACATGGGAGAAGTCTTGCTATAAGTAGTCATGTGAATTTGGTATTCATTCGATATTTTGATGAGATGTATGTTGTCTTTCCTATAGTGGTGTCATGTGAACGTCGACTACATGACACTTCACCATTGTTTGGGCCTAGAGGAAGGCATTGGGAAGTAATAAGTAGATGATGGGTTGCTAGAGTGACAGAAGCTTAAACCCTAGTTTATGCGTTGCTTCGTAAAGGGCTGATTTGGATCCATATGCTTCATGCTATGGTTAGGTTTACCTTAATACTTCTTTTTTAGTTGCGGATGCTTGCAAGAGGGGTTAATCATAAGTGGGATGCTTGTCCAAGGAAGGGCAGTACCCAAGCACCGGTCCACCCACATATCAAATTATCAAAGTATCGAACGCGAATCATATGAACGTGATGAAAACTAGCTTGACGATAATTCCCATGTGTCCTCGGGAGCACTTTCCTTTATATAAGAGTTTTTTCAGGCTTGTCCTTTGCTATAAAAAGGATTGGGCCATCTTGCTTCACCTCATTTACTTTTTTACTTTTTACCCATTAGAAATTACCTTATCACAAAACTATCTGTATAATTTTAGTGATTCTAGAGAATACCTTACTGAAAACTGCTTGTCATTTCCTTCTGCTCCTCGTTAGGTTCGACACTCTTACTTATCGAAAGGACTATGATAGATCCCCTATACTTGTGGGTCATCAGACATATCAACTCCCCCAAGCTTAGACCTCGCTTGTCCTGAAGCAAAAACCGAAATCGAAAAACATGTCCACATGCTTAGAGAGAGAGAGAGAGAGGTGTCGATTAAAACAAAATACATACATAGAAGCATCATGTAAATTATTATAACAGCAACAAACTTTAACATAAAATTTTTATCATAGAACTTTTATCATAGACTTCTCATGAATAAGTAACAATTCATCACAACATCGAAGTATAAAGCATAAAATCTATTGGAAACCAACAAACTATGTCCTCCGTCAACTTTGCAACTACAATTCATCATCTTTTCAGGAAGGGTCACGTATTGGTGCCTTTAGGCAAGTCCACATACTCAACCATCGTATAGTCTTCTATGATTGCTAACACTCACCGCATACACATGAGCAAAACATTTCAATCGGACACATAGAAAGATAGGGGCTTATAATTTCGCCTCCCAACGTATTCACCTTAAGGGTGGTGTCAACAATAAAAACTCATGTTACCCATATCCAACTGGATATATGTGCCTAGATCTTTCCTCACCACATGATGCTTGCCAAAAGAGAAAAATAAAAAGGAATAGAGAGAAAAACTTTGACTCTTGCATGAAGGTAAATACATAAAAGTAAAAGATAGACCCTTCGTAGAGGGAAGCAGAGGTTGCCATGCGCTTTTTGTTTGTATGCTCAATCCCTTAGTGCAAAAGAACGTCACATTATATTGCCCCTTATGATAGCAATCTTTATTATGGAGTCTGTCGCTTTTATTCTTTGCCATCACAAGTTCGTACAACACTCAATTTTCACTTACACTAAATGATCTAACACTTTTAGAAGCAATTTTTATTGCCTTATTGCACCGATGACAACTTACTTTAAGGATCTTACTCAATCCTTAGGTAGGTATGGTGGACTCTTGAAAATAAGATTTGGGTTTAAGGGTTTTTGGATGCACAAGTAGTATCTCTACTTGGTGTGGAGTTTTTGGCTAGCAAAGATGGGGGGCAAGCACCACATGTTGAAGGATCTATGACAATATAACTCCTATGTGAATATGAACAAACATAAATCATTATGTTGTCTTCCTTGTCCAACGTCAACTATTTTGGCATATAATACTTTGATGGGAGCTCACAATCACAAAAGATTTCCAAGATAGTGTATTTGCACGTGAATCTTCTCTTCCCTTATTAATTCTTTCATGAATTGCATCATTGACCAATGCTATGTTTGTCAATCTCCAATAAAATTTCTACTTATACTTTTCCTGATGTGGTGTCATTACTTACCATAAGATTAGCATATGATCTTTTTCATTTATTTCCTTTTTTATTGAACATGAAAGTAAAGAAAAACTAAACTCCAACTAAATTTATTATATGTCTCGCATACGATTACAAAGATAGATCAGTAAGCAAACTCTTGAAAAGAAAGGATCGAACTAAACTGTTATTCATCTACAGCAAACGATAACTATGGATCGAACTAAGGTAAATAAGGGAAAAAGATAGTGGAGGTGATATGTGAAGGAAATATGCCCTAGAGGCAATAATAAAGTTGTTATTTATATTTCCTTATATCATGATAAATGCTTATTATTCATGCTAGAATTGTATTAACCAGAAACTTAGTACATGTGTGAATACATAGACAAACAGAGTGTCCCTGGTATGCCTCTACTTGACTAGCTTGTTAATCAAAGATGGTTAAGTTTCCCAGCCATGGACATGTGTTGTCATTTGATGAACGGGATCAAATCATTAGCGAATGATGTGATGGACAAGAACCATCTGTTAGCTTAGCATAATGATCGTTCAGTTTTATTGCTACTGCTTTCTTCATAACTTATACATGTTCCTCTGACTATGAGATTATGCAACTCCTGAATACCGGAGGAACACCTTGTGTGCTATCAAACGTCACAACGTAACTGGGTGATTATAAAGATGCTCTACAGGTGTCTCAGATGGTGTTTGTTGAGTTAGCATAGATCGAGATTAGGATTTGTCACTCCATGTATCGAAGAGGTATCTCTGGGCCCTCTCGGTAATGCACATCACTATAAGCATTGCAAGAAATGTGACTAACGAGTTAGTTACAGGATGATGCATTACGGAACGAGTAAAGAGACTTACCGGTAACGAGATTGAACTAGGTATTGAGATACCGACGATCGAATCTCGGGCAAGTAACATACCGATGACAAAGGGAACATCGTATGTTGTCATGTGGTTTGACCGATAAAAATCTTCGTACAATATGTGGGAGCCAATATGAACATCCAGGTTCCGCTATTAGTTATTGACCGGAGACGTGTCTTGGTCATGTCTACATAGTTCTCGAACCCGTAGGGTCCGCACGCTTAACGTTCTGTGGTGATTTGTATTATGAGTTATGTGATTTGATGACCTAAGTTTGTTCGGAGTCCTGGATGAGATCGGGGACATGACGAGGATACTCGAAATGGTCGAGACGTAAAGAACAATATATTGGAAGGCTATATTCAGACATCGGAAAGGTTCCGAGTGATTCGGGTATTTTTCGGAGTACCAGAGAGTTACAGGAATTCGTATTTGGCCTTAATGGGCCATACGGGAAAGGAGAGAAAGGCCTCAAGGATGGCCGCGCCCCTTCCCCGTGGACTGGTCCGAATTGGACTAGGGAAAGGGGGCGCCCCCTTCCTTCCTTCTCCTTCTCCCTTCCATTTTTCCTATTCCATGTAGGAGGTGGAATCCTACTAGGACTAGGGAGTCCTAGTAGGACTCCACACTTTGGGCGCGCCCTATGAGGACCGGCCTCCTCCTTCCTCCATCCTTTATATACGTGGCCAGGGGGACCCCATAGATACACAAGTTGATCATTGATCTCTTAGCCGTGTGCGGTGCGCCCCTCCACCATAATCCACCTCGGTCATATCGTAGCGGTGCTTAGGTGAAGCCTTGTTCCGATAGCATCATCATCACCGTCATCACGCCATCATGCTGACGAAGCTCTCCCTCGACACTTAGCTAGATCGTGAGTTCGTGGGACGTCACCGAGCTGAAGTGTGCAGATTGTGGAGGTGCCGTACTTTCGGTACTAGGATCGGTCGACCGTGAAGACGTACGACTACATCAACCGCGTTATCATAACGCTTCTGCTTACGGTCTACGAGGGTACGTAGACAATACTCTCCCCTCTCGTTTCTATGCATCACCATGATCTTGCGTGTGCGTGGGAATTTTTTTGAAATTACTGTGTTCCCCAATAGTGGCATCCGAGCCAGGTTTATGCGTAGATGTTATATGCACGAGTAGAACACAAAGGAGTTGTGGGCGCGGGTATATACATATTGCTTGTCGTCACTAGTTGATTCTTGATTCGACGGTATTGTTGGATGAAGCGGCCCAGGCCGGCATTACCCGTACGCTTATGCGAGACTGGTTCTATCGACGTGATTCGCACACAGGTGGCTGGTGGGTGTCAGTTTCTCCAACTTTAGTTGAATCAGATTCAATGAACAGGGTTCTTTCTGAAGATCAAAAAGCAATCAATATACCACTGAGGGAGACCTAGATTAGGGGGTCTCCGGACAGCCGGACTATATCCTTTAGCCGGACTGTTGGACTGTGAAGATGCAAGATTGAAGACTTCGTCCCATGTCCGGATGGGACTCTCCTTGGCGTGGAAGGCAAGCTAGGCAATACGGACATGTAGATCTCCTCCCTTGTAACCGACTCTGTGTAACCCTATCCCCCTCCGGTGTTTATATAAACCGGAGGGTTTAGTCTGTAGGACAACATACAATCATACCATAGGCTAGCTTCTAGGGTTTAGCCTCTATTATCTCGTGGCAGATCAACTCTTGTAATACTCATATCATCAAGAACAATCAAGCAGGACGTAGGGTATTACCTCCATCAAGAGGGCCCGAACCTGGGTAAACATCGTGTCCCCTGCCTCCTGTTACCATCCGCCTTAGACGCACAGTTCGGGACCCCCTACCCGAGATCCGCCGGTTTTGACACCGACATTGGTGCTTCCATTGAAAGTTCCAATGTGTCGTCACCATAAGGCTTGATGGCTCTTTCGATCATTGGTAGCGATGCGGTCCAGGGTGAGGTTTTCCTCCCCGGACAGATCTTTGTATTTGGTGGCTTCGCACTGCAGGGCAATTTGCTTGGCCATCTGGAGCAGATCGAGAGCTACGCCCCTGGCCATCAGGTCAGATTCGGAAACTTAAACTACACTGCCGACATCCGCGGAGACTTGATCTTCGACGGATTCGAGCCCGTGTCAGGTGCACTGCACAGTCACGACGAGCATGACGTAACTCTGCCGTCGGACAGTGTTCGGGAGATCGCATCTGCAACTACTCTGGCTTTCAATCCGGAGCAAATCGCGCTATCCAAGGATGGAGGGATAGACCCCGCCATGAAGGCCGCACTCTTAGTGGCGATAGAGCCGGATACTGACTTCACCCCTTACGAGAGCCGTGTCGTCGAACCACTAGATTTGTCTCCGGCCACGGACTCGGAGCCGCCCTCATCCGTGCCCATCGAATCCGACTGGGCGCCGATCATGGAGTTCACCTCCGCGGATATCTTTCAGCACTCGCCTTTCAGCGATGTGCTAAATTCATTAAGGTCTCTCTCCTTGTCAGGGGAGCCTTGGCCGAACTCTGTCCGGCTAGAATGGGATGCGGACGACGAAGAAATTCACTGCCCACCCACCACCCACTTAGTAGCCTGATATGTCTCCAATGTATCTATAATTTTTGATTGATGCTCCATGCTATATTATCTACTGTTTTGGACATTATTGTGCTTTATTATCCACTTTTATATTATTTTTGGGACTAACCTATTAACCAGAGGCCCAGCCGAGAATTGTTGTTTTTTGCCTGTTTTAGGGTTTCGAAGAAAAGGAATACCAAACGGAGTCCAAACGGAATGAAACCTTCGGGAATGTGGTTTTCTCAACGAACAAGACCCAGGAGACTTGGACCCTACGTCAAGACACAAAAGAGGAGGCCACGAGGTAGGGGCGCGCCTACCCCCCCCCCCCCCAAGCGCGCCCTCCACCCTTGTGGGCCCCCTGTTGCTCCACCGATGTACTCCTTCCTCCTATATATACCTCCATACCCCCAAATGATTAGATACGGAGCCAAAACCATAATTCCACCGCCGTAAATTTCTGTATCCATGATAACCCATCTTGGGGCCGGTTCCGAAGCTCCGCCGGAGGGGGCATTGATCACGGAGGGCTTCTACATCAACACCATAGCCCCTCCGATGAAGTGTGAGTAGTTAGTATCTAGATGGCTTCTTCTCTCTTTTTGGATCTCAATACAATGTTCTCCCCCTCTCTTGTGGAGAACTATTCGATGTAATCTTCTTTTTGCGGTGTGTTTGTTGAGACCGATGAATTGTGGGTTTATGATCAAGTCTATCTATGAACAATATTTGAATCTTCTCTGAATTCTTTTATGTATAATTGGTTATCTTTGCAAGTCTCTTCGAATTATCAGTTTGGTTTGGAATACTAGATTGATATTTCTTGCAACGGGATAAGTGCTTAGCTTTGGGTTCAATCTTGCGGTGTCCTTTCCCGGTGACAGTAGGGGCAGCAAGGCACGTATTCTATTGTTGCCATCGGGGATAACAAAATGGGGTTTTCATCATATTGCATGAGTTTATCCCTCTACATCATGTCATCTTGCTTAAGGCGTTACTCTGTTTTTAACTTAATACTCTAGATGCATGCTGGATAGCGGTCGATGAGTGGAGTAATAGTAGTAGATGCAGGCAGGAGTCGGTCTACTTGTCTCGGACGTGATGCCTATATACATGATCATACCTAGATATTCTCATAACTATGCTCAATTCTATCAATTGCTCAACAGTAATTTGTTCACCCACCGTAGAATACTTATGCTCTCGAGAGAAGCCACTAGTGAAACCTATGGCCCCCGGGTCTATATTCATCATATTAATCTCCTACTACTTAGTTATTTCTTTTGCTTTTTAATTTGCCTTTATTTTACTTTGCATCTTTATCATAAAAATACCAAAAATATTATCTTATCATATCTATCAGATCTCACTCTCGTAAGTGGCCATGTAGGGATTGACAACCCTTATTCGCGTTGGTTGCGAGGATTTATTTGTTTTGTGCAGGTACGAGGGACTCGCGCATAGCCTCCTACTGGATTGATACCTTGGTTCTCAAAAACTGAGGGAAATACTTACACTACTTTGCTGCATCATCCCTTCCTCTTCAGGGAAAACCAACGCAGTGCTCAAGAGGTAGCAAGAAGGATTTCTGGCGCCGTTGCCGGGGAGGTCTACGCAAAAGTCAATATACCAAGTACCCATCACATACCCTTATCTCCTGCATTACATTATTTTCCATTTGCCTCTCATTTTCTTCTCCCCCACTTCACCCTTACTGTTTTATTTGCCCCCCTCTCTCTATCCTCCCTCTCTTTTCGCTCGCCTTTCTTCCGCTATGTCTGAATTAAAAAGGGTTGGGGGTTCTCTCCAGAGTTTTAGTACTTTGGACAACCCTTCTATTCTCGCTAAGCTCATAAATAAGGATACTATGGAAAACCTACCGGAGTTATCAATGAGAGTCTTAATAATTTTAATGAAGATGATTCTGGAATTTTTCGTTATTTACTTGATGAATCTTTGAAAGATGCTTGGTATAGACTATTAAGGATCAGGGCCAGCTATGTTCCTCAATATCAAATTGAAGTTTAATTAAAAAGCTTTTATATTGCCCTTCCTTCTTATTTTAAGCATGTCTTAGATTCTATATTTGAAGAAGGTTTTCTTGAAGGGGATGTCGTAGACACTTATGAAAAAATGAAAACTATATTTGGGCACCCCATGAATGAGAAAGTTGAATCTACATCTCTTTTGCTCTCTCACCAAAAGGAATCTATTAAAGAGATAAAGGCTAGCCTAGATACAAATTTCCGTAACATACTTAATCTTTCTTCTACCATTAATAGCCATGTGCTTTATCAAAATAGAAGGACTAATTCTATAGATAGCAAGTTTGCTCTTTTCTTTCCTAATACCAAAGATGGCAATACCTAGATCTATCCTTGCTTATTATGCCTAGCTAGGGGCGTTAAACGATAGCGCTTGTTGGGAGGCAACCCAATTTTATTTTTATTAATTGCTTTTTGCTCCTGTTTAGTAATAAATAATTTATCTAGCCTCTGTTTTGGTTGTGTTTTGTGTGTTTAATTAGTGTTTGTGCCAAGTAGAACCGTTGGGAAGACTTGGGGAAAGTCTTGTTACACTTGCTGTAAAAAAACAGAAACTTTAGCGCTCACGAGAACTGCTGCCATTTTTATTTGGAAAGTGATATTTAGTTAATTCCTTTTGAAGATGATTAATAGATAAGTTCCTCACGTCCATAAATTTATTTTAGAATTTTTGGGGTTCCAGATCTTGCTCTAGCTACATATTACTACAGACTGTTCTGTTTTTGACAGATTCTGTTTTTCGTGTGTTGTTTGCTTATTTTGATGAATCTATGGCTAGTAAAATAGTTTATAAACCATAGAGAAGTTGGAATACAGTAGGTATAACACCAATATAAATAAATAATGAGTTCATTACAGTACCTTGAAGTGGTCTTTTGTTTTCTTTCGCTAACGGAGCTCACGAGATTTTCTACTTTATGTTTTGTGTTGTGAAGTTTTCAAGTTTTGGGTAAAGATTTGATGGATTATGGAACAAGGAGTTGCAAGATCCTAATCTTGGGGATGCCCATGGAACCCCAAAGATAATCTAAGGACACCTAAAATCCAAAGCTTGGGGATGCCCCGGAAGGCATCCCCTCTTTCGTCTACTTCTATCGGTAACTTTACTTGGAGCTATATTTTTATTCACCACATGATATGTGTTTTGCTTGGAGCATCTTGTATGATTTGAGTCTTTGCTTTTTAGTTTACCACAATCATCCTTGCTGTACACACCTTTTGAGAGAGCCATACATGATTTGGAATTTGTTAGAATACTCTATGTGCTTCGCTTATATCTTTTGAGTTATATAGTTTTGCTCTAGTACTTCACTTATATCTTTTTAGAGCACAGTGGTGGATTTGTATTATAGAAACTATTGATCTCTCATGCTTCACTTATATTATTTTGAGAGTCTTAAATAGCATGGTAATTTGCTTAAATAATCCTAATATGCTTGGAATTCAAGAATAATAAAAGAACTTTCTTATGAGTGTGTTGAATGCTATGAGAATTTTGATGCTTGATAATTGTTTTGAGATATGAAGATGGTGATAATAGAGTTATGCTAGTTGAGTAGTTGTGAATTTGATAAATACTTGTGTTAAAGTTTGTGATTCCCGTAGCATGCACGTATGGTGAACCGTTATGTGATGAAGTCGGAGCATGATTTATTTTTTGATTGTCTTCCTTATGAGTGGCGGTCGGGGACGAGCGATGGTCTTTTCCTACCAATCTATCCCCCTAGGAGCATGCGTGTAATACTTTGCTTTGATAACTTGTAGATTTTTGCAATAAGTATATGAGTTCTTTATGACTAATGTTGAGTCCATGGATTATATGCACTTTTTTCACCCTTCCACCTTTGCTAGCCTCTCTAATACCGCGCACCTTGCGCCGGTATCATAGACCCACCATATACCTTCCTAAAAACAGCCACCATACCTACCTATCATGGCATTTCCATAGCCATTCCGCGATATATTGCCATGCAACTTTCCACCATTCCATTTATTATGACACACTCCATCATTGTCATATTGCTTAGCATGATCATGTAGTTGAAATCGTATTTGTGGCAAAGCCACCATTCATAATTCTTTCATACATGTCACTCTTGATTCATTGCATATCCCGATACACCGTCGGAGGCATTCATATAGAGTCATATTTTGTTCTAAGTATCGAGTTGTAATTGTTGAGTTGTAAGAAAAATAAAAGTGTGATGATCATCATTATTATAGCATTGTCCCAGTGAGGAAAGGATGATGGAGATTATGATTCCGCCACAAGTCGAGATGGGACTCCGGACGAAAAATAAAAAAATGAGAGAAAAAGAGAGAAGGGACAATGTTACTATCCTTTTACCACACTTGTGCTTCAAAGTAGCACCATGATATTCATGATTGAGAGTCTCCTATGTTATCACTTCCATATACTAGTGGGAATTTTTCATTATAGAACTTGGCTTGTATATTCCAATGATGGGCTTCCTCAAAATGCCCTAGGTCTTCATGAGCAAGTAAGTTGGATGCACACCCACTTAGTTTATTTTGATGAGCTTTCATATACTTATAGCTCTAGTGCATCCATTGCATGGCAATCCCTACTCACTCACATTGATATCTATTGATGGGCATCTCCATAGCCCATTGATACGCCTAGTTGATGTGAGACTATCTTCTCCCTTTTTGTCTTCTCCACACCCACCATTCTATTCCACCTATAGTGCTATGTCTATGGCTCACGCTCATGTATTGCGTGAAGATTGAAAAAGTTTGAGAACATCAAAAGTATGAAACAATTGCTTGGCATGTCATCGGGGTTGTGCATGATTTAAATATTTTGTGTGATGAAGATGGAGCATAGCCAGACTATATGATTTTGTAGGGATAACTTTCTTTAGCCATGTTATTTTGAGAAGACATGATTGCTTTGTTAGTATGCTTGAAGTATTATTATTTTTATGTCAATATTAAAATTTTATCTTGAATCTTTCGAATTTGAATATTCATACCACAATTAAGAAGAATTACATTAAAATTATGCCAAGTAGCACTCCACATCAGAAATTCTGTTTTTATCATTTACCAACTCGAGGACGAGCAGGAATTAAGCTTGGGGATGCTTGATACGTCTCCAACGTATCTATAATTTTTGATTGCTCCATGCTATATTATCTACTATTTGGACATTATTGGCTTTATTATACACTTCTATATTATTTTTGGGACTAACCTATTAACCGGAGGCCCAGCCCAGAATTGCAGTTTTTTGCCTGTTTTAGGGTTTCGAAGAAAAGGAATACCAAACGGAGTCCAAACGGAATGAAACCTTCAGGAACGTGATTTTCTCAACGAACAAGACCCAGGAGACTTGGACCCTACGTCAAGACACAAAAGAGGAGGCCACGAGGTAGGGGGCGCGCCTACCCCCCCCCCCCCTCCAGGCGCGCCCTCCACCCTCATGGGCCCCCTGTTGCTCCACTGACGTACTCCTTCCTCCTATATATACCTACGTACCCCCAAACGATCAGATACATAGCCAAAACCCTAATTCCACCGCTGTAAATTTCTGTATCCATGAGATCCCATCTTGGGGCCGGTTCTGGAGCTCCACCGGAGGGGGCATCGATCACGGAGGGCTTCTACATCAACACCATAGCCCCTCCAATGAAGTGTGAGTAGTTTACCTCAGACCTACGGGTCCATAGTTAGTAGCTAGATGGCTTCTTCTCTCTTTTTGGATCTCAATACAATGTTCTCCCCCTCTCTTGTGGAGAACTATTCGATGTAATCTTCTTTTTGCGATGTGTTTGTTGAGACCGATGAATTGTGGGTTTATGATCAAGTCTATCTATGAACAATATTTGAATCTTCTCTGAATTCTTTTATGTATGATTGGTTATCTTTGAAAGTCTCTTCAAATTATCAGTTTGGTTTGGCCTACTAGATTGATATTTCTTGCAATGGGAGAAGTGCTTAGCTTTGGGTTCAATCTTGCGGTGTCCTTTTCCAGTGACAGTAGGGGCAGCAAGGCACGTATTCTATTGTTGCCATCGAGGATAACAAAATGGGATTTTCATCATATTGCATGAGTTTATCCCTCTACATCATGTCATCTTGCTTAAGGCGTTACTCTGTTTTTAACTTAATACTCTAGATGCATGCTGGATAGCGGTCGATGAGTGGAGTAATAGTAGTAGATGCAGGCAGGAGTCGGTCTACTTGTCTCGGATGTGATGCCTATATACATGATCATACCTAGATATTCTCATAACTATGCTCAATTCTATCAATTGCTCAACAGTAATTTGTTCACCCACCGTAGAATACTTATGCTCTCGAGAGAATCCACTAGTGAAACCTATGGCCCCCGGGTCTATCTTCATCATATTAATCTCCTACTACTTAGTTATTTCTTTTGCTTTTTACTTTGCCTTTATTTTACTTTGCATATTTATCATAAAAATACCAAAAATATTATCTTATCATATCTATTAGATCTCACTCTCGTAAGTGGCCGTGTAGGGATTGACAACCCCTATTCGCGTTGGTTGCGAGGATTTATTTGTTTTGTGCACGTACGAGGGACTCGCGCGTAGCCTCCTATTGGATTGATACCTTGCTTCCCAAAACTGAGGGAAATACTTACGCTACTTTGTTGCATCATCCCTTCCTCTTCGGGGAAAACCAACGCAGTGCTCAAGAGGTAGCATAGCCACTGTCGACGATTTAACCGACATGCTCGACTTTGACTACGAAGACATCGATGGTATGGACGACGATGCAGGAGACGAACAGGAACCATCGCCCATAGGGCGCTGGACCGCCACCTCATCATATGATATATACATGGTGGACTCCCCCAAAGAAGGCAATGGCGACGAGACAGCGGAGGATGACCCCTACAAGAAGCAACCCAAGCACCGACGTCAGCGGCGCCACTCTAAGTCCCGCCACAGCAAAAGTAGTGATACCGGCACCGGAGATAATGACACTTCAGATAGTGCCGAATACAACCACAACCCCCTCCAGTACGATCTAGAACGGGAGGTTCAACAAGCTAGCCCTCCAGAGCAGGCGGCAGATGGAGAACCAGAGGAGGACAATTATATGCCTCTCTCCGAAGAGGAGGTGAGCCTCGGCGACGAAGAATTTATCGTGCCTGAGGATCTCGTCGAGCAGGAGCGCTTCGAGCGCCAGCTTATGGCCACAGCAAATAGCGTGAAGAAAAAGCAACAACAGCTTCAAGCTGATCAAGACTTGCCAGCAGATAGATGGACCGAAGTCCTTGCGGCTGAGGAATACGAACTCGAGCGCCCCTCCAAGAGTTACCCAAAACACAAGTTGCTACCTCACCTAGAGGAGGAAGCATTTAAACCTCCATCACCAGTGTATGATGCGACTGACCAGCCATCGCGTGGCCAAGCCAGAGAGGCGTTTCAGCCTGAAGTTCAGCCTGCACCCCGCCGCCACTCAATCAAAAATACCAAGGCCCGGGGCAACACACGGGACCTGCGAGACGTATTGGACAGCGGGGCAAAACTTGCAAGGTCAATATACGGGTCACGGGCGCGCGCGCCAACACGGGACGATGATCGTCGCGCCGGATGCACCAAAGGTAAATCCGGCCGAGCCGAATACAGTAGACAAGACTCATGTGAACTACGTCATGATATAGCCCGGCACAGAGGCGCCGCACACCCCCTATGCTTCACTGATGAAGTTATGGATCACGAATTCCCGGAGGGTTTTAAACCCGTAAATATCGAATCGTATGATGGTACAACAGATCCCGCTGTATGAATCGAGGATTTCCTCCTTCACATCCACATGGCTCGCGGTGACGATCTAGATGCCATCAAGTACCTCCCACTAAAACTCAAAGGACCATCTCGGCATTGGCTGAATAGCTTGCCAGCAAACTCCGTCGGCAGTTGGGAGGATTTGGAAGACGCATTTCTTGACAACTTCCAGGGCACTTATGTGCGACCACCGGATGCTGATGACTTGAGCCATATAACTCAGCAGCCAGGGGAATCGGCCAGGAAATTCTGGACGCGGTTCCTGACCAAGAAAAACCAAATCGTCGACTGTCCGGATGTAGAGGCCCTAGCGGCGTTCAAGCATAACATCCGCAATGAGTGGCTTGCCTGCCACCTTGGCAAGGAGAAGCCGAAGTCTATGACAGCCCTCACGACACTCATGACCTGCTTTTGCGCGGGCGAGGATAGCTGGCTGGCTCGCAGCAACAACACATCAAGGAATCCGAGCACTTCGGATACCAAAGATGCCAACGGCAGACCACGTTGTAACAGACCAAAGCGCCGCAACAACGGCAATAACACCGATGATACGGCAGTCAATGCCGGATTCAGAGGCTCTAGATCCGGTCAGCAGAAAAAGCCATTTAAAAGAAGTACTCCGGCTCCGTCCAGTTTGGATCGCATACTGAATCGCTCGTGTCAAATCCACGGCACCCCTGACAAGCCTGCCAATCACACCAACAAAGAATGCTGGGTGTTCAAGCAGGCCGGCAAGTTAAATGCCGAAAGCAAGGACAAGGGGCCGCATAGTGATGACGAGGAGGAGCCCCGGCCGCCGAACACGGAGGACAGAAGGGGTTCCCCCACAAGTGAAGACGGTGAACATGATATACGCAACCCACATTCCCAAGAGGGAGCGGAAGCGTGCACTAAGGGACGTCTATGCGATGGAGCCCATCGCCCCACAGTTCAACCCATGGTCCGCTTGTCCGATCACCTTTGATCGCAGGGACCACCCCACTAGTATCCATCATGGCGGATTCGCCGCACTAGTCCTAGACCCCATCATCGACGGATTTCACCTCACTCGAGTCCTTATGGACGGCGGCAGCAGCTTGAACCTGCTCTATCAGGATACAGTGCGAAAAATGGGTATCGATCCCTCGAGGATCAAACCCACCAAAACCACCTTTAAGGGCGTCATCCCAGGTGTAGAGGCCAATTGCACGGGCTCAATCACTCTGGAAGTGGTCTTCAGATCACCGGACAACTTCCGAAGCGAGGAGTTAATCTTCGATATCGTCCCGTTTCGCAGTGGCTATCACGCACTGCTCGGGTGAACCGCATTTGCAAAATTCAATGCAGTACCGCATTACGCATACCTCGAGCTCAAGATGCCAGGACCTAGGGGGGTCATAACAGTGAACGGAAACACAGAACGCTCGCTCCGCACGGAGGAGCACACTGCGGCCCTCGCAGCAGAAGCACAAAGCAGCCTTTTAAGGCAAACCACTAATTCAGTGATACAGCCCCCGGACACCTTCAAGCGAGTCCGGAGTAAACTGCAACAGGATCGCCTGGCACGCGCAGAGCTCGCCTAGCAATTCGGCCCCCGTCCCAGTCCCGGTCAAGCGACGAAATCCGTGCCGCGCGTACATAATTACGCACTGAAAATACCGTGGACATAGGCGGGGGCACGATCAGGGCACGTCCCGCAATGCGGCTTAACCGCCCTAGGGGATGTATACCTTTATCAATTTTTCTCTTTCAGGACCTAACTCTCTGGAAGCCCTTTCCGGTAGTACGATTGCCAGACACATTACGGGAAGGAACAACCAAGGCGGCAAGAAGCTAAGATGTACACGGGAACCCCCAGGTGGTCTCTAATAATAATTGATATACCCGTTTTCTACTATCCATGCGCAGCTTGCCCTTGGATAGGACATTTCAAATAGTCCTCCTTTCTGCTTATTGCACTACTTGTACCAGTACGCTTCGACGTATTATTTAAATAACAATGCATAGCATTAGTCTATTATTGCATTATTCATCCCCTTTTTTCTTATATGTCCATTCACGACAATCCGCACCCGTACATTCGGGTACAGTTAGTACGCCAGGGGCTTTCATTTACCCCATAATACGGCACGAGAAGTCCTCACACTTTCGACAGGCGGCACCCCGAACTTATAGCATTATATGCATCAACTCCGAATCATGTCCTGGGTCAATAGTTGGGTTTGCCCGGCTCCCATGCTTTGGTACCTTACGTTCCGCTATATCGGCTAAGGTAGCGGTGGGAGAACTACTGTGATTGTGTCCCAGTTCTTCCGGACGAGCACCTCAGTAGAGAAAGCCGAAAACTGACTGTCATGATAAGGCGAGAGACTGGTCGCTGTTCGAGAGGTCTCAAGTCCTTAAAGACTTTTTCCATTTCGGGCGAGGAGTCGGCCTTGCCTGGCTTAGGCATGTATAGCGCCCCAAATTCGGCCTTCCGAATACTAGGGGCTTCACCAAAATTTAAAATTGTAGACTTCTGTGGCTAAGTGAGAGTGATAAAGCCTTATAGTCCGATTGCCTGGTTCGTTGCGCTGAACACCTCCCTTGAAGGACCCAAAATTGGGGTAAAGAGTGCTCAGGTTTATCCCGAACACCCCAGTACTAGTTACATGGGGCAGAAGCCGACGACTGGCCAACTCTCAGATTTTATAAACGGCCGCATAGAAGGTAATATTTTAAATAAATAAAAAGCGTTGCATAGCGCAGATGAACTTGTTTCACATTACAGGATCACATGACCATGTTCATTCAAAAATTACATCCCTGGCACATTCATCCGCCACAAGGCGGGAACCCTTCAGGACACTCTCATAATACATCTCGGGGCAGCGATGCTCCTTGCCCTCCGGCGACCCCTCCTTCACTAGCTTCACGGCGTCCAGCTTCGCCTAGTGCACCTTCGCCCGGGCAAAAGCCCTGCACACACCCTCGATGCAGACGGACCGCTTTATGACTTCAAGTCATGGGCAGGCATCCACAAGCTGCCTCACCAGACCGAAGTAGTTGCCGGACAGGGGCTCGCCGGGCCACATCCGGACTATAAGGCCCCTCATGGCCTGTTCGGTCGCCTTGTGAAGCTCGACCAGTTGCTTCAGCTGGTCGCTCAAGGGCATTGGGTGTTCGGTCCCAGTATACTGAGACCAGAACAACTTTTCTGTTGAGCTCCCCTCCTTAGCTCAGTAAAACTCCGCGGCATCCAGTACACTGCGGGGAAGATCTGCGAATGCTCATGGAGAGCTCCGAACTCGGGTAAGAAAAAGGAAAGTTTCCTTCACATGCTTGCTTTGCATAATGAATGCCTTACCTGTTGCTATCTTCTTCACCGCATCAATCTCCTGGAGGGCCTTGTGGGCTTCAACCTTGGCGCTCCGGGCGCTTTCGAGTGCCTTCTCAAGCTTGGACTCTCGCGTCTTAGAATCAAGCTCCAAGGACTCGTGTTTCCTGGCGAGAGCCTAGAGCTCTTGCTGCACCTCGCCTACTCGGACTTCTTGCTTTTCCCGCTCAAGGCGCTCCTTGGCCGCTTTGTTGTCAGCCTCGGACAGCGCCTTCGTCAGGGTCGCCACCTCGGTCGTGGCCCCTGGCAAATTCATGACGATCCTATTATTTTACAACCGAACTTCTTTTTAAAAGCGTAGACAAGGTATTGCTTACCTTTGCTCTCCTCGAGCTGCCTCTTGGTAAGGCCGAGCTCATTCTCGGACCGCTCCAGGTCCTGCTTCAGTGCAGAAACCTCCGCAGTACGTGCGGCAGCGGCTAGTAGTGAAGCCTTCACATACACATAGATATATTCTGATTAGACTCCCGAGTCATCATTTGATCCTCTATTCGGCCTTTCTTCTCGAACGCCGAACAGAGCATCAGGGGCTACTATCTATGCGGTAATATTTTCTTATATTTTGATTGCTTACCTCAAAGCCTGTTAGGAGGCTGGCGCAAGCTTCGGTCAGTCCGTTTTTGGCGGACTAAACTTTCTCGATCACCGCACTCATGATAGTGTGGTTCTCTTCATCGACGGAAGCGCCGCGAAGCACTTCCAGCAAGTTGTCCGGTGCCTCCAGATGGACAGAGGACACTGGCACGGGCGGCTAGCCCCCCTTAACGGGGAATCGCCTACCGGAGTCCGAAACCATCGATGGTTCTGGAGTAGTATTTGGCTGGGGCGAACTTGGAGCCCGTGGGAGTCTTGCTCCCTTTGCGCCTAGGGTCCGGAAGGTCACCTCGAGGTGCCTCCAGGACTACCTCCCCTCGGCTCGGTGCCTTTCGAGACAACACCTCGGCGTTATCCATAGGGCGAGGGATGGAGGCGGTCGGAAGAGAACCGCTGTTCATATCCGACGAGTCCAATGAACCGCTCGACGAAGATACGTCCAGATGAGCTCGGGACGGACTGCATAATCATGTTCGGCATGAGGAAAAGTAGTGCAATAAAACGTACCATGAATCACTATGGTGTCCGGATACTTATGACTTCGCCAGGGGCTTGACCCTGGGTAGCCACTCGTCACCGCTGTAGGCGGCCGTCGTGGAGCAGTCCGGAGGGAGGGTCCCTCCCTTCTTGGACCCTTCAGCCTCCCCGGTTGGGTCGGCCTTCCTTTTCTTGTCCCCCCCCCCCCCGGCTGGGGGGGGAGAGAACTTTCCTCCTCCTCCTCGTTTTCGTGGGAGGAGTGCGCGTCGGAGTCATCGGACGATGAGTCCGATACAACCTTGCGCCGGAGACCCTTTTGGGTCCCCGTGGCCTTCTTCTTGGTCTTCTTCCTTGGCACCTCGTAAGGCGCCGGAGCCAGCATCTCCGTTAGGAGAGCATCTACAGGATCTTCAGGCAGGGGGGCTGGGCAATCGAGTTGCTCCGCTGTCTTTATCCAGTCCTGTTAATGACATGGAAGCTTAGATCCTGCGTATGATTTAACTGGGGCAAATAAATACCCTATGAGATAAAAAAACTTACCGGATTGGCATGGCGCTTTGCGCTGAGTCAGCGGTCCTTGGTGAGGGAAGGAGGTACCTTGGCGCCCTTGAACAACACCCTCCAGACGTCCTTGTGCATCGTGTCATAGAGCTCTCGCAGCATCTGGTGCTTGACCGGGTCAAACTCCCACAAATTGAATGCCCGTCGTTAACACGGGAGAATCCAGCGGAAGAGCATGACTTGGACCATGTTGATGAGCTTGATTTTCTTGCTCATCATGTTCCTAATGCAGGTCTGGAGTCCGGTCAGCTCTACCGAAGAACCCCAGGACAGGCCCTTCTCTTTCGAGGAAGTGAGCCGCGTGGGGATTCTGGATCAAAATTCGGGGGCCGCCATCCAGTTGGTGTCGCGCGGCTCGGTGATATAGAACCACCCCAATTGCCACCCCTTTATGGTCTCCACATAGGAGCCTTCGAGCCAGGTGACATTAGGCATTTTGCCCACCATGGCGCCTCCGCACTCTGCTTGCTGGCCCACCACCACCTTCGGTTTGACATTGAAGGTCTTCAGCCAGAGGCCGAAATGGGGCCTGATGCGGAGGAAAGCCTCACACATGACGATAAACACCGAGATGTAGAGGATGAAATTGGGGGCCAGATCATGAGAATCCAGCCCGTAGGAGAACATGAGCCCACGGACAAACGGGTGAAGTGGAAATCCCAATCCGCGGACGAAGTGGGTAAGAAAAACTACCCTCTCATGGGGTTCGGCCGTAGGAACGATCTGCCCCGCATCTGGCAGCCAGTGCTTGATATACGCGGCCAGATATCCGGCTTCCCGTAACTTTGTGATGTTCTCCTCCGTGTCAGAGAAGACCATCCACTTGCCTCCCGCTCCGGACATGCTTGGAGTGGTTTGAGAAGAAAGACGCGAACTTGGGCGCTGGAGCTCGAGTGTGCGAGAATGGGTAAGCAAGGAGGATGAAGGTGTGGGTGAAAAGAGTGAATCTTTGTCCCTTTATAAGCGCGGAGGAGGCGATGCGCCTCCCCACTTGCCTGGTAAAATCGCTTATTCCCTAGGCGCTGTAATTGATGGCGCGGTTGGGTTACCCACGTCCGTATTGATGAGAATCCCGTAATAAGGGGGACACGATCTCTGCTTTGACAAGACGTGTCAAGAAAACCACCCCGCGTTATGTGCGGTGCTGGTTGAGAAAAACGGTTCGAATAATGACCGGGCCATGACGTGAGGTCATGCTGTCAAACGTGTCAGCAGATTGGATTTGTGGAAATATTATTCTCTCTATGGTAGTATGTGGAACTTGTTTTGCAGATCGAGACACTATTCTGGTGTTCAAAATCTTCTATGGAGTATTCGGAGGAGGAACCCGCCTTGCAATGCCAAAGACAATACTGCGCGCCGGACTCATCGTCATTGAAGCCTGGTTCAGGGGCTACTGAGGGAGTCCTGGATTAGGGGGTCTCCGGACAGTCGGACTATATCCTTTAGCCGGACTGTTGGACTATGAAGATGCAAGATTGAAGACTTCGTCCCATGTCCAGATGGGACTCTCCTTGGCGTGGAAGGCAAGCTAGGCAATACAGATATGTAGATCTCCTCCCTTGTAAGCGACTCTGTGTAACCCTAGCCCCCTCCGGTGTCTATATAAACCGGAGGGTTTAGTTCGTAGGACAACATACAATCATACCATAGGCTAGCTTCTAGGGTTTAGCCTCTACGATCTCGTGGTAGATCAACTCTTGTAATACTCATATCATCAAGAACAATCAAGTAGGACGTAGGGTATTACCTCCATCAAGAGGGCCCAAACCTGGGTAAACATCATGTCCCCTGCCTCCTGTTACCATCCGCCTTAGAAGCATAGTTCGAGACCCCCTACCCGAGATCTGCTTGTTTTGACACCGACAACCGCGTTCTGGTTTTTGATGCGTAGGTAAGAACGGTTCTTGCTCAGCCCATAGCAGCCACATAAAACTTGCAACAACAAAGTAGATGACGTCTAACTTGTTTTTGCAGGGCATGTTGTGAGGTGATATGGTCAAGACGTGATGAGATATAAATTGTTGTATGAGATGATCATGTTTTGTTAAAGTTATCAGCAACTGGCAGGAGCCTTATGGTTGTCTCTTTATTGCATAAGATGCAAGCGCCATATAATTGCTTTACTTTATCGCTATGCGATAGCAATAGTTGCAAAATCAATAGTTGGTGAGACGACCATGTGACGACACGTTGATAGAGATCAAGATGATGGACAGCATGGTGTCATGCCGGTGACGATAGAGATCATGACGGCGTTTTGGAGATGGAGATCAAAGGCACAAGATGATGATGGCCATATCATGTCATGTATTTTGATTGCATGTGATGTTTATCCTTTATGTATCTTATTTTTCTTAGTTCAGCGGTAGCATTATAAGATGATCTCTCACTAAATTTCAAGGTATAAGTGTTCTCCCTGAGTATGCACCATTGTGACAGTTCATCGTGCCGAGACACCACGTGATGATCGGGTGTGATAATCTCTACGTTCACATACAATGGGTGCAAGCCAGTTTTGCACACGGAACACTGGAGACTGAAAGGTCGAGCGTGAATCATATAGTAGATATGATCAACATAGTGATGTTCACCATTGAAGACTACTCCATCTCACGTGTTGATCGGACATGGTTTAGTTGATTTGGATCACGTTATCATTTAGATGACTAGAGGGATGTCTATCTAAGTGGGAGTTCTTAAGTAATATTATTAATTGAACTTTAATTTATCATGAACTTAGTCCTGATAGTCTTTGCATAACTATGTTGTAGATCAATAGCTCGTGATGTAGCTCCCCGTTTATTTTTGATATGTTCCTAGAGAAAAACTATGTTGAAAGATGATAGTAGCAATGATGCGGACTAGGTCCATGATCTGAGGATTATCCTCATTGCTACATAGAAGAATTATGTCCTTGATGCACCGCTAGGTGACAGACCTATTGCAGGAGCAGATACAGACGTTATGAACATTTGGTAAAGCTCGGTATGATGACTACTTGATAGTTTAGTGCACCATGCTTTACGGCTTAGAAGCGGGACTTCAAAAATGTTTTGAATGCCACAGAGAATATAAGATGTTCTAAGAGTTGAAATTGATATTTCATACTCATGCCCATGTCAAGAGGTAGAAGACCTCTGACAAGTACTTTGCCTACAAGATGGAGGAGAATAGTTCAACCATTGAGCATGTGCTCAGATTGTCGGAGTACTACAATTGCTTGAATCAAGTGGGAGTTAATCTTCCAGATAAGATAGTAATTGACAAAGTTCTCTAGTCACTATCACCAAGTTACTAAAATTTAGTGATGAACTATAATATGCAAGGGATGATGAAAGTAATTCCCAAGCTCTTCGCGATGCTGAAATCGGCGAAGGTAGAAATTAAGAAATAGCATCAAGTGTTGATGGTTAACAAGACCACTAGTTTCAAGAAAAGGGCAAAGGGAAAGAAAGAGGAACTTCAAAGAAGAATAGAAAGCAAGTTGTTGCTCCCGTGAAGAAGCCCAAAGCTAGACCCTAGCCTGGAACTGAGTGCTTCTACTGCAAAGGAAATGGTCACTGGAAGTGGAACTGCCCTAGATACTTGGCGGATAAGAAGGATGGCAAAGTGAACAAAAGTATATTTGATATACATGTTATTGATGTGTACTTTGAGTAGTGTTTATAACAACCCCTCAGTATTTGATATTGGTTCAGTTGCTAAGAGTAGTAACTCGGAACGGGAGTTGCAAAATAAACAAAGACTAGTTAAGGGTGAGGTGATGATGTGAGTTGGAAGTGATTCCATGGATGATAAGATCACCATCGCACACTCCCTTTACCTTCGGGATTAGTGTTGAACCCAAAATAAATGTTATTTGGTGTTTGCGTTGAGCATAATATGACTGGATCATGTTTAATGCAATACGGTTATTCATTTAAGACAAAGAATAATTGTTATTCTGTTTACATGAATAAAACCTTCTGAGGTCATACACCCAAGGTGAATGGTTTATTGAATCTCGATCATAGTGATACACATATTCATAATATTGAAGCCAAAAGATGCAAAGTTAATAATGATAGTGCAACTTATATGTGGCACTGCCGTTTAGGACATATTGGTGTAAAGTGCATGAAGAAACTCCATGCTGATGGGCTTTTGGAATCACTTGATTATGAATCATTTGATGCTTGTGAACCATGCCTCGTGGGCAAGATGACTAAAACTCCGTTCTCCGGAACAATGTAGCAAGCAACTGACTTACTGGAAATAATACATACTAATGTATGCAATCCGATGAGTGTTGAGGCTCGCCGCGGGTATCATTATTTTCTGATCTTCACAGATGATTTGAGCAGATATGGGTATATCTACTTGATGAATCATAAGTCTGAAACATTTGAAAACTTCAAAGAATTTCAGAGTGAAGTGGAAAATCATCGTAACAAGAAAATAAAGTTTCTGTGATCTGATCGTGGAGGAGAATATTTGAGTCATGAGTTCGATCTTCATTTGAAACACTGTGGAATAGTTTCACAACTCACGCCACCTAGAACACCATAGCATAATGGTGTGCCCGAACGTCATAACCTTACTTTATTAGATATGGTGCAATCTATGATGTCTCTTATTGATTTATCACTATCGTTTTGGAGTTATGCATTAGAGACAACTGCATTCATGTTAAATAGGGCACCATCTAAATCCGTTCAGACGACACCATATGAAATGTGGTTTAGAAAGAAACCTAACCTATCGTTTCTTAAAGTTTGGGGCTATGATGCTTATGTGAAAAAATTCAACCTGATAAGCTCGAACCCAAATCGGAGAAATGCGTCTTCATAGGATACCCAAAGGAAATTGTTGGGTACACCTTCTATCATAGATCTGAAGGCAAGATATTCGTTGCTAAGAATGGATTCTTTCTAGAGAAGAAGTTTCTCTCAAAAGAAGTGACTAGGAGGAAAGTAGAACTTGATGAGGTAATTGTACCTGCTCCCTTATTGGAAAATAGTTCATCATTGAAATCAGTTCCAGTGATTCCTACACCAGTAAGTGAGGAAGCTAACGATGATGATCATGAAACTTCTGATCAAGTTACTACCAAACCTCATAGGTCAACCAGAGTGAGATCCGCACCAGAGTGATATGGTAATCCGGTTCTGGAAGTCATGTTACTTGACCATGACGAACCTACAAACTATGAGGAAGCAATGATGAGCCCAGATTCCGCGAAATGGCTTGAAGCCATGAAATCTGAGATGAGATCCATGTATTAGAACAAAGTATGGACTTTGATTGACTTGCTCGTTGATTGGTGAGCCATTAAGAATAAATGGATTTTCAGGAGGAAGACGAACACTGGTAGTAGTGTTACTATCTACAAAGCTCGAATTGCCGCAAAAGGTTTTCGACAAGTTTAAGATGTTGACTATGATGAGATTTTCTCACTCGTAGCGATGCTTAAGTCTGTCCGAATCATGTTAGCAATTGCCACATTTTGTGAAATCTGGCAAATGGATGTCAAAACTGCATTCCTTAATGGATTTCTTAAAGAAGAGTTGTATATGATGCAACAAGAAGGTTTTGTCAATCCTAGAGGTGCTAACAAAGTGTGCAAGATCCATCAATCCATCTATGGACTGGTGCAAGCATCTCGGAGTTGGAATATATACTTTGATAAAGTGATCAAATTATATGGTTTTATACAGACTTGCGGTGAAGCCTATATTTACAAGAAAGTGAGTGGGAGCACTACAGCATTTCTGATATGTATATGTGAATAACATATTGTTGATCGGAAGTAATGTAGAATTTTCTGGAAAGCATAAAGGAGTGTTTGAAAAGAGTTTTTCAAAGAAAGACCTCGATGAAGCTACTTACATATTGTGCATCAAGATCTATAGAGATAGATCAAGACGCTTGATATATTTTCAATGAGTACATACCTTGACAAGATTTTGAAGTACTTCAAAATGGAAAAGTCAAAGAACGAGTACTTACATGTGTTGTAAGGTGTGAAGTTGAGTAAAGACTCAAAACCCAACCACGGCAGAAAATAGAAGTGGAATGAAAAGTCATTCCCTATGCTTCAGTCATAGGTTCTATAAAGTATGCTATGTTGTGTACCAGACCTATTGTGTACCTCACCATAAGTTTGGAAAGAGGGTACAATAGTGATCCAGGAGTGGATTACTGGACAATGGTCAAAAATATCCTTAGTGGAATAAGGAAATGTTTCTTTGTTATGGAGGTGACAAAGAGTTCGTCGTAAAGAGTTATGTCCATGCAAGCTTTGACAGCGATCTGGATGACTCTAAGTCTCGATCTAGATACATATCAAAAGTGGGAACAATTAGCTAGACTAGCTCCATGCAAAGCATTGTAGAGATAGAAAATTTGCGAAATACATACAGCTCTGAATATGGCAGACCTGTTGACTAAATTTCTCTCACAAGCAAAACATGATCACTCTTTGGGCGTTAATCACATAGCGATGTGAACTAGATTATTGACTCTAGTAAACCCTTTGGGTGTTAGTCACATGGAGATGTGAACTAATCACATAAAGATGTGAACTATTGGTGTTAAATCACATGACGATGTGAACTAGATTATTGACTCTAGTGCAAGTAGGAGACCAAAGGAAATATGGCCTAGAGGCAATAATAAAGTTTTTATTTATATTTCCTTATATCATGATAAATGTTTATTATTCATGCTAGAATTGTATTAACCAGAAACTTAGTACAAGTGTGAATACATAGACAAACAGAGTGTCCCTAGTATGCCTCTATTTGACTAGCTCGTTAATCAAAGATGGTTAAGTTTCCTAGCCATGGACATGTGTTGTCATTTGATGAACAAGATCACATCATTGGCAAATGACATGATGGACAAGACCCATCCGTTAGCTTAGCATAATGATCGTTCAGTTTTATTGCTATTGTTTTCTTCATAACTTATACATGTTCCTCTGACTATGAGATTATGTAACTCCCGAATATCGGAGGAACACCTTGTGTGCTATCAAACGTCAAAACGTAACTGGGTGATTATAAAGATGCTCTACAGGTGTCTTCGATGATGTTTGTTAATTTGGCATAGATCGAGATTTGGATTTGTCACTCCATGTATTGGAGAGGTATCTCTGGGCCCTCTCGGTAATGCACATCACTATAAGCCTTGCAAGCAATGTGACTAATGTGTTAGTTACGGGATGATGCATTACGAAACGTGTAAAGAGACTTGCCGGTAATGAGATTGAACTAGGTATTGAGATACCGACGATCAAATCTCGAGCAAGTAACATACCGATGACAAAGGGAACAACGTATGTTGTCATGCGGTTTGACCGATAAAGATCTTTGTAGAATATGTGGGATCCAATATGGACATCCAGGTTCCGCTATTGGTTATTGACCGGAGATGTGTCTCAGTCATGTCTACATAGTTCTCGAACCCGTAGGGTCCGCACGCTTAATGTTTTGTGACGATTTGTATTATGAGTTATGTGATTTGATGACGGAAGTTTGTTCGGAGTCCCAGATGAGATCAGGACATGACGAGGAGTCTCAAAATGGTCGAGACGTAAAGAACAGTATATTGGAAGGCTATATTCGGACATCGGAAAGGTTCCGAGTGATTCGGGTATTTTTTCGGAGTACCGGAGAGTTACAGGAATTCGTATTGGGCCTTAATGGGCCATACGGGAAAGGAGAGAAAGGCCTCAAGGATGGCCGCGCCCCTTCCCCATGGACTGGTCCGAATTGGACTAGGGAAAGGGGGCGCCCCCTTCCTTCCTTCTCCTTCTCCCTTCCCTTTTTCCTATTCCATGTAGGAGGTGGAATCCTACTAGGACTTCACACTTTGGGCGCGCCCTATGAGGGCCAGTGAGGGAGTCCTGGATTAGGGGGTGTCCGGATGACCGGACTATACCTTCAGCCGGACTCCTGGACTATGAAGATACAAGATTGAAGACTTCATCCCATGTCCGGGAGGGACTTTCCTTGTCGTGGAAGGCAAGCTTGGCGATACGGATATACATATGTCCTACCACTGTAACCGACTCTATGTAACCCTAACCCTATCTGGTGTCTATATAAACCGGAGGGTTTTAGTCCGTAGGAAAACATACACATCAACGATCATACCATAGGCTAGCTTCTAGGTTTTAGCCTCCTCGATCTCGTGGTAGATATACTCTTGTACTACCCATATCATCAATATTAATCAAGCAGGACGTAGGGTTTTACCTCCATCGAGAGGGCCCGAACCTGGGTAAAACTTCGTGTCCCTTGTCTCCTGTTACCATCCGGCCTAGACGCACAGTTCGGGACCCCCTAACCGAGATCCGCCGGTTTGGACACCGACATTGGTGCTTTCATTGGGAGTTCCTCTGTGTCGTCGCCGTCAGGCTCGATGGCTCCTACGATCATCAATAGAGATGTAGTCTAGGGTGAGACCTTCCTCCCCGGACAGATCTTCGTCTTCGGCGGCTTCACACTGCAGGCCAATTCACTTGGCCATCTGGAGCAGATCGAAAGTTGTGCCCCTGGCCGTCAGGTCAGATTTGGAAGTTTAAACTACATGGCTGACATCCGTGAGGACTTGATCCTCGACGGATTCGAGCCACTGCCGGCGCCGCACTGTCCCGACGAGCATGATCTAGCTCTGTCGCCGAACAGTGCCCTGGAGGCCGCACCCGCATCGGCTTCGACCCTTGATTCGGAGCCAACCACGCCGATCGAGGATGGGTGGTTAGACGCCGCCTCGGGGGCTGCGATCCCAATGGCGATTGAGCCGAACACCAGCCCCGTACTCTACGAGACTCGTGACTCCAAGGAGCCGGACTCCTCTCTGGACTCCGAACCCTCCGCGCCCCTGCCGATCGAATCCGATTGGGCGCCGATCATGGAGTTCACTGCCGCGGACATCTTTCAGCACTCGCCTTTCGATGATATCCTGAAGTCACTGAAGTCTCTCTCTTTATCAGGAGAGCCCTGGCCGAACTACGGTCAGCAAGGTTGGGGTACGGACGATGAAAAAATTCAAAGCCCACCCACCACCCACTTTGTAGCCACTATCGACGACTTAACCAACATGCTCGACTTCGACTCCGAAGACATCGACGGTATGGACGCCGATGAAGGAGATGATGAAGAACCAGCGCCTACTAGGCCCTAGAAAGCCACCTCGTCATATGACATATACATGGTGGACACCCCAAAAGAGGGAGATAGCGATGGAATAGCGGAGGATAACCCCTCCAAGAAACAGCCTAAGTGCCGGCGTCAGCGGCGCCGCTCAAAATCCCGTCAAAACAAACAAGGTGATTCCAGCACGGGAGATAATAATACTCCAGAAAATGCTGAAGAAAACCCCCTCCAGCAATATTTAGCATAGGAGGATGGAGACACCAGCCCTCATGAGAGAGCGGCAGACAGAGAGGTCGAGGACGGTAATTATATGCCTCCCTCCGAAGATGAGGCAAGCCTTGACGACGACGAATTCGTCGTGTCAGAGGATCCTGTCGAGCAAAAGCATTTTCAACGTAGGCTTATGGCCACGGCAAGAAGCCTCAAGAAAAAACAACAACAGCTTAGAGCTGATCAAGATTTGCTAGTCGACAGATGGACTGAAGTCCTTGCGGCCGAAGAGCATAAACTCGAACGCCCCTCCAAGAGCTACCCAAAGCGCAGGTTGCTACCCCGATTAGAGGAGGAAGCACTTGATGCGGCCGACCGGCCACCTCGTGGTCGTGACAGAGAGGCCTCTCGGCCCTCCAATCAATCCGCACCCCGTACCAAGGCACGGGAATATGCGCCGGACTTACGAGACATGTTGGAGGACAAGGCAAGGCAAACAAGATCGATCTACAGATCGCGTGGGCGCCCCACGGCTCGAGACGGTAACCGTCACGCCGGCCACAAATTCGGCGGGGCCGAACACAGTAGACAAGGCTCATTGGAGCTACGTCACGATATAGCCCAGTACAGAGGCGCCGCACACCCACTCTGCTTTATAGACGAAATAATGGATCATGAAATCCCCGAGGGTTTCAAACCCGTAAACATCGAATCATATGATGGCACAACAGATCCTGCGGTATGGATCAAGGATTATCTCCTTCATATCCACATGGCCCGCGGCGATGATTTCCACGCCATCAAATACCTTCCACTCAAGCTTAAAGGACCAGCTCGGCATTGGCTTAACAGCTTGCCAACAGGATCAATCAGTTGTTGGGAGGACCTGGAAGCCGCATTCCTTGACAATTTCCAGGGCACTTATGTGCGACCCCCAGACGCCAATGACCTAAGTCACGTAATTCAGCAGCCAGAGGAATCGGCCAGGCAATTCTGGACACGGTTCCTAACAAAGAAAAATCAAATAGTCGACTGTCCGGACGCTGAGGCCCTAGAAGCCTTCAAACACAATATCCGTGACGAGTGGCTGGCCCGGCACCTTGGACAGGAAAAGCCGAAATCTATGGCAGCACTCACAACACTCATGACCCGCTTTTGCGCGGGAGAAGACAACTGGCTTGCTCGTAGCAACAATATGACCAAGAACCCTGGTAATTCGGACACCAGGGACAATAGTGGCAGGTCACGTCACAACAAGCAGAAGCGCCGCATGAACGGTGACAATGCTGAGGATACGACAGTTAATGCCGGATTCAGAGGCTCTAAATCCGGTCAGCGGAAAAAGCCATTCAAAAGGAATCCTAGGGGCCCGTCCAGTTTGGACCGAATACTCGACCGCTCGTGCCAGATACATGGCACCCCCGAAAAGCCAGCCAATCACACCAACAGGGATTGTTGGGTGTTCAAGCAGGCAAGCAAGTTAAACGCCGAAAATAAAGACAAGGGGCTGCATAGCGATGACGATGAGGAGCCCCGGCCACCGAACAACAGTGGACAGAAGGGTTTTCCCCCACAAGTGCGGGCAGTGAACATGATATACGCAACCCACGTCCCCAAAAGGGAGCGGAAGCGCGCGTTAAGGGACGTATACACGGTAGAGCCAGTCGCCCCAAAGTTCAACCCATGGTCCTCCTGCCCGATCACCTTTTATCGAAGGGACCATCCCACTAGCATCCGTCATGGCGGATTCGCCGCATTGGTCCTAGACCCAATTATTGACGGATTTCATCTCACTAGAGTCCTCATGGACGGCGGCAGCAGCCTGAACCTGCTTTACCAGGATACAGTGAGGAAAATGGGCATAGATCCCTCCAGGATTAAGCCCACCAAAACGACCTTTAAAGGCGTAATACCAGGTGTAGAGGCCAACTGTACAGGCTCAGTCACACTTGAAGTGGTCTTCGATCTCCGGATAATTTCCAAAGCGAGGAGTTAATCTTCGACATAGTCCCGTTTCGCAGTGGCTATCACGCACTGCTCGGGCGAACTGCATTCGCTAAGTTCAATGCGGTACCGCATTACGCATACCTTAAGCTCAAGATGCCAGGCCCTCGAGGAGTAATTACGGTCAATGGAAACACCAAACGCTCCCTCCAAACGGAGGAGCACACGGCGGCCCTTGCAGCGGAAGTTCAAAGCAGCCTCTCCAGGCAGTTCTCCAGTCCGGCCACTAAACGACCGGACACCGTCAAGCGCGCCCGGAGTAACCTACAACAAGACCACCTGGCACGATCCGAGCAGGCGTAGCAATGCGGCCCCAACCCCAACCCTCGCAAAAAGGCGACACCAGTACTTCGCGTACATAACTACGCTCTAGAGATACCATGGGCACAGGGGGAGGGGCACCATCACGGCACGCCCAAAACACGGCTTAAACCGTACCAGGGGCTGCCGATTTTTTAATTTTCTCTTACTTTTAGGACTCCATCCTTCGGAAGGTCTGTTCGGCAGTTCAATTGCCGCACAAACGATGCAAGAACGAGGGAAGCAGACAAGCCACGCCGCAGTACGAAACTCCCAGGTGGTCTCTATCACGAGCAGTATACCTGTTCCGCATAATATTCCGCAGCTTGCCCCTGGAACGGACATGTTAACTAGTCCAACCTTCCACTTATCGCATTATTTGTATCGTTCTGCTTTAGTCGCAGTCCTTTTTAATAAACAATGCATAGCTTTCGTCTATTTTTGCATTACCTTCTTTCTTTATATATGTTCCTTAACGACATGTTGCACCCGTACACGTTGGTACGGCCAAAATACGCCAGGGGCTTTAGTACCCCTAAATATGGTGTGAGAAGTCCGAACACTTTAACAAGTGCGGCACCCCGAACTTATAGCACTATATGCATCGGCTCCGAATCATGTCTTGGGTCAATAGTTGGGTTTGCCCGGCTCCTATGTTTTGGTGCCTTACGTTCCGCTATATCGGCTAAGGTAGCACTAGGAGAACCACTGCGATTGTGCCCCAGTTGAGTTGGGTCGAGCACCTCAGTGGAGAAAGCTAAAACTGACTATCATGATGAAGCGAGAGCTGCTCGTTGTTCGGGAGGTTTTTTCGAGTCCCTAAAGACTTATGCCGCTTAGGGCGAGGAGCCGGCTTTGTCCGGCCAAGGCGTGGATAGCGCCCCGAACTCGGTCTTCTAAATACCAGGGGCTTCATCGAAATTTAAAATTATAGAATTCTATGGCTAAGTGAGAGTGTTCATGCATTATAGTCCGATTACCTTGTTCGTTGGGCTGAGCGCCTCCCTCGAAGGACCCAAACATGGGAAAAAGAGCGCTCGGATTTATCCCCGAACACCCCAGCACTAGCGGCTCGGGGGCAGAAGCCGACGACTCGCCATCTCTCAGAATTGATAAACAGCCGCACAGAAGGTAATATTTTAAATTCTAACAGCATTGCTTAGCGCATATAAACAAGTTTTCAGCGCACAGGATAAAATGAGCAAGTTTCACTCAAAAATTACATCCCTAGAACATTCATCTGCCAGGAGGCGGGCACCCTTCAGAACATCCTTATAGTAATTCTCGGGCTTGCGATGCTCTTTCCCCGGCGGTGGCCCGTCCTTCACCAGCTTCTCAGCATCCAGCTTGCCCCAGTGCACCTTAGCACGGGCAAGGGCCCTACGGGCACCTTCAATGCAGACAGAGCGCTTGATGACTTCGAGCCTTGGACAGGCCTCCACCAATCGCCGCACCAGCCCGAAATAGCTCCTAGGCAGAGCCCCTCCAGGCCACAGCCGAACAATGAGGCCCTTCATGGCCTGTTCGGCCGCCTTGTGGAGCTCGACCAGTTGCTTCATCTGGTCGCTCAGGGGCACGGGGTGTCCGGCCTCATTATACTGAGACCAGAACACTTTCTCTATCGAACTGCCCTCCTCGGCTCGGTAGAATGCAGCGGCATCGGATACACTTCGGGGAAGATATGCGAACGCTCCTGGAGAGCTCTGGATTCGGGTAAGTAACAAGTAACTCATGTCTATGTGTTTGCTTTGCATAAAGAATGCCTTACCCGCCGCTATCTTCTTCACCTCATCCAACTCCTGGAGGGTCTTCTGGGATTCGGCCTTGGCGGACTTGGCGTTTTCAAGAGCCACCGCGAGCTCGGACGCTCGCGTCTTTGAGTCAAGCTCCAAACTCTCATGTTTTTCCATGAGAGCCTGGAGCTCTTGCCGCACCTTGCCAACCTCGGCCTCATACTTCTCCCGCTCGGTGCGCTCCAAGGCCGCCCTCTTCTCGGCCTCGACCAGCGCCTGCTTAAGGGTCGCCACTTCAGACGTGGCCCCTAAAATAGCCACGATAATCATGTCATTCTTTGCAATTGCACCTTTTTATATATATTTAAAAACATGGTATTTCTTACCTTCATTGTCCTCGAGCTGCTTCTTGGCACGCCCGAGCTCTTGCTCGGACCGCTCAAGGTTCTGCTTTAGCGTGTCCACTTCCGCAGTCAGTGCGGCGGACGCAAGCAGGGAAGCCTGCATATGCATATTGACTCATTTTTGTTAGACTCCTGCGAATTCTATTTGATCCTCTATTTGGCTTTTCTTCCCGAACGCCAAACAGAGCATCAGGGGCTACTGTCTATGCGGTACTATTATTTACACATTCTTTACTTACCTCAAAGCTTGTCAAAAGGCTAGTACAAGTTTAAGTTAGTAAGGGCGGACTGAACCTTCTGGACCACCGCACTCATAATAGTGCGGTGCTCCTCGTCGATGGAGGCGCCTTGGAGCGCCTCCAACATATTGTCCGGCGCCTCCGGTTGGACGGGGGCCGCCGGCACAGTGGACTTGCTCCTCTTGGAAGGAGGTCCCCCGTCGGACTTTGGAACCTTTGAAGGTTCCGGAGCGGTGTCCGTCCTAGAGCCGGACTTGGAGCCCTGAGGGGTTTGATACCCTTTACTCCTTGAGTCCGGGAGGTCGCCTTGCGACGCCTCTAGGACCACCTCCTCCCGGCTTGGAACCTGTTGGGACAACACTTCGGTGTCGTCTGTAGGACGGGGGGAGGAAGCCGTCGGAAGCGAGTTCACATCTGACGAGTCTAGTGAGCCGCTCGACGACGCGTCGAGCCGGTCTTTGGGTGGGCTGCATAAACATATTCGATGTAAGGGAAAGCTGTGCAATAAACGAATACTATGAATTACTCTAGTATCCGGATACTTAGGATTTTGCCAGGGGCTTGGCCCTGGGCTGCCACTCCTCTCCGCCGTCGGTGTCGGTGGAGTAGTTCAGAGGAAGGGTTTTCCCCTTCTTGGACCCTCCGGCCTCCCCAGAGAGGACGGCCTTCCTTTTCTTCTCTCCTCCCGCTGGAGGGGGAGAGCTCTCCTCTTCTTCCTCCTCGTCTTCACGGGAGGAATGCGCCTCGGAATCATCGGATGATGGATCTGACACCTCCTGGCGCCGGGCACTCTTTCGAGTCCCCGCGGCCTTTTTTGCGGCCTTCTTCTCCGGCACCACATAGGGTGCCGGAACCAGCAGCTTCGCCAAGCGAGCGTCCGCTGGGCCTTCGGGCAAAGGAGCCAGACAGTTGATCTGTTCGGACATCACCTACCAATCCTGTCAAAGGCAAGGGAGCTTAGATCCCGCATGGAGTCAAACTATGAAAAATTGATACCCTGTAAAAGAAAAAACAGCTTACCGCGAGAGCGTGACGCTGCACACTGAATTTGTGATCCTTGGTAGCGGATGCGGGAGCCTCGGGGCCTTTGAAAAGCACCTTCCAGGCATCTTCATACGTCGTGTCAAAGAGCCTGCTCAGAGTTTGGTGTCGCGCCGGGTCGAGCTCCCACAGGTTGAAAGCCCGTTGTTGACATGGGAGGATCAAGCGGATGAGCATAACCTGGACTACGTTGACAAGTTTGAGCTTCTTGTCCACCAGGGTTTGGACGCATGTTTGGAGTCCGGTCAGCTCTCCCTTCTTACCCCACGACAGGCCCGTCTCCTTCCAGGAGGTGAGCCGTGTAGGGGGTCTGGATCGAAACTCAGGGGGTGCGACCCATTCGGCGTCACGCGGCTCGGTGATGTAAAACCACCCCGATTGCCACCCCTTCAGGGTCTCCACAAAGGAACCCTCGAGCCAGAGGACGTTGGCCATCTTGCCCACCATGGCTCCTCTGCACTCCGCCTGGCTGCCGCGCACCACCTTCGGCTTGACGTTGAAAGTCTTGAGCCATAGGCCGAAATGGGGGCGGATGCGGAGGAAGGCCTTGCACACGACAATAAACGCCGAGATGTTGAGGACGAAGTTCGGGGCTAGATCGTGGAAATCCAGGCCGTAGTAGAACATGAGCCCCGGACAAATGGGTGGAGAGGGAAGCCCAGTCCACGGAGGAAATGGGGGAGGAACACCACCCTCTCATGGGGCCTAGGGGTGGGGATGAGCTGCCCCTTTCCGGGGAGCCGGTACGCGATGTCGTTAGACAGGTATCCGGCCTTCCTCATCTTTTTGATATGTCCCTCCGTGACGGAGGAGACCATCCACTTGCCTCCCGCTCCGGACATGGTTGGGAGTGCGGACTTGGGCTCTGGAGCTCGAGTGCGCAAGAATGGATAGGCGAAGGAGGAAGAAGGCGTAGGTGAGAAGGTGGATCCTTATCCCCTTATATGGGTGGACGCAACTACATGTCCCCACCAGCCTGGTAAAACTCACTTGTCTCCAAGCGCCGTAATCAATGGCGCGGTTGGGTTACCCACGCCCGTATTGATGAGAATCCCGGAATAAGGGGACACGATCTCTGCTTTAACAAGACGTGCCAAGGAAACCGCCTCGCATAACGCGCTGAGATGGTACAGTAAAACGGTTCGAATAAAAGCTTGGCCGTGGTGTGATGTCACACTACAGAATACATCAGCAGATTAGATTTGTGTAAATATTATTCTCTCTATGGCAATATGTGGAAACTTATTTTGCAGAGCCGGACACTATCTTTGTGTTCAAAATCTTCTATGAAGTACTTGGAGGAGGAACCCGCCTTGCAATGCCGAAGACAATATGCGCGCCGGACTCGTCGTCATTGAAGCCTGTTTCAGGGGCTACTGAGGGAGTCCTGGATTAGGGGGTGTCCGGGTGACCGGACTATACCTTTAGCCGGACTCCTGGACTATGAAGATACAAGATTGAAGACTTCGTCCCGTGTCCGGGAGGGACTTTCCTTGGCGTGGAAGGCAAGCTTGGCGATACGGATATACATATCTCCTACCATTGTAACCAACTCTATATAACCCTAACCCTATCCGATGTCTATATAAACTGGAGGGTTTTAGTCCGTAGGACAACATACACATCAACGATCATACCATAGGCTAGCTTCTAGGGTTTAGCCTCCTCGATCTCGTGGTAGATCTACTCTTGTACTACCCATATCATCAATATTAATCAAGCAGGACGTAGGGTTTTACCTCCATCGACAGGGCCCGAACCTGGGTAAAACTTCGTGTCCCTTGTCTCCTGTTACCATCCGGCCTAGACGCATAGTTCGGGACCCCTACCCGAGATCCGCCGATTTTGATACCGACAGTCGGCCTTCTCCTCCCTCCATCCTTTATATACGTGGCCAGGGGACACCCCATAGACACGTAAGTTGATCATTGATCTCTTAGCCGTGTGCGGTGCCCCCCCCCCTCCACCATAATCCACCTCGGTCATATCGCAGCGGTGCTTAGGCGAAGCCCTATTCCGGTAGCATCATCATCACTGTCATCACGTCGTCATGCTGACGAAGCTCTCCCTCGACACTCAGCTGGATCGTGAGTTCGTGGGACGTCACCGAGCTGAAGTGTGTAGATCGCGGAGGTGCCGTACTTTCGGTACTAGGATCGGTCGATCTTGAAGACGCACGACTACATCAACCGTGTTGTCATAACGCTTCCGCTTATGGTCTACGAGGGTACGTAGATAATACTGTCCCCTCTCGTTGCTATGCATCACCATGATCTTGTGTGTGCGTGGGATTTTTTTGAAATTACTGCATTTCCCAACAATACGATACTGGGACACCTCCCCCAAGCTTGGCGCAAGACAAGGGGAGTGCCCATACCCGATACTCAATTTTCTTTTGGTGATGAAGAAGAAGGAGGTGGTGGTGATGATGTAGTAGCGATCTTGTCCTTCATGATCAAGAGATTCTCCAATCTACGGATGATGATCCGGAGGGCGATGATATGCTCTTGCAACAGAATATTTTCACGGGTGGGATATTTATTTCTCACACGGACCTTTTCTATGATCTGAAAGGCTTCGATCTCGGCGGGGGTGAGATGATCATAGTAAGGTTTAAGGATATCTTCTTCTTCCTCGACAGGCCAGGCCTGCTCAACCACCGGCGCTTGATCTCCGGTAGCCTCCTTGCTCTTGTCCCCTTTGATGGATTCTACGGGATCTTCCCTCTTCAGCTCGATCTTCATCAACCAAGCATCCTCTTCCACGTTGTTGGAGTAAGAAGAAGACATGATGCCTGGCTCAACAGATTTGACCGAAAACAGCCAGAAAAGAAAACAGAAGATTTCTCCGTGATGAGTCAACAGGTTCGGGGGGTATATAAAGATTTTTTATCTTGGGAAACAAGCAAACGGAAGAAAAACAGAATCCGGAAGGTACCCGAGGTGGGCACAACCCACCTGGGTCAGGCGCGCCCGGGTGTCTTATGCCCACCAGGGGTGCCTTCTTGGTTGTTTCTTATTATCCTAATTTTTTTTATATTCCAAAACTGGCAGAAATATTTTTGCGGATTTTCCGGAGTCCGTTTACTTACTGTATCACGTACCTCCTCTTTTTCATGATTCTGGAGTGTTCCGGATGGGTTCTTTTATGTGTTCTTCTGGTGTCATAGTTTGGATAATATTGCTTTCAACATTAATGGGCGTACCTGAGATATAATGTTTTATTCATTGCCCAATAACAACCTTCAGGTTAGTACCTTCGACATTATTTATTTTGATAGCTCCTGTTCGATAAACCTCCTCAATAACATAGGGTCCTTCCCATTTGGAGAGGAGTTTTCCTGCAAAGAATCTGAAATGAGAGTTGTACAAAAGAACATATTCTCCAACTTTGAACTCACGCTTTTGGATTATTTTATCATGCCATCTTTTAAATTTTTCTTTAAATAACTTGGCATTTTCATAAGGTTGGGTTCTCCATTCATCTAATGATCTAATATCAAATAACCTCTTATCACCAGCAAGTTTGAAATCATAGTTGAGTTCTTTAATTGCCCAATAAGCTTTATGTTCTAACTCAAGAGGCAAATGACAAGCTTTTCCATAAACCATTTTATAAGGAGACATACCCATAGGATTTTTATATGATGTTCTGTAAGCCCAAAGTGCATCATCTAATTTTTAGACCAATTCTTCCGGGACCTATTGACAGTCTTTTGTAACATTAATTTTATTTCTCTATTGCTAAGTTCAACTTGACCACTAGACTGAGGATGATAGGGTTATGCAATTCTATGGTTAACATCATCCTTGGCAAACATTTTACGGAAAGCACCATGAATAAAGTGTGAGCCACCATCAGTCATTAAATATCTAGGGACTCCAAACCTTGGGAAAATAACTTCTTTAAGCATTTTAATAGAGGTGTTGTGATCAGCACTACTAGTTGGAATAGCTTCTACCCACTTAGTAACATAATCAACAGCAACCAAAATATGAGTATACACATTAGAGGAAGGAAAAGGTCCCATGTAATCAAATCCCCAAACATCAAATGGTTCAACAGCAAGTGAATAATTCATAGGCATTTCTTGACGCTTACCGATATTACCTATTCTTTGACATTCATCACAAGATAAAACAAACTTATGAGAATCCTTGAAGAGAGTAGGCCAATAAAAACCAGATTGGAATACCTTGTGAGTAGTTCTATCTCCCGCATGATGCCCTCCATAAGCTTCAGAGTGACATTTCCGTAGGATTTGTTCCTGTTCATGCTCAGGTACACAACGTCTAATAATACCATCTAATCCTTCTTTATAAAGATGTGGGTCATCCCAAAAGTAATGTCTTAAATCATAGAAGAATTTTTTCTTTTGTTGGTATGTGAAACTAGGTGGTATATATTTAGCAACAACGTAATTAGCATAGTAAGCATACCAAGGAGTGTTATGAGAAACATTTATTGAAGCTAACTGCTCATCAGGAAAGCTATCATTAATAGGTTGTGGGTCATTAAGAATATTTTTCAAGCCTAGACAAGTTATCAGCCACGGGGTTCTCAGCTCCCATTCTATCAGTGATATGTAAGTCAAATTCTTGCAGGAAGAGAACCCACCTAATGAGTCTAGGTTTAGCATCTTTCTTTTCCATAAGATATTTTATAGCAGCATGATCGGTGTGAACTGAAGGAAATATGCCCTAGAGGCAATAATAAAGTTGTTATTTATATTTCCTTATATCATGATAAATGTGTATTCTTCATGCTAGCATTGTATTAACCGAAAACTTAGTACATGTGTGAATACATAGACAAACAGAGTGTCCCTAGTATGTCTCTACTTGACTAGCTCGTTAATCAAAGATGGTTAAGTTTCCTAACCATAGACATGTGTTGTCATTTGATGAAGGGGATCACATCATTAGAGAATCATGTGATGGACATGACCCATCTATTAGCTTAGCATAAATGATCGTTTAGTTTTATTGCTATTGCTTTCATCATGACTTATACATGTTCCTCTGACTATGAGATTATGTAACTCCCGAATACCGGAGGAACACCTTGTGTGCAATCAAACGTCACAACGTAACAGGGTGATAATAAAGATGCTCTACAGGTGTCTCAGATGGTGTTTGTTGAGTTGGCATAGATCGAGATTAGGATTTGTCACTCCGTGTATCAGAGAGGTATCTCTGGGCCCTCTCGGTAATGCTCATCACTATAAGCCTTCCAAGCAATGTGACTAATGAGTTAGTTACGGGATGCTGCATTACGGAATGAGTAAAGAGACTTCCCGGTAATGAGATTGAACTAGGTATGATGATACCGACGATCGAATCTCGGGCAAGTAACATACCAATGACAAAGGGAACAACGTATGTTATTATGCGGTTTGACCGATAAAGATCTTCGTAGAATATGTAGGAGCCAATATGAGCATCCAGGTTCCGCAATTGGTTATTGACCGGAGATGTGTCTCGATAATGTCTACATAGTTCTCGAACCCGTAGGGTCCGCACGCTTAACGTTCGATGACGATTTGTATTATGAGTTATGTGATTTGATGTACCGAAGTTTGTTGTCCGGGATAAGATCATAGACATGATGAGGAGTCTCGAAATGGTCAAGAGGTAAAGATTCATATATTGGAAGGCTATATTCGGACACCGGAAGTGTTCTGGGTGATACCGGGTCACCGGAAGGGGTTCCGGGCAACCCCCGGCAAAGATATGGGCTTAATGGGCCAAGTAAGGGAACACACCAGCCCACAAGGGGCTGGTGCGCCCCCTATAGGGACAGACACGTGGGGAGAAAGGAAAAGGAGAGGAGGAAAAGTAAAGTATGAAGTAGGACTCCTACTTCCTTCCCCTCCCCCTCCTTCATTTCCCCCTTGTCCAAATATGGTAAGGGGGGATTGGACTAGGGGCCCAAGTAGGATTCCTCCTACTTGGGCGCGCCCTAGGCTGCCTCCCTCCCTCTCCCTCCTTTATATACGTGGGGAGGGCACCCCTAGAACACACATCAATTGTTCCTAGCCGTGTGTGGCGCCCCCCTCCATAGTTAACACCTCGGTCATATCGTCGTAGTGCTTAGGCGAAGCCCTGCGCCGGTAACATCATCATCACCGTCACCACGCCATCGTGCTGACGAAACTCTCTCTCAGCCTCAACTGGATCAAGAGTTCGAGGGATGTCACTGAGCTGAAGGTGTGCAGATCGTGGAGGTGCCGTGCGTTCGGTACTTGGATCGGTTGGATCGCGAAGACTTTCGACTACATCAACCACATTACTAAACGCTTCCGCTTTCGGTCTATGAGGGTATGTGGAAACACTCTCCCCGCTCATTGATATGCTTCTCCTAGATAGATCTTGCGTGATCGTAGGAATTTTTTTGAAATACTACGTTCCCCAGCAGTGGCATCCGAGCCAGGTCTATGCGTAGATGTTATATGCACGAGTAGAACACAAAGAGTTGTGGGCGATAATAGTCATACTACTTACCAGCAATGTCTTACTTTGATTCGGCAGTATTGTTGGATGAAGCGGCCCGGACTGACATTACATAACCACGTTCATGAGACTAGTTCTACCGATGTGCTTTGCACACAGGTGGCTGGCAGGTGTCTGTTTCTCCAAATTTAGTTGAATCGAGTTTGACTACGCCTGGTCCTTGTTGAAGGTTAAAACAGCATACTTGACGAAAAATCATTGTGTTCTTGATGCGTAGGTAAGAACGGTTCTTGCTACAAGCCCGTAGCAGCCACGTAAAACTTGCAACAACAAAGTAGAGGACGTCTAACTTGTTTTTGCAGGGCATGTTGTGATGTGATATGGTCAAGACGTGATGAGATATAAATTGTTGTATGAGATGATCATGTTTTGTTAAAGTTATTGACAACTGGCAGGAGCCTTATGGTTGTCTCTTTATTGCATAAGATGCAAGCGCCATATAATTGCTTTACTTTATCGCTATGCGAGAGCAATAGTTGCAAAAGCAATAGTTGGCGAGGCGACCATGTGACGACATGGTGATAAAGATCAAGATGATGGAGATCATGGTGTCATGCCGGCGACGATGCAAATCATGACGGTACTTTGGAGATGGAGATCAAAGGCACAAGATGATGATGGCCATATCATGTCACATATTTTGATTGCATGTGATGTTTATCTTTTATGCATCTTATTTTGCTTAGTACGGCGGTAGCATTATAAGATGATCTCTCACTAAATTTCAAAGTATAAGTGTTATCCCTGAGTATGCACTTTTGCTATAGTTGGTCGTGCCGAGGCACCACGTGATGATCGGGTGTGATAAGCTCTACGTTCACATACAACGGTGCAAGCCAGTTTTGCACATGCAAAATACTCGGGTTAAACTTGACGAGCCTAGCATATGTAGATATGGCCTCGGAACACTGAGACTGAATGGTCGAGCGTGAATCATATAGTAGATATGATCAACATAGTGATGTTCACCATTGAAAGCTACTCCATCTCACGTGATGGTCGGACATGGTTTGGTTGACTTGGATCACGTGACCACTTATATGACTAGAGGGATGTCTATCTAAGTGGGAGTTCTGAAGTAATATGATTAATTGAACTTTAATTTATCATGAACTTAGTCCTGATAGTATTTGCATATCTATGTTGTAGATCAATAGCTTGCGATGTAGCTCCCTGTTCATTTTGATATGTTCCTAGAGAAAAATGAGTTGAAAGATGATAGTAGCAATGATGCGGACTGGGTCCGTGATCTAAGGATTATCCTCATTACTGCATAGAAGAATTATGCCCTTGATGCACCGCTAGGTGACGGACCTATTGTAGGAGCAGATGCAGACGTTATGAACGTTTGGCAAGCTCGGTATGATGACTACTTGATAGTTTAATGCGCCATGCTTTACGGCTTAGAACCGGGACTTCAAAAACGTTTTGAACGCCACGGAGCATATAAGATGTTCCAAGAGCTGAAATTAATATTTCAGGCTCATGTCCAAGTCGAGAGGTATGAGACCTCTGACAAGTACTTTGCCTACATGATGGAGGAGAATAGCTCAACCAGTGAGCATGTGCTCAGAATGTCTAAGTACTACAATCATTTGAATCAAGTGGGAGTTAATCTTCCAGATAAGATAGTGATTGATAGAGTTCTCTAATCACTATCACCAAGTTACTGGAACTTCGTGATGAACTATAATATGCAAGGGATGATGAAAATGATTCCCGAGCTCTTCGCGATGATAAAATCAGCGAAGGTAGAAATCAAGAAAGAGTATCAAGTGTTGATGGTTAACAAGACTACTAGTTTCAAGAAAAGGGTCAAAGGAAAAGAAAGGGAACTTCAAGAAAGAATGGCAAGCAAGTTGCCACTCCCGTGGCGAAACCCAAAGCTAGACCTAAGCCTGAAACTGAGTGCTTCTACTACAAAGGGAACGGTCAATGGAAGCGGAACTACCCCAAATACTTGGTGGATAAGAAGGATGGAAAAGTGAACAAATGTATATTTGATTTACATGTTATTGATGTGTATTTTGCTAGTGCTTATAGCAATCCGTCGATATTTGATACTGGTTCGATTGCTAAGAGTAGTAACTCGAAACAAGAGTTGCAAAATAAACAGAGACTAGTTAAGGGCGAGGTGACGATGTGTGTTGGAAATGATTCCAAGGATGATAAGATCACCATCGCACACTCCCTTTACGTTCGGAATTAGTGTTGAACCTAAAATAAATGTTATTTGGTGTTTGCGTTGAGCATGTATATGATTGGATCATGTTTATTGCAATACGGTTATTCATTTAAGTCAAAGAATAATTGTTATTCTATTTACATGAATAAAACCTTCTATGGTTATACAGTCAAAATAAAGAATAATTGTTGTTCTATTTACATGAACAAAACCTTCTATGGTCATACACTCAAAATAAATGGTTTATTGAATCTCGATCGTAGTGATACACATATTCATAATATTGATGCCAAAAGACACAAAGTTGATAATGATAGTGCAACATATTTGTGGCACTGCCATTTAGGTCATATTGGTGTAAAGCGCATGAAGAAACTCCATGCTGATGGGTTTTTGGAATCACTTGATTATGAATCACTTGATGCTTGCGAGCCATGCCTCATGGGCAAGATGACTAAAATTTTGTTCTCCGGAACAATGGAGCGAGCCACTAACTTATCGAAAATAACACATACCGATGTATGCGGTCCGATGAGTGTCAAGGCTCGCAGTGGGTATCATTTTTTTCTAACCTTCACAGATGATTTGAGCAGATATGGGTATATCTACTTGATGAAACACAAGTCTGAAACATTTGAAAAGTTCAAAGAATTTCAGAGTGAAGTAGAGAATCATCGTAACAAGAAAATGAAGTTTCTATGATCTGATCGCAGAGGCAAATATTTGAGTTACAAGTTTGGCCTTCAATTAAAACAATGTGGAATAGTTTCACAAACTCATGCCACGTGGAACACCACATCATAATGGTGTGTCCGAACGTCATAATCGTACTTTATTAGATATGGTGCGATATATGATGTCTCTTACCGAATTACTACTATCATTTTGGGGTTATGCATTAGAGACAGCTACATTCACGTTAAATAGGGCACCATCTAAATCCGTTGACACAACACCATACGAATTGTGGTTTGGCAAGAAACCTAAGCTGTTGTTTCTTAAAGTTTGGGGTTGTGATGCTTATGTGAAAAAGTTTCAACCTAATAAGCTCGAACCCAAATCGGAGAAATGCGTCTTCATAGGATACCCAAAGGAAACTATTGGGTACACCTTCTATCACAAATCTGAAGGCAAGTTATATGTTGCTAAGAATGGATCCTTTCTAGAGAAGGAGTTTCTCTCGAAAGAAGTGAGTGGGAGGAAAGTAGAACTTGATGAGGTAGTTGTACCTTCTCCCGAATTGGAAAAAGGTTCATCACAGAAATCAGTTCCAGTGATGCCTACACCAATTAGTGAGGAAGTTAATGATGATGATCATGAAACTCTAGATCAAGTTAGTACCGAACCTTGTAGGTCAACCAGAGTACGTTACACACCAGAGTGGTACGGTAATCCTGTTCTGTAAGCCATGTTACTAGACCATGATGAACCTACAAACTATGAGGAAGCGATGATGAGCCCAGATTTCGCGAAATGGCTTGAGGCCATGAAATCTAAGATGAGATCCATGTATCAGAACAAAGTATGGACTTTGATTGACTTGCCCGATGATCGGCGAGCCATTGAGAATAAATGGATCTTCAAGACGAAGACGGACGCTGATAGTAGTGTTACTGTCTACAAAGATCGACTTGTCGAAAAGGGTTTTTACAAGTTCAAGATGTTGACTACGATGGGATTTTCTCACTCGTATCGATGCTTAAAGTCTGTCTGAATCATGTTAGCAATTGCCACATTTTCTGAAATTTGGCAAATGAATGTCAAAACTGCATTCCTTAATGGATATCTTAAAGAAGAATTGTATATGATACAACAAGAAGGTTTTGTCTATCCTAAAGGTGCTAACAAAATGTGCAAGATCCAGCGATCCATCTATGGACTGGTGAAAGCATCTCGGAGTTGGAATTTACGCTTTGATAAGTTGATCAAAGCATATAGTTTTATACAGACTTGCGGTGAAGCCTGTATTTATAGGAAAGTGAATGGGAGCACTACAGCCTTTCTGATAAGTATATGTGAATGACATATTGTTGATCGGAAATAATGTAGAATTTCCTGGAAATCATAAAGGAGTATTTGAAAGGAGTTTTTCAAAGAAATACCTCGGTGAAGCTGCTTACATATTGAGCATCAAGATCTATAGAGATAGATCAAGACGCTTGATAAATTTTTTCAATGAGTACATACCTTGAGAAGTTTTTGAAGTAGTTCAAAATGGAACAGTCAAAGAAGGAGTTCTTGCCTGTGTTGCAAGTTATGAAGTTGAGTATAGACTCAAAACTCGACCACGACAGAAAATAGAAAGAGAATGAAAAGTCATTCCCTATGCCTAAGTCATAGGTTCTATAAAGTATGCTATGTTGTGTACCAGACCTATTATGTACCTTACCATGAGTTTGGCAAGAGGGTACAATAGTGATCCAGGAGTGGATCACTGGACAACGGTCAAAATTATCCTTAGTGGAATAAGGAAATGTTTCTCGGTTATGGAGGTGACAAAGAGTTCGTCATAAAGAGTTACGTCGATGCAAGCTTTGACACCGATCTGGTTGACTCTAAGTCTCGATCTAGATACATATTGAAAGTGGGAGCAATTATCTAGAGTAGCTCCGTGCAGAGCATTGTAGACATAGAAATTTTCAAAATACATATAGATCTGAATGTGGCAGACCCGTTGACTGAACTTCTCTCACAAGCAAAACATGATCACACCTTAGTACTCTTTGGGTGTTAATCACATGGCGATGTGAACTAGATTATTGACTCTAGTAAACCCTTTGGGTATTGGTCACATAGCGATGTGCACTATAGAGTGTTAAATCACATGACGATGTGAACTATTGGTGTTAAATCACATTGCGATGTGAGCTAGATTATTCACTCTAGTGCAAGTGGGAGACTGATGGAAATATGCCCTAGAGGCAATAATAAAGTTGTTATTTATATTTCCTTATATCATGATAAATGTTTATTATTCATGCTAGAATTGTATTAACCGAAAACTTAGTACATGTGTGAATACATAGACAAACAGAGTGTCCCTAGTATGCCTCTACTTGACTAGCTCGTTAATCAAAGATGGTTAAGTTTCCTAACCATAGACATGTGTTGCCATTTGATGAATGGGATCACATCATTAGAGAATGATGTGATGGACATGGCCCATCCGTTAGCTTAGCATAAATGATCGTTTAGTTTTATTGCTATTGCTTTCATCATGACTTATACATGTTCCTCTAACTATGAGATTATGCAACTCCCAAATACTGGAGGAACACCTTGTGTGCTATCAAACGTCACAACGTAATTGGGTGATTATAAAGATGCTCTACAGGTGTATCCGATGGTGTTTGTTGAGTTGGCATAGATCGAGATTAGGATTTGTCACTCCATGTATCGGAGAGGTATCTTTGGGCCCTCTCGATAATGCTCATCACTATAAGCCTTGCAAGAAATGTGACTAATGAGTTAGTTGTGGGATGATGCATTAAGGAATGAGTAAAGAGACTTGCCGGTAACGAGATTGAACTAGGTATGATGATACCGACGATCCAATCTCGGGCAAGTAACATACCGATGACAAAGGGAACAATGTATGTTGTTATGCAGTTTAACCGATAAAGATCTTTGTAGAATATGTAGGAGCCAATATGAGCATCCAGGTTCCGCTATTGGTTATTGACCGGAGATGTGTCTCGGTCATGTCTACATAGTTCTCGAACCCGTAGGGTCCGCACGCTTAACGTTCGATGACGATTTGTATTATGAGTTATGTGATTTGATGTACCGAAGTTTGTTCAGAGTCCCGGATGAGATCACGGACATGACGAGGAGTCTCGAAATGGTCGAGAGGTAAATATTCATATATTGTAAGGCTATATTCGGACACCAAAAGTGTTCCGGGTGATACTGGGTCACTGGAAGGGGTTCCGGGCAACCCCCGGCAAAGGTATGGGCTTAATGGGCCAAGTAAGGAAACGCACCAGCCCACAAGGGGCTGGTGCGTCCCTTATAGGGCCAGACACATGGGGAGAAAGGAAAAGGAGAGGAGAAAAAGGAAAGTGTAAAGTAGGACTCCTACTTCCTTCCCCTCCCCCCTCCTTCCTTTCCCCCTTCTCCAAATATGGTAGGGGGGCGAATAGGACTAGGGGCCCAAGTAGCATTCCTCCTACTTAGGCGTGCCCTAGGTTGCCTCCTCCCTCTCCCTCCTTTATATACATGGGGAGGGCACCCCTAGAACACACATCAATTGTTCCTAGCCGTGTGTGGCGCCCCCTCCATAATTAACACCTCGGTCATATCGTAGTGCTTAGGTGAAGCCCTACGCCGGTAACATCATCATCACCATCACCACGCCATCGTGCTGACGAAACTCTCCCTCGGCCTCAACTGGATCAAGAGTTCGAGGGACATCGCCGAGCTGAACGTGTGCAGATCGCGGAGGTGCCGTGCGTTCGGTACTTGATCGGTTGGATCGCGAAGACGTTCGACTAAATCAACTGTGTTACTAAGCGCTTCTGCTTTCGGTCTACGAGGGTATGTGGACACACTCTCCACGCTCCTTGCTATGCTTCTCCTGGATAGATCTTGCATGATCGTAGGATTTTTTTGAAATACTACGTTCCCCAACATGAACAATTACTTTTGAATCAACAATATAGGATCTAAATTTATCACAAGCAAACACCACTGCTAGAAATTCCTTTTCATTAGTAGCATAATTTCTTTGTGCACTGTCTAGAGTTTTACTTGCGTAGTGAATAACATTCGGTTTCTTATCAACTCTTTCTCCTAGAATAGCACCAATAACATAATCACTAGCATCACACATAATTTCAAAAGGCACGTTCCAATCAGGTGGTTGAACAATAGGTGCAGTAGTTAAGGCTTTCTTAAGTGTTTCAAAGGCTTCTACACATTCATCATCAAAAACAAATGGAACATCCTTTTGCAAGAGATTTGTAAGAGGCCTAGAAATTTTAGAAAATTCTTTGATAAATCTCCTATAGAAACCAACATGACCAAGGAAACTATGAATACCTTTGATGTCTTTAGGACATGGCATTTTCTCAATTCCATCAACCTTAACTTTATCCACCTCAATACCCCTTTTCAGAAATTTTATGTCCCAAGATAATACCTTCGTTAACCATAAAGTGGCACTTCTCCCAATTCAAGACAAGATTAGTTTGCTCGCACCTCTGCAAAACTCGATCAAGGTTGCTTAAACAATCATCAAAAGACTTCCCATAAACAGAAAAGTCATCCATGAAAACCTCAACAATCTTTTCACAAAAGTCAGAGAATATAGCAGTCATACATCTTTGAAAAGTAGAAGGTGTATTGCATAAACCAAAAGGCGACATCTATAAGCATAAGTTACAAAAGGACAAGTAAAAGTGGTCTTTTCTTGATCAGGTTGAGAAACAGGTATTTGTGAAAAACCAGAATATCCATCAAGGAACCAAAAATGTGTGTGCTCAGATAATCTTTCTAGCATTTGATAGATAAAAGGCAGAGGGTAATGATCTTTTCTAGTTGCTTTGTCTAATTTTCTAACATCAATTACCATTCTATAGCATGTAACAATTCTTTGTGGAATAAGTTCATTCTTATCATTAGGAACAACAGTAATACCTCCTTTCTTAGGGACCCAATGAACATGACTTACCCATCTACTATCATCTATAGGATAGATTATACCTGCTTCTAGAAGTTTTAATATTTCCGTTCTTACCACTTCTTTCATCTTCGGATTTAACCGACGTTGGTGATCAACAACAGGTTTAGCATATGGTTCCATATTAATCTTGTGCTGACATAGAGTGGGACTGATGCCCTTAAGATCATCAAGAGTATATCCAATAGTAGCTCGGTGCTTCCTTAGAACTTTCAATCATCTTTATTCTTCATGTTCTGAAAGGTTAGCACTAATAATAACAGGATAAACCTTTTTGTCATCGAGATAAGCATATTTCAAAGTGTTAGGTAACTGTTTTAATTCAAACACAGGATCACCTTTAGGTGGAGGAGGACCTCCTAGAGTTTCAATAGGCAAATTGTGTTTAAGCAGAGGACATTGTTCAAAGAAAATCTTATCTATTTCATTTCTTTCATGCATATGCATATCATTCTCAGGGTCTAGCAAATATTGTTCTAAAGGATCAGTATGAGGTACAACAATAGAAGCAAGACCAATAATTTCATACTTACCAGGGAATTCTTTTTTATGAGGTTTTCTACTAAACTTGGAAAAATTAAACTCATGAGACTCATCACCAAAACTAACACCAACAGTTTGTTTCTCACAATCTATTTTATCATTAACGATGTTCAAGAAAGGTCTACCAAAGATAATGGGACAAAATTCATCTTGTGGGGAACCAAGAACAAGAAAATCAATAGGGTATTTTATTTTCCCACACAAGACTTCAACATCTCTAACAATCCCAAGTGGTGTGATGGTGTCTCTATTAGCAAGTTTAATAGTAACATCTGTCTTCTATTTCAGTGGGTGCTATGTAATTCATAATTCTTGATGTAAGGTAAAAGGAATAGCACTCATGCTAGCACCTATGCCACATAAACCATGATAACAGTGATCTCCTATCTTAACTGAGACAACAGGCATGCCAACAACAGGTCTATGTTTATCTTTCCCATCGGGTTTGGCAATTCTAGCAGCTTCACCAACAAAGTAAATAACATGCCCATCTAAATTTTCAACCAAGAGATCTTTAACCATAGCAACACTAGGTTCTACCTTGATTTGTTCAGCTGGTCTAGGTGCTCTAATATTACTTTTATTGACCATAGTTGAAACTTTAGCATGTTCTTTTATCCTAATAGGGAAAGGTGGTTTTTCAATATAAGCAATAGGAACAACCGGATCAACATTATAGATATAGTTTCATCTTTAACTACTACCGGTTCTTTAATTTCTTCTTTAATAGGTGGGTGATATTTAAACCACTTCTCTTCAGGGAGATCTGAAGGAAATATGCCTTAGAGGCAATAATAAAGTTGTTATTTATATTTCCTTATATCATGATAAATGTTTATTATTCATGCTAGAATTGTATTAACCGGAAACTTAGTACATTTGTGAATACATAGACAAAACAGAGTGTCCCTAGTATGCCTCTACTTGACTAGCTCGTTAATCAAAGATGGTTAAGTTTCCTGACCATAGACATGTGTTGTCATTTGATAAACGGGATCACATCATTAGAAAATGATGTGATGGACAAGACCCATCTGTTAGCTTAGCATAATGATCGTTAAGTTTTATTGCTATTGCTTTCTTCATGACTTATACATATTCCTCTGACTATGAGATTATGCAACTCCCGAATACCGGAGGAACACTTTGTGTGCTATCAAATGTCACAATGTAACTAGGTGATTATAAAGATGCTCTACAGGTGTCTCCGAAGGTGTTTGTTGAGTTGGCATAGATCAAGATTAGGATTTGTCACTCTGTGTATCGGGGAGGTATCTCTGGGCCCTCTCGGTAATGCACATCACTATAAGCCTTGCAAGCAATGTGACTAATGAGTTAGTTACGGGAAGATGCATTACGGAACGAGTAAAGAGACTTGCCGGTAATGAGACTGAACTAGGTATGATGATACCGACGATCAAATCTCGGGCAAGTAACATACCGATGACAAAGGGAATGATGTATGTTGTTATGCGGTTTGACTGATAAAGATCTTCGTAGAATATGTAGGAGCCAATATGAGCATCAAGGTTCCGTTATTGGTTATTGACCGGATATGTGTCCCGGTCATGTCTACATAATTCTCGAACCTGTAGGGTCCTCGTGCTTAACGTTTGATGACGATTTGTATTATGAGTTATGTGATTTGATGACCGAAGTTTGTTCGGAGTCCCGGATGAGATCACGGACATGACAAGGAGTCTCAAAATGGTCGAGAGGTAAAGATCGATATATTGGAAGGCTATATTTAGACATTGAAATGGTTCTGAGTGATCCGGGTATTTTTTGGAGTACCGGAGAGTTACAGGAATTCGCCGAGGGAAGTTAATGGGCCTTATTGGGCTTTAGTGGAGAGAGGGAAGAAGGGCCACGAGGTGGCGCGTGCCACCCCCTACCCAAACCGAATTGGACAAGGGGTGGGGGCGTGGCCCCCCTTTCCTTCTCCCTCTCCCTCCTTTCCTTCTTTCCTACTCCGAAAAGGGAAGGGAATCCTACTAGGCTACACTTGGCGCGCCCCTAGGAGGGCCGGCCTCTCTCCCTCCCTCCTTCATATACGTGGGCAGGGGGCACCCCAAAGACACACCAAGTCTTCTCTTAGCCGTGTGCGGTGCCCCCTCCACAGTTACACACCTCGGTCATATCGTCGTAGTGCTTAGGCGAAGCCCTGCGCCGGTAACTTCATCGTCACCGTCGCCACGCCGTCGTGCTGACAGAAATATCCCTCGTCATCAAATGGATCAAGAGCTCGAGGGGCGTCATCATGCTGAACGTGTGCTGAACATGGAGGTGCCATAAGTTCGGTACTTGGATCAGTTGGATTGTGAAGACGTTCGACTACATCAACCGCGTTACTAAACGCTTCCGCGTTTGGTCTATGAGGGTACGTTGACACACTCTCCCGTATCATTGATGTGCATCTCCTAGATATATCTTGCGTGATCGTAGGTAATTTTTTTGAAATACTACGTTCCCCAACAATGGTATTAGAGCCAGGTCTATGCGTAGATGTTTTATGCACGAGTAGAACATAAAGAGTTATGGACGATAATAGTCATACTGCTTACCACCAACGTCTTACTTTGATTCGGCGGTATTGTTGGATGAAGCAGCCCGGACCAACATTACATGACCACGTTCATGAGACCGGTTCTACCAACATGCTTCACACACAGGTGGCTGGCGGGTGTCTGTTTCTCCAACTTTAGTTGAATCGAGTTTGACTATGGCCGGTCCTTGTTTGAAGGTTAAAATAGCACACTTGACAAAAAATCGTTGTGCATTTGATGCATAGGTAAGAACGGTTCTTGCTAGAAGCCCGTAGCAGCCACGTAAAAACTGCAACAACAAAGTAGAGGACGTCTAACTTGTTTTTGCAGGGCATGTTGTGATGTGATATGATCAAGACATGATGTGATATAATTTGTTGTATGAGATGATCATGTTTTGTTAAAGTTATAGGCAATTGGCAGGAACCTTATGGTTGTCTCTTTATTGCATAAGGTGCAAGCGCCATATAATTGTTTTACTTTATCGCTATGTGATAGCAATAGTTGCAAAAGCAATAGTTGGCGACACGACCATGTGGCGACAAGTTGATAGAGATCAAGATGATGGAGATCATGGTGTCATGCCGGTGACGATGGAGATCATGATGGTACTTTGGAGATGGAGATCAAAGGCACAAGATGATGATGGCCATATCATGTCACATATTTTGTGTAGCGACCAGACCTCAAACGGTCCAATCTCTGTGCTCCGGTGTCATCCCTGGATCAGTAATGCTGACACCACACAGTACTTGAAGGATTTATAACAGAGTAGCAATCACACACTTAATACATCGAGTGTCTCAAAAGAGAACTTATTACAATAAATATGGCTTAAGGCCATCTAATAACGATAACAGCAGAAGGCTTGGAAGGTAAGTGAGTCCATCAACTCCAACGGCATCACTGAGTATAGAACCATGACCTAAAAACACCTTAATCATCGTCTGAAAAGTCTGCAACATAAACGTTGCAGCCCAAAATGGGTCAGCACATGGAATATGCTGGCAAAGTAACACATATAGAGTAATGGAATGAAACAGCTATTCTATATGCATATTTGGCTGGTGGAAAGCTCTATGGTTACAGTTTTGCGTAAAGCCAATTTTTCCCTACTGCAAAGGAATAAATTTTATTTAACTATCATGGTGGTTGTTAAACATTGAGAATGGTTGACAGCATTCTCAATCCCAATTAGGCATCATCATTAAACAAAACCCAGCAAAATTAATTTTAGAGTAACATGTTGAGATGCACATGATAATCCAGGTACTAGATACTCAAGATGACCATAACCGGGGACACGGCTAATCATGATTAATTTATACACTCTGCAGAGGTTTGCGCACTTTTCCCCACAAGACTCGATCGCCTCCGTTTGGTTTCTCGCACTACATGGTGTTTGAGAAGACGGATGACCGAGACATAGTCTTTCAGAAGCGCTAGCACCTTACGATCGGGTAGACCGTTACACCTACTTTCCCCTACATCTGCTAGTCTACCACTGTAAGAGTTCGCACAACTTAATCAACTATGCTAGAGCCCATAATAGGTTGTGGCTGCACACGGAAGTTTCTAGCATGAATAAACTCATGATCCCTTTGAGCCTGGGTGGCAGTCCATAAAGAAAACAGGCAATCCTGGAATACCTAGGTACCTCAATCCACCCAGATGTGTGTTTAAGTTGCCACCTTAAGTAAACCATTAATTAACAATCTCACATCTGTCATGGATACACTCACCCAATCCACGTCTACTAGCATAGCATGGCATAATAAGCAAACGTAGAAGTAACTCCCAAAGGTTTGATAATAAACAGGTAATAGGTACTACCGCAACTACTTCCCAAACCCAAAATTTAATTAGATACTAACCATGCAATGTGTGAGGATTGATCTAATGCAATAAAACTGGGTAGTGGGAAAGCATGATCAAAGTGTTACTTGCCTTGCTGATGATCCGGGAAACCTAGCGATTCGAAGTAGCAAGCGGCGCACTCCAGGTACTCTATCGCAAACAAACAAGCATACAATAAGTACTCAACTAATGCACAGGTAAAACTCAAATAAGAGATCTAACCAGAAAGTTCAACTTAAGAACTCCGGTTGGCAAAAAGAATCAAATCGAACGAAGCAACGAAAGACAAACAGCAAAAGAAACAGGCTTCGTTTACTATTCTGGATCTAAGGCAATTTTTACAGTGGCAAAAACTTGTTTAAGTTGGTTAATCGGAAAGAGGGTTTCGAGACGAAACTCCAGGCGCTTGAACCGCCTGATTCCGATAAACGAGCGAAGAGTTAGACGAAAATGAAAATCGGATCAGAAATCGCGATCAGAAAAATCACGGATTTAATCCAAATAAAATAAAAATGACGAACGTTCGCTAGAACGAACGAACGGACGAACGCTCGCTATTTAAATAAACCGGAAAACCGATTTATTTAAAAGAAAAACCGAAACTAAAAAAACGAGCAAAACCGTCGGAAAACCAAACGGTTTTTCGGGAAAAACCGGCGACTAAAAAAACTACCTCCGGCAACTCCGGCGACTAATCCGGCGGGCGTTGGCGGTGCTCCGGCGGCGGCGGCAGTCGGCAGCGACGCGAGGCGGCGGGGCGGCGGTCGGCGGCGGCGCTAGGGCGGCGGGGGCTGGGCGCTAGGGTTTGGGAGGTCCCGGCTTATAAAGCCTGGACGGGCCTAGTGTCCGGGTCGGACACGGCCCGTAGGTCAGTTGCGTTTTTTTTGAAATAGTTACGCTCAGAAAAAACAAAAGGAATACTAAACGGACTCCAAAAATCCCAAAATAAATTTTTCCCGGCTTCTAAAATCAAGCCGCACAGGATGAACATTTATTTGGGGCCTAAATGCAATTTTGAAAAACGCGCATTTTTCCTAAATTCAAATAAAATAGCAAATAAAACCAAAATAAAATGTTATCTGATTTTTTTATTAAATCCTCAATATTTCTTTATTTTGGGAAAGTCATTTTAATCCCTCTCTCATATTTTTGTAATAGAAATAATTGAAGATAAAATAAAATCAAATGATCCTATTTTCAAAATTTGAGACAACTCAAATATGAAAATAACGAAATCCCCAACTCTCTCCGAGGGTCCTTGAGTTGTGTGAAATTTCTAGGATCAACCAAAATGCAATAAATATGATATGCAATGATGATCTAGTGTATAACATTCCAAATTGAAAATTTGAGATGTTACAAACCTACTCCCCTTAAGATGAATCTCGCCCTCGAGATTCAGGTTGGCTAGAAAATAGGTGAGGGTGGTCCTTCAGCAAATCTTCCTCTCGTTCCCACGTGGCTTCATCCTCCGTGTGGTGGCTCCACTAAACCTTGCAAAACGTGATAACCTTGCTGCGGGTGACTTGACTGGCATACTCTAGAATCTTTACTGGTTTCTCCTCATAGGTCAAATCACTGTCCAACCGAATTGCTTCCGGTGGTATCGTATCTCTCAGCGGTATGTCAGCCATCTCTGCGTGGCACTTCTTCAACTGGGAAACATGGAACACGTCGTGAACTCCTGACAATCCTTCGGGCAATTCCAACTTGTAGGCTACTTCTCCCATACGCTCCAAAACTTTGTATGGGCCTACAAAACGGGGCGCTAATTTTCCCTTAACTCCAAAGCGTTTTACTCCTCGAAGTGGTGATACTCGAAGGTAAACTCAGCCTCCGACTTCGTAAACTGTCTCCTTGCATTTAGAATCGGCATAACTCTTCTGCCTGGATTGAGCTACCTTCAGCCTGTCGCAAATTAATTTCACTTTCTGTTCAAATTCCTTTATCAGATCCGGTCCAAACAACTGGCGATCTCCAACTTCATCCCAGGACAATCGGGTCCTGCACCTCCTTCCGTACAAGGCTTCGAAAGGGGCCATCTTCAAACTGGATTGATAGTTGTTGTTGTAAGAGAACTCTGCATACGGCAAATTCTCGTCCCAACTAGATCCGTAATCTAGCGCACAAGCTCTTAGCATATCCTCCAAAATCTGATTGACTCTCTCGGTCTGTCCATCTGTCTGCGGGTGGAAAGCTGTGCTAAACTCCAGTTTGGTTCCCAAAGTTTCATGCAACTAATTCCAGAACTTTGAGGTAAACTGGGTTCCTCTATCTGATACTATGCTCCTTGGAACTCCATGCAGACAAATGATTCTAGTCATGTATATCTTTGCCAACTTTGCACTGGTATAGGTAGTCTTCACTGGAATGAAATGAGCTACCTTTGTCAAACGATCGACTACAACCCATATCGAGTCATAGCCTGAACGTGTTCTAGGCAATCCTGTAATAAAATGCATGCCTAACTTATCCCACTTCCATTTGGGAATCGGCAATGGCTGTAGCCATCCGACTGGCTTCTGATGCTCTGCCTTTACTCTCTGACATACATCACAAACTGCTACATATTCCGCAATATCCTTCTTCATTCCGGTCCACCAGAAAATATCCTTCAAATCCAAATACATCTTGGTATTTCCTGGGTGAATCCAATACGGTGAATCATGGGTCTCTTGTAAAATTAACTTCCTGATCTTCGGATCATTTGGCACATAAACACGGTCTTCAAACCATAAGGTATCGTGCTCATCCTCATGAAATCCCTTAGCTTTTCCTTTGCTCATTTTCTCCTTTATCTCAGCAATCTCCTTATCAGTCTTTTGGGCTTCTCTCATCCTATCCATCAATGTAGACTGAATCTCCAATGTTGCTACATAGCCTCTCGGAACTATTTCCAAACAAAGCTCTCGAAGATTTTTGGCTAACTCCCTTGGTAAATCTCCCATCATTAAGGTGTTGACGTAGCTCTTACGGCTCAACGCGTCAGCTACTGCGTTAACCTTTCCGGGGTGATAATGCAATTTCATATCATAATCCTTGATGAGTTCCAACCATCTCCTTTGTCTGAGATTCAACTCCTTCTGCGTGAAAATATACTTCAAACTCTTATGATCCGTGTACACCTCGCAATGGTTTCCAATCAGAAAATGTCTCCAAGTCTTCAGTGCATGCACTACGGCTGCTAACTCCAAATCATGTGTAGCATAATTCAACTCATGGGGCTTAAGCTGTCGTGAGGCATATGAAACAACTCTTCCTTCCTGCATAAGCACTGCTCCAAGTCCTCGACGTGAAGCGTCACAATACACCTCATAATCCTTGGTCTGGTCTGGCAAAATCAACACTGGTGAGGTAACCAAACGTTTCTTCAACTCCTGAAAACTAGCCTCACATTCCTCAGTCCATTTGAACTTGGTATCCTTCTTCAACAACTCCGTCATAGGCTTCGCAATCTTTGAGAAATTCTCAATAAACCTCCGGTAGTATCCTGCGAGTCCAAGAAAACTCCGGATCTCTCCAACTGTTGTTGGCGCTTCCCACTTGGTCACAGTATCAACTTTAGTGGGATCTACTGCTATACCTTCTCCGGATATAACGTGTCCGAGAAATCCAACTTCTTTCAACCAAACTCACATTTGCTAAATTTGGCATATAATTGATGTTCTCTGAGCTTTCCAAGAACCAAACGCAAATGCTCCTTATGCTCCTTTCCATTTTTCGAGTAAACCAGGATATCATCAATGAACACTACGACGAACTTATCCAAGAACTCCACAAACACTTTGTTCATCATGTTCATAAAATATGCAGGTGCATTAGTCAGACCAAATGACATAACGGTATACTCGTACAGCCCATACCTAGTGGTAAAAGTCGTCTTGGGTATATCCTGTTCTCGAATCTTCAACTGGTGGTATCCTGATCGCAGATCGATCTTGGAAAATACCTTAGCTCCTTGCAATCGATCAAACAGATCATTGATCATTGGTAGTGGGTACTTGTTCTTGATGGTTACTTCATTCAATCCTCGATAATCGACAACCATCCTTAATGATCCATCCTTCTTCTCCACTAGAAGTACTGGCGATCCCCAAGGCGATGAACTTGGGCGAATGTATCCTTTATCCAGTAACTCCTTAATTTGCTTCTTAATTTCCACCAAATCCTTTGCAGGCATCCTATATGGTCTCTTTGATATTGGCCCGGTGCCTGGCAAAAGCTCAATCAAAAACTCAATATCTCTATCCGGTGGCATGCCTGGCAATTCCTCTGGAAATACATCGGGGAAATCCTTCACTACTGGTACTTCCTCCTACACAACTCCTGTTAAACAATTTACTTGAGTCCTCTTCGGCACATGCCGAGATACATACTTGATCCTTCTCCCTTCTAGGGTGGTAAGCAAGATTGACTTACTAGCGCAATCGATATTTCCTCCATACATCGACAACCAATCCATACGCAGAATTACATCCAAACCTTGTGATTCCAAAATGATTAAATCCGAGGGAAACACATGCCTACCTATACTCAATGGCACTTGAAAACATCCCTTACTAGCCATATGCTCCGCTCCTGGTGAGCTTACTAACATAGGGGTTCTAAGAACCTTGGTGGGCAGGTTATACTTATCCACAAATCCCCTTGATATGTATGGATGCAATGCACCAGTATCAAAAAGAACGAGTGCAGTAAAAGACTTAACCAAAACGTATCGATTACTGCATCCGGCTGCTCTTCAACCTCCTCCACGTTAACGTGGTTCACCTGTCCCCTATTGAAAGGGTTCGGCTTCTTCCCAGAGCTTCCATTGCCAATTCCATTCTATGATTCAGGACATTCATTGGCATAATGTCCGGTCTTCTGGCACTTAAAGCAAGTGACTTGGCTCAGGTCTCTCTTGGCTGGGGTCGATGGGTTGGTGCGGTTCTGGCCGTTGCTTTCTCCATTCCCATTACCATTCTTGGTGCCATTGTGATTGTGCGAGCTACCTCCTCCATGAGTATGCTGGAAATGTCCTCCCGGTCTAGGGGTAAAACATGGCTTCTGCTGAGCTCCTGAAGTGTGCTTCCCTTGTCCATACTTCCTCTTGCGGTTCTCAATCTGTTGTTGCTTCCCTTCAATCATGAGAGCACGATCTACCAACTCCTGGTAGCTGTTGAAGGTGGCTACCATCAACTGCATGCTCAACTCATCATTCAGTCCTTCCAGAAACTTTTCCTGCTTTGCTGCATCAGTTGCAACGTCATCTGGGGCATAACGTGCTAGCTTACTAAAATCCTCTATATACTGGCCAACTGTCCGTCCTCCTTGGCGCAAGTTGCAAAACTCTCGCTTCTTCATGGCCATAGCTCCTGCTGAAACATGGGCAGTTCGAAAAGCCTGCTGGAACTGATCCCACGTGATAGTGTCGACAGGGAAAGTGGTTGTGAAATTCTCCCACCATGATGCTGCTGGTCCTTCAAGCTGATGTGCGGCAAACTTCACATTCTCCGCATCCGTGCATCCTGCTGTGGTCAACTCTCTAGTTGTCTTTCGAAGCCAATCATCTGCTACTATCGGCTCGGTGCTACTGGAAAACACCGGCGGATTCAGCCTAAGAAAACGGGCTAGGTGATCAACAGGTGGTGGTGGTGGTGGTGGTGGGTTGTTGTTGTTGTTCCCCTGATTCTGATTCTGGACTAGCAACTGCATCAATGTGTTCTGCTGCTGGATCAACTGGGTGAGCTCCAGTGGGAAGGTAAATCCGGGGTCACGTCTCGGAGGCATCTAAGGGTTTAGAAAAGATGAGATTTAAGAATAGAGGGGTCTATAGAGAGAACACTACCCATATGCACATGAGGCAAAAGCAAACAATTCACTTCATTCAATCAATTAAACAAGGGCATACAAACGATCTAACTATCGCAAAAGTGATCGGACTACTATATTTACATGGTGGACTACTACTACTGATGAGGTGGTCTACTAGAAATATTCTTCGGTTGCAGACTCCATGATATCTGCTCCTGCTTCATCAACATAGTCATCATCGCTATCATCTAGATCCGAGTCGGTGTCGTCGATGATGATGTAGTCTTCCGGGCGAATCTCCTTGGGTTCTTCGTCTTCTACTACTGGTGTAGGGCCTCCCATAAATATTCCAATCTTTATTGTTAGGTCGGCATTCTTATCCACTAATACTTCAATTTCCTCTTCATAATCTTCACGAGTAGCCTTGAGTTCTTCCTCCAGTTCCTTGATTCTTGTCTTTGCCTTCTTCAAATCTATCATGTCAGCGCACATCTGGTTCTCCTGACGTCGAATGTGCTGGTTTAACTCCTGGATAAAAGCTGCAATTGACCTATCCTTCCTGGTGCTGATCATCTCCCAGTGCTCATCTCGGCGCCCACAAATCTGGTAGATAGTATCCTTGAGATCATTGCGGTAGACTTCTCCAATGCGTCCCATGGCGATGTGAGCTGCCATGCTCTTTCCTAGACTCCAAGTTGGTGCATCAAAAGAAAACTCTATGGGCTCAGTGACTGGCATGAACGTCCTTCTGGAACTTGAACTTGAATCATCCAGTGCTCTTCTTCAGGTAAAGTGGCGTTGTAGGTTCCGGTGAAGCTTGGTACTCCTATGTTTAGATATCTAGTGACTTCCTTCAAATGACGTCCAAAGGGTGTATCTTCATCCGGTTGAGTGAACTTGTTCCATGCATCCGCCATTCCTAAAAGAGTAGAAAAGATGAGAAGACAGAAAGAGAAGAGAGTGAGTAGTGATCTAGGTCTTTTAGCTTAGTGGTCGTGTCCTACAGTCAACGTGTGCTCTGATACCATCTTGTAGCGACCAGACCTCAAACGGTCCAATCTCTGTGCTCCGGTGTCATCCCTGGATCAGTAATGCTGACACCACACAGTACTTGAAGGATTTATAACAGAGTAGCAATCACACACTTAATACATCGAGTGTCTCAAAAGAGAACTTATTACAATAAATATGGCTTAAGACCATCTAATAACGATAACAGTGGAAGGCTTGGAAGGTAAGTGGGTCCATCAACTCCAACGGCATCACTGAGTATAGAACCACGACCTAAAAACTCCTTAATCGTCGTTTGAAAAGTCTGCAACATAAACGTTGCAGCCCGAAACGGGTCAGCACATGGAATATGCTGGCAAAGTAACACATAGAGAGTAATAGAATGAAACAGCTATTCTATATGCATATTTGGCTGGTGGAAAGCTCTATGGTTACAGTTTTGCGTAAAGCCAATTGTTCCCTACTGCAAAGGAATAAATTTTATTTAACTATCATGGTGGTTGTTAAACATTGAGAATGGTTGACAGCATTCTCAATCCCAATTAGGCATCATCATTAAACAAAACCCAACAAAATTAATTTTAGAGTAACATGTTGAGATGCACATGATAATCCAGGTACTAGATACTCAAGATGTCCATAACCGGGGACACGGCTAATCATGATTAGTTTATACACTCTGCAGAGGTTTGCGCACTTTTCCCCCACAAGACTCGATCGCCTCCGTTTGGTTTCTCGCACTACATGGTGTTTGAGAAGACGGATGACCGAGACATAGTCTTTCAGAAGCGCTAGCACCTTACGATCGGGTAGACCGTTACACCTACTTTCCCCTACATCTGCTAGTCTACCACTATAAGAGTTCGCACAACTTAATCAACTATGCTAGAGCCCATAATAGCTTGTGGTTGCACACGGAAGTTTCTAGCATGAATAATCTCATGATCCCTTTGAGTCTGGGTGGCGGTCCATAAAGAAAACAGGCAATCCTGGAATACCCAGGTACCTCAATCCACCCAGATGTGTGTTTAAGTTGCCACCTTAAGTAAACCATTAATTAATAATCTCACATCTGTCATGGATACACTCACCCAATCCACGTCTACTAGCATAGCATGGCATAATAAGCAAACGTAGAAGTAACTCCCAAAGGTTTGATAATAAACAGGTAATAGGTACTACCTCAACTACTTCTCAAACCCACAATTTAATTAGATCCTAATGATGCAATGTGTGAGGATTGATCTAATGCAATAAAACTGGGTAGTGGGAAAGCATGATCAAAGTGTTACTTGCCTTGCTGATGATCCGGGAAACCTAGCGATTCGAAGTAGCAAGCGGCGCACTCTGGGTACTCTATCACAAACAAACAAGCATACAATAAGTACTCAACTAATGCGCAAGTAAAACTCAAATAAGATATCTAACCAGAAAGTTCAACTTAAGAACTCCGGTTGGCAAAAAGAATCAAATCGAACGAAGCAACGAAAGACAAACGGCAAAAGAAACAGGCTTCGTTTACTATTCTGGATCTAAGGCAATTTTTACAGTGGCAAAAACTTGTTTAAGTTGGTTAATCGGAAAGAGGGTTTCGAGACGAAACTCCACGCGCTTGAATCGCCTGATTCCGATAAACAAGCGAAGAGTTAGACTAAAATGAAAATCGGATCAGAAATCGCGATCAGAAAAATCGCGGATTTAATCCAAAAAAAATAAAAACGACGAACGTTCGCTAGAACGAACGAACGGACGAACGCTCGCTGTTTAAATAACCCGGAAAACCGATTTATTTAAAAGAAAAACCGAAACTAAAAAAAGAGCAAAATCGTCGGAAAACCGAACGGTTTTTCGGGAAAAACCGGTGACTAAAAAAACTACCTCCAGCAACTCCGGCAGGCGGCGGAGGTGCTCCGGCGGCGGCGGCGGTCGGCGGTGGCGGCGGCGGCGCTAGGGCGGCGGGGGCTAGGCGCTAGGGTTTGGGAGGTCCCAGGCTGGGCTCCCCGGCTTATAAAGCCTGGACGGGCCTAGTGTCCGGGTCGGACACGGCCCGTAGGTCGGTTGCGTTTTTTTTAATAGTTATGCTCAGAAAAAAAACAAAAGGAATACTAAACAGACTCCAAAAATCCTGAAATAAATTTTCCCCGGTTTCTAAAATCAAGCCGCACAGGATGAACATTTATTTGGGGCCTAAATGCAATTTGGAAAAACGTGCATTTTTCCTAAATTCAAATAAAATAGCAAATAAAACCAAAATAAAATCTTATCTGATTTTTTTATTAAATCCTCAATATTTCTTTATTTTGGGAAAGTCATTTTATTCCCTTTCTCATATTTTTGTAATAGAAATAATTGAAGATAAAATAAAATCAAATGATCCTATTTTCAAAATTTGAGACAACTCAAATATGAAAATAACGAAATCCCCAACTCTCTCCGAGGGTCCTTGAGTTGCGTGCAATTTCTAGGATCAACCAAAATGCAATAAATATGATATGCAATGATGATCTAATGTATAACATTCCAAATTGAAAATTTGGGATGTTACATTTTGATTGCATGTGATGTTTATCCTTTATGCATCCTATTTTTCATAGTTCAGCGGTAGAATTATAAGATGATCCCTCACTAAATTTTAAGGTATAACTGTCCTCCCTGAGTATGCACCGTTGCTACAGTTCGTCGTGCCGAGACACCACGTGATGATCGGGTGTGATGAGCTCTACGTTCACATACAACGGGTGCAAACCAGTTTTGCACACGCGGAATACTCGGGTTAAACTTGACGAGCCTAGCATATGCAGATATGGCCTTGGAACACTGATACCGAAAGGTCAAACGTGAATCATATAGTAGATATGACCAACATAGAGATGTTCACCATTGAAAACTACTCCATCTCATGTGATGATCGGACATGGTTTAGTTGATATGGATCACGTGATCATTTAGATGACTAAAGGGATGTCTATCTAAGTGGGAGTTCTTAAGTAATACAATTAATTGAACTTTAATTTATCATGAACTTAGTCCTGATAGTATTTGCAAAATATGTTGTAGATTAATAGCTCACGTTATAGCTCCCATTTATTTTTATATTCCTAGAGAAAACTAAGTTGAAAGATGATAGTAGCAATGATGCAGACTAGATCCGTGATCTGAGGGTTATCCTCATTGCTGCACAGAAGAATTATGTCCTTGATGCACCGCTAGGTGACGGACCTATTGTAGGAGCAGATGTAGATGTTATGAATGTTTGGCAAGCTCGGTATGATGAATGCTTGATAGTTTAGTGCGCCATGCTTTACGGCTTAGAACAGGGACTTCAAAAATGTTTTGAATGCCACGGAGCATATGAGATGTTCCAAGAGCTGAAATTGGTATTTCAGACTCATGTCCGAGTCGAGAGGTATGAGACCTCTGACAAGTATTTTGCCTACAAGATGGAGGAGAATAGCTCAACCAGTTAGCATGTGCTCAGAATGTGTGAGTACTACAATCGCTTGAATCAAGTGGGAGTTAATCTTCCAGATAAGAAAGTGATTGACAAAGTTCTCTAGTCACTATCACCAAGTTACTGGAACTTTGTGATGAACTATAATATGCAAGGGATGACGAAAATGATTCCCGAGCTCTTTCGCGATGCTGAAATCAGTGAAGGTAGAAATCAAGAAAAACATTAAGTGTTGATGGTTGACAAGACCACTAGTTTCAAGTAAAAGGGCAAGGTAAAGAAAGGGAACTTCAAGAAGAATGGCAAGCAAGTTACCACTCCCATGAAGAATCTCAAAGCTAGACCCCAAGCCTGAAACCAAGTGCTTCTACTGCAAAGGAAATGGTCACTAGAAGCGAAACTGCCCCAAATACTTGGCGGATAAGAAGGATGGCAAAGTGAACAAAAGTATATATAATATACATGTTATTGATGTGTACTTTACTAGTTTTCATAGTAGCCCCTGGGTATTTGATACTGGTTCAGTTGCTACGATTAGTAACTTGAAACAGGAGTTACAAAATGAACAGAGACTAGTTGAGGGCGAGGTGACGATGTGTATTGGAAGTGATTCCAAGGTTGAAAAAGATCTCCATCGCACACTCCCTTTACCTTCGGGATTAGTGTTGAACCTAAAATAAATGTTATTTGGTGTTTGCGTTGAGCATGATATAATTGGATCATGTTTATTGCAATACGGTTATTCATTTAAGTCAAAGAATAATTGTTATTCTATTTACATGAATAAAACCTTCTGTGGTCATACACCCAAGGTGAATGGTTTATTGAATCTCGATTGTAGTGATACACATATTCATAATATTGATGCCAAAAGATGAAAAATTGATAATGATAGTGCAACATAGTAGTGGCACTGTCGTTTAGGTCATATTGGTGTAAAGCGCATAAAGAAACTCCATGCTGATGGACTTTTGGAATCACTTGATTATGAATCATTTGATGCTTGCAAACCATGCCTCATGGTCAAGATGACCAAGACTCTGTTCTCCGAAACAATAATGTATGCGGTTCGATGAGTGTTGAGGCTCACGGCGGGTATCGTTATTTTCTAACCTTCACAGATGATTTGAGAAGATATGGGTATATCTGCTTGATGAAACACAAGTCTGAAACATTTGAAAAGTTCAAAGAATTTCAGAGTGAAGTGGAGAATCATCGTAACAAGAAAATAAAGTTTCTGCGATCTGATCACAGAAGCGAATATTTGAGTTACGAGTTTTGGCCTTCATTTAAAACAATGTGGAATAGTTTCACAACTCACGCCACCTGGAACACCACAGTGTAATGGTGTGTCCGAATGTCGCAACCGTACTGTATTAGATATGGTGCGATCTATGATGTCTCTTACTGATTTACCGCTATCGTTTTGGGGTTATGCATTAGAGACAGTTGCATTCACGTTAAATAGACACCATCTAAATCCGTTGAGACGACACCGTATGAACTGTGGTTTGGCAAGAAATCTAAGCTATCATTCTTAAAGTTTGGGGCTGCGATGCTTATATGAAAAAGTTTCAACCTAATAAGCTCGAACCCAAATCGGAGAAATGCATCTTCATAGGATACCCAAAGGAAACTATTGGGTACACCTTCTATCACAGATCCGAAGGCAAGATATTCGTTGCTAAGAATGGATCCTTTCTAGAGAAGGAGTTTATCTCGAAAGAAGTGAGTGGGAGGAAAGTAGAACTTGATGTGGTAATTGTACCTTTTCCCGAATTAGAAAGTAGTTCAGCACAGAAATCAATTCCAGTGATTCCTACACCAATTAGTGAGGAAGCTAATGATGATGATCATGAAACTTCAGATCAAGTTACTACCGAAACTCGTAGGTCAACCAGAGTATGGTCCGCACCATATTGGTACGGTAATCCTGTTCCAAAAGTCATGTTACTAGACCGCGACGAACCTACGAACTATGAGGAAGCGATGACGAGCCCAGATTCCACGAAATGGCTTGAGGCCATGAAATCTGAGATGGGATCCATGTATGAGAACAAAGTATGGACTTTGATTGACTTGCCCGATGATCGGCGAGCCATTGAGAATAAATGGATCTTCAAGAGGAAGATGGACACTAATAGTAGTGTTACTATATACAAAGCTCGAATTGTCGCAAAAGGTTTTCGACAAGTTCAAGGTGTTGACTACGATAAGATTTTCTCACTCGTAGCGATGCTTAAGTCTGTCCGAATCATGTTAGCAATTGCCACATTTTATGAAATCTGGCAAATGGATGTCAAAAACCACATTTCTTAATGGATTTCTTAAAGAAGAGTTGTATATGATGCAACAAGAAGGTTTTTTCAATCCTAAAGGTGCTAACAAAGTGTGCAAGCTCCAGCGATCCATCGATGGACAGGTGCAAGCATCTCGGAGTTGGAATATACACTTTGATAAGGTGATCAAAGCAAATGGTTTTATACAGACTTTTGGTGAAGCATGTATTTACAAGAAAGTGAGTGGGAGCACTACAGCCTTTCTGATAAGTATATGTGAATGACATCTTGTTGATCAGAAATGATGTAGAATTTTCTAGAAAGCATAAAGGAGTGTTTGAAAGGAGTTTTTCAAAGAAAGACCTCGGTGAAGCTGCTTGCATATTGGGCATCAAGATCTATAGAGATAGATCAAGACGCTTGATAAGTTTTTTCAATGAGTACATACCTTGACAAGATTTTGAAGTAGTTCAAAATGGAACAGTCAAAGAAGGAGTTCTTGCCTGTATTGCAAGGTGTAAAGTTGAGTAAGACTCAAAACACGACCACGACAGAAAATAGAAAGAGAATGAAAGTCATTCCCTATGCCTCGGCCATAGGTTCTATAAAGTATGCTATGTTCTGTACTAGACATATTGTGTACCTTGCCATGAGTTTGGCAAGGGGGTACGATAGTGATCCAGGAGTGGATCACTGGACAGTGGTCAAAGTTATCCTTAGTTACCTAAGAGGATTAAGGAAATATTTCTCGGTTATGGAGGTAATGAAGAGTTCGTCGTAAAGAGTTGCGTCGATGCAAGCTTTTACACCGATCCGGATGACTCTGAGTCTCAATCGGGATACGTATTGAAAGTGGGAGCAATTAGCTAGAGTAGCTCCATGCAGAGCATTGTAGACATAGAAAATTTGCAAAATACATATGGCTCTGAATGTGATAGACCCGTTGACTAAACTTCTCTCACAAGCAAAACATGATCACACCTTAGTACTCTTTGGGTGTTAATCACATAGCGATGTGAATTTAGATTATTGACTCTAGTCAACCCTTTGGGTGTTAGTCATGTGGTGATATGAAATAATCACATAAAGATGTGAACTATTGGTGTTAAATCACATGACGATGTGAACTAGATTATTGACTCTAGTGCAAGTGGGAGACTGAAGGAAATAAGCCCTAGAGGCAATAATAAAGTTGTTATTTATATTTCCTTATATCATGATAGATGTTTATTATTCATGCTAGAATTGTATTAACTGGAAACTTAGTACATGTGTTAATACATAGACAAAACAGAGTGTCCCTAGTATGCCTCTACTTGACTAGCTCGTTAATCAAAGATGGTTAAGTTTCTTGACCATAGACATGTGTTGTCATTTGATAAATGAGATCACATCATTAGAAAATGATGTGATGGACAAGACCCATCCGTTAGCTTAGCATAATGATCGTTAAGTTTTATTGCTATTGCTTTCTTCATGACTTATACATATTCCTCTGATGAGATTATGCAACTCCTGAATACCGGAGGAACACGTTGTGTGCTATCAAACGTCACAACGTAACTAGGTGATTTTAAAGATGCTTTAAAGGTGTCTCTGAAGGTGTTTGTTGAGTTGGCATAGATCAAGATTAGGATTTGTCACTTCGTGTATCGGGGAGGTATCTCTGGGCCCTCTCGGCAATGCACATCACTATAAGCCTTGCAAGCAATGTGACTAATGAGTTGGTTAAAGGATGATGCATTACAGAACGAGTAAAGAGACTTGCATGTAACGAGATTGAACTAGGTATGATGATACCGACGATCGAATCTCGGGTATGTAACATACCGATGACAAAGGGAATGACATATGTTGTTATGCAGTTTGACCTATAATGATCTTCGTAGAATATGTAGGAGCCAATATAAGCATCCAGGTTCCGCTATTGGTTATTGACCGGAGATGTGTCTCGGTCATGTCTACATAGTTCTCGAACCCGTAGGGTCCGCACGCTTAACGTTCGATGACGATTTGTATTATGAGTTATGTGATTTGATGACCGAAGTTTGTTCGGAGTCCCGGATGAGAGATCACAGACATGACGAGGAGTCTCTAAATAGTCGAGAGGTAAATATCGATATATTGGAAGGCTATATTCGGACATCGGAATGGTTCCGAGTGATCCAGGTATTTTTCGGAGTAGCAGAGAGTTACGGGAATTCGCCGGGGGAAGTTAACGGGCCTTATTGGGCTTTAGTGAAGAGAGGGAAGAAGGGCCATGAGGTGGCGCGTGCCACCCCCTGCCCAAACCGAATTGGACAAGGGGTGGGGGCGCCCCCCCTTTCCTTCTCCCTCTCCTTCCTTTCCTTCTTTCATACTCTGAAAAGGAAAGGGAATCCTACTAGGACTTGGGAGTCCTAGTAGGACTCCCTACACTTGGCGCGCCCCTAGGAGGGCCAGCCTCTCTCCTTCCCTTCTTTATATACGTGGGCAGGGGGCACCCCAAAGACACACCAAGTCTTCTCTTAGCCGTGTGCGGTGCCCCCCTCCACCGTTACACACCTCGGTCATATCATCATAGTGCGTAGGTGAAGCCCTGCGCCGGTAACTTCATCGTCACCGTCGCCACATCGTCGTGCTGACGGAACTCTCTCGTGTCCTCAACTATATCAAGAGCTTGAGGGACGTCATCGTGCTAAACGTGTGCTGAACACGGAGGTGCCGTACGTTCGGTACTTGTATCGGTTGGATCGTGAAGACGTTCGACTACATCAACCACGTTACTAAACACTTCCGCTTTCGGTTTACGAGGGTACGTGGACACACTCTCCCGTCTCGTTGCTATGAATCTCCTAGATAGATCTTGCGTGATCGTAGGTAAAAATTTTGAAATATTGTGTTCCCCGACAAGATCAACATGAGTAGCAAAAGATTCACAAAAGGAGGCTACTACCTCAGAGTCAAGTCCATATTTAGTGCTAAACTTTTGGAAAGCATCGGTATTCATAAAAGATTTAACACAATCATACTTAAGCTTAATACCTAACTCTTTACCTTCGTCGAATTCCCAATCTTCATAGTTGCGTTTAATTCTTTCTAAAAGATCCCACCGGAAATCAATAGTCTTCTTCATAAAGGAACCAGTACAAAAAGTATCAAGCATGGATCATCATGAGAAAGCCGAGCATAAAAATTCTGAATGATAATTTATCTTGAGAGCTCATGATTGGGGCATGAATATAACATTGAATTAAGCCTCCCCCAAGCTAGAGCGATACTTTCTCCTTCACAAGGCCGAAAATTATATATATAATTCCGATCACGATGAACTAGATGCATAGGATAAAAATTTGGTGAAACTCCAATTTCAATCGATTCCAATTCCAAGATCCAATATCATCGCATAGCCTATACCATGTCAATGCTTTTCCCTTCAAAGATAAAGGGAAAATCTTCTTCTTAGCTTCATCTCCGGGTAAACCTACAAGCTTAAACAATCCACAAATTTCATCCACATATATCAAGTGCATATCAGGATGTTCGGTTCCATCTCCTGCATACGGATTGGCTAGCAGTTATTAGCTAGCAGTTGTTCTATCATACCCGAAGGAATTTCATAACCAATATTTTCAGCAGGTGTAGTAGGTTGAGGAGTGACTAATTGTGGTTCCCGTCGAGATGAATATACCCCGAACAAACCCCTCAAAGGATTGTTCTCCATAGTAACAAGTGACAATAAATTTCAGCATGCAGTAATAATTTTTCCTTACCAATTTCCACTTACCAAGAGCGCTTCACTCCTAGGCAATAGCGCCAGAAAAGAGCCTTGATGACCCACAAGTATGGTGGATCAATCCTAGTCCTTTCTATAAGTAAGAGTGTCGAACCCAACAAGGAGCAAAAGGAAATGACAAGTGGTTTTCAGCAAGGTATTCTCTGCAAGCACTAAAATTATAAGTAACGAGTAGTTTGATAGCAAGATAATTTGTAACGAGCAAGTAACGATAGTAGTAACAAAGGAGCAGCAAGGTAGCCCAATCCTGTTGAGGCAAAGAACGGGCCAAAATGGTATCTTATGATAAGCAAAGCGTTCTTGAGGGTGCACGGGAATTTCTTTCATCATGTTGGTTTGATTTGTGTTCGCTACTTTGATAATTTGATATATGGGTGGACCGGTGCTTAGGTGTTGTTCTTACTTGAACAAACCTCCTACTTATGATTAACCCCCTCGCAAGCATCTGCAACTACGAGAAAAGTATTAAGAATAAATTCTAACCATAGCATTAAACTTTTGGATCCAAATCAGTCCCTTACGGAATAGTGCATAAACTAGGGTTTAAGCTTCTGTCACTCTCGCAACCCATCATCTAATAACTACTCCGCAATGCATTCCCTTAGGCCCAAATATGATGAAGTGTCATGCAGTCGACGTTCACATGACACCACTAAGGGAATCACAACATACATACCATCAAAATAGCGAACACATATAAAATTCACATGATTACTTGCAACATGATTTCCCTCATGACCTCAGAACAAAAGTAACTACTCACAAATGATAAACACGTTCATGATCAGAGGGGTATTAAATAGCATAATGGATCTGAACACATAATCTTCCACCAAATAAACCATATAGTAATCAACTACAAGATGTAATCAACACTACTAGTCACCCACAAGTACCAATTTATAGTTCTGGTACAAAGATTGAACACACGAGATGAACTAGGGTATGAGAGGAGATGGTGTTGTTGAAGATGTTGATGAATATTGCCCTCCCCAAGATGGGAGAGTTGTTGGTGATGATGATGATGATGACGACAATGATTTCCCCCTCCGGGAGGGAAGTTTCCTCGGCGGAATAATTCCGCCGGAGGGAAAAAGTGCTCCTACGCAAGTTCCGCCTCGAGACGGCGGCGCTCCGTCCCAGAAGTCCTCTCTTTATTTTTTCAGGTCAAAATGACTTATGCACCAGAAGATGGCCACCGTAGGTGGGCTGGGCTGAGCACAAACCACCAGGGCATGCCTGGGGGGCCTGATGCGCCCTGGTGTCTTGTGCTCACCAGGTGGACCCCCTCCGGTAGTTATTTGCTCCAGTATTTTTCATATATTCCATAAAAATTCCTCGTGAAGTTTCAGCTCATTTGGAGTTGTGCAGAATAGGTAGCCTAATGTAGCTTTTACAGGTCCATATTTCCAGCTGCCGAAATTCTCCATGTTTGTGTGAACCTTGCATATTATGAGAGAAAACCCATTAGAATTACTCCAAAAAGCATTAATATGCATAAAAACATTATAAATAACACTAAGTAAACATGATGCAAAATGGACGTATCATTTCATGACACATTAGTTTTGGTCGCTAGCGTGCGCTCGCTCTAGCAGCATAGATCTGGAAAAAAACTACGACTTCCAAAAACAAACTCCATTATTAGAGATTAAAAAATATATATTCAAAAGAAGTAAAAAAAGCTTAAAATTTTGAAAAAAAAACATGAACCTAAAAAATGTTTCAGGATTTGAGAATAGTTCATAAATTAAAAAAAAGAATTTTAAAAGTTTAAGAATTCGAAAAATATCATGAATTTGAAAATACTTCACAAAATTTAGAAAAGTTCATGAAATTGATAAAAGTCTGTAAATTTTAGAAATGTTCGTAAATTTTAAAAAGGTTCAAGACTTTTAGAAAAAAAATTTGGATTTTAGAAATGTTCATGGACTTTAAAAAGTTCATATATTTTGTGGATTCGAACTCATAGATTTAACTAAAATTCATGCATTTAAGAAATGTTAACAAATTTGAAAAAAATCATGGATTCAATTTTTTTCTTAGATTTGCAAAAAGTTCACGAAATTGAAGAAATTTCATGGATTTGAAACATACTTCACGGATTTTAAAAAATATTCATGGATTTGAAAAAATAGTCATATCTGGAAAATTTTGTGGATTAAGAAAATGTCCACAAATTTCAAAATTGATTGTGAATTTGAATAAAAGTTTTGAAATTTAAAAAAGTTCACAAATGAAAATAATTCATTGATTAAAAAAAAGGGAAAACCGAAAAAGCAAAACCAAAGAGAAAAGGGTAGAAATAGAAAAACACGAAAAAATCAAAATGGTACAAAAAAAGTGTGAGACAGAAACCCATAGAAAACCCAGGCTAAAAATCGATCTGAGGAGAAATATTGTACCGCAAACCAGTTAGATATGTCTGTGGGTTGGGTTTGTAGGGCATCTATGTAAAATCCTATTGGCCGCTCACTGCGGCAAACTGCCGTCGCTTCGCACAGGGCGAGCGACCAAGCGATGCTTTGGGCCGGCCCACTCACGTACATAGCTTACGAACTGCCCAATCCAGTTTTGTGCACCTTCTAGAATGTCCCATGAACCGATTTGTTTTACTTTTATTAGTTTTCCACTTTTCTGTTACTTTTTCTTTTTTCTTTTTTAGTTCTTTTTCCTTTTTCATTTTTTCATTTTTTGTTTCATTTTCCTTTTCAGAACATGTTCGCAATTTTACAGAATGTTTAGGATTTACTTTTTCATTTCTTCTCTTTTTTCAAAAAAAAATGAATTTTTAAATTTTGTTCGTGTTTACAAAAAATGTTCGCAAAATGCAAAAAAAAATCTCGTTACAAAAAAAAGTTCAAAACCGTCGAAATTCAGTAAATGTAGTGGATTCCAATTTTTTGACATATTCAAAAAATGTTCGTGGTTCCAAATTTGATAGGGATTTTTCAAAATTTGTTCTCAAGATTCAAAAAATGTCCGTGCTTTAAAAAATTGTTCGTTTCCAAATTTGTTTGGGATTTTCAAAATTGTTTCCGTTTCCAAATTTGTTCTCAAGATTCAAAAATGTTCGTGCTTTAAAAAATAATTCACGCTTCCAAATTTGTTCTCAAGATTCAAAAATCGTTCATGCTTTAAAAAATTGTTAATGTTTTCGAAAAATGTTTGGGAAATTCAAATTTTGTTCGTTTTCATAAAATTTGTTGACATATTCAAAATTTGTTCACAAACTAAAAAAAATGTCCGCATGTTTAATTTCTTTCACTAATTCAAAAAATTGTTCCTGTTCCGAATATTGTTCGCATGTTCCAAACATTACTACAGTTTTGAAAATTGTTCACAAATCTTAAAAAGAAACATGTTTTTGAAATCCATTCCCAAATTCAAAAAATCGTAAAAACATTTTAGTTTTGAAAATTCTTTGCATCTTTGAAAAATGTACACCTTTTCGAAAAATGTACATAAGTTCAAAAAATGTCCCTCTTCTAAAATTTTGTTCATAAACTAAAAAATGTTCTCAAATTACAAATAATGTTCGCTCAATCCTAATTTTTTCAGAGTTTCAAAACATGTTCACAGGCGCAAAAAAAATCCATTTTCGCGAAAATGCAATATTTTCAGAAAACTGTTACATTTTCCCAAAATTGTTCACATCTTTTAAAACATGTTTTTCAATAATTATTCAAAATTTTATTAATGTTCCTGTTTTCACAATATGTTCACAAATTCATACAATCTTTGCATTTTTAAATTTTGGGTAAAAATTGGTCAGATTTTTTTTGAAACTTGTTCATGGTTTTTAATAAATTTGTCAAAAATAATTAGGAACTGCAAATATAGTTAGTTCTAAAGATGTCGCACTGCGTAATAAGCACGAGGACTGAGCAGCTCCACTCGCTTGGTATCTGTGTTCACTACCTGTACATCACGAGTTCGAATCCGTACAAGCGCGTTGTATTTTAGTTATTTCTTTTACACTACTCGCTTTTCCTGTATGGGCCGGCCCTGGCACAGTATGCCCTGTGCGAAGCCCTTCCAATCTGCCGCAGAATGCGGCACATAGGAGGTCACGGCACTATTCCGCGCGTTCAGCGAGTCGAGGCGTCCGACTCGCTGAAGCGCGCGAGCATCTGCGCCAGCCCACCTGCGCGGGCAACACCGGTCTGTTTCTCTGTTTTGTTTTTTTCACGTTTTTTTTTTCATTTTTTTCTTCTTACTTTTGTTTATACTTTAAAACTCTCTCTCTCTCTCTCTTTCTCTCTCTCTATATATATATATAGTACCGCAAAACTAAACGAGCGCGCACAATTGTTTATCGTACGCGCTGGTCCTAGGCGGGTCGCTCAGACCTCCTCACCGCTAATCAACCAAGGTAAAATCCTATGGAAGCAATAGTAATGCATTTAATTTCATTACCATCCCTTGACGGTTAAACTTCCGTCCCGCATACTCCCGCTGCTAATTATTGGCCGTAAAACAGGTAGAGGAAATGGTAATGCTTTACCACCTCAGATGAATTAGTGGTAGTTCAATTTGTAGCATGGTAAAGCTATGGAAAACATGGTAATTAGCACTTCCCAACAAGTATGCACACCTCTAGCCCCACGCACCAGTCCAGCATAAAGTGAGCGTCATTAGAGAACAAGATGTAGTAATGGAAAGCCATGTACATGCATATGGTAACAAAATTTTAGTTGTGTTACTATATTTGTGAGGCAGTTTACTGTCAGGAATTAGATGAACAACTAGTATTGGGCGTAGCTAAGTGTAGTGCATCCATGCGGTAATGAATTTAGTTAAGTTACTTTCTTTCCATAGAGTTTTACTATGAGGAATTAGGTGAATAACCAGTATAGTGCAGAACGGAGGACTGGTGCATGAAGCTAGTAATGAAATTAGTTCAATTACTATGTTTCTGAGAAAATTTACTATCAGGTACTAGGTGAATACCTTGTACAGAGCGGAGTCGGGGTCTGCTCCCTGCAGCCCGTAACGAACTTAATTCCCTTACTATATTTTGCGAGTGAATTTACTAGGAGTCATCAGGTGAATATCTAATGAGGGGGCGGTGCGGGGGCACTAGTGGATGCACCTAGTAACAGATTCAATCCCATTAACTATTTTTTGCCAGGGATTTTACTAGGAAGTGGAAGGAGGATAGCCGGTTCGACCGAGCGGTCAGTTTAGCCTGACCGGAGCGCAGGATTAGAAAATTACGCTCCCGCTCATATTAGCGTTAACGTATATATATATTACAAAAACACTTCAAAAATACATTTGGAAAAATGTTGAATAAGTATTAAAAACATAGAGTAAGAATTTGAAAAATGTTGAACGGGTATTAGAAAAATGTTGAAGAAGTATTAAAAATGTTGAAGAAGAATTTGAAAAATGTTGAATAGGTATTTAAAAATGTTATCGAGTATATGAAAAATATTGATAAAGTTTTTATAAAATGTTGAAAATGAATTTGAAAATATTGAATAAGTATTAAAAATGTTGAATAAGTATTTGAAAAATGTTGAATAGGTATTAAAAAATGTTGAACGAGTATATGAAAAATGTTGAACAAGTATTTGAAAATGTTGAATAAGTATTAAAAATGTTGAATAGGTATTAAAAAATGTTGAACGAGTATATGAAAAATGTTGAACAAGTATTTGAAAATGTTGAGTAAGTATTAAAAATGTTGATCAAGTATTTGATTTTTTAATAGCTATGCAAATGTTGAACACGTTTTTGAAAAGTGCTGAATAGCGTTCGGACAATGTTGAACGTGTATACAGAAAGCATTGATCACTTGTTACAAAAAATGTTTTTGACATTTACGGAAATGTAGTGAAAACGAAAACAAACATAAGAAAAAACAAAAAATGAAGAAGAAAAAAGAAAATCAAGCAAAAAATGGAGAAAAACAACAAAAATATTGAGAACTTATTTGAAAATTGTTGAATAGGTATTTGAAAAAATGTTGATCATGTATAAAAGAATGTAGAATAAAAAACAAAAAGAAACAAGCAAAAACGGAGAAGGAGAAGGAAAAAAATGGAGAAGAAAAAAGAGAAAAAGGAAAAGGTAAAAAGGGAGAAACCCATCTCGGCTTGCTTGAAAGAAGGTCGCGTCCCTTTAGTCAACATGAGTTGTGCGTGAGTGTGGTGGCTTCTCGTGCTTGGTTCGTACGCGACAACCAGGGATCGATCCCTCGTGCCTCCCCTTTTTTTTCCCTTCTCTTTTTCTTCAACTGTGCACGGAAAAATGGGTCGGCCCAGTAATAAAATGTTCGACGCGATACTTCCTGGGTCTCTGGCTTAATGCGAGAAATAGTCCCCACGGGAGTTGTATCTCGTCTTAAGCGAGATGGAATCTGCTCTCGCTGAAGGAAATAGCGACTCGCGTAGGCAACTGGGCACGCGAACATTGAAATGGTAATAGGCGAATAAAAAGGGGGGATTAGATCCCTGGTATCCTCGATACTTAGTTGCGGTGCTAACCAGCGAGCAAGTGTCGAGTTCCTGACGTAATGCCAAATTTCCATTGGTTTTTCCTGATTTCTCTTTTTCTGCCTTTTTCTCTCTTCTTTTTTTGCTTCTTTTTCATTCGGTCCTCTCCTTTTTTTCCTTTTTCTCATTTTATTTTATTTTTGGTTTGGTTTTCTTATTTCTTCTTAGGTTTTTCTGTTTCATCTTATGGTTTTTCTTTGTGTTTTTTCATTTTTTATCGGTTTTCTTTTCTTACTCATTTCCTTCTTCTTTTCTTTGACTTTTTGTTTCTTTCTTGGTTTTCAACCTTTTTTGTTAATCTTTGTCTCTTTATTGATTTTCGCTGGTTATTCATTCTTTTTGCATTTGTTACTTCGGTTTTATTTTTCTTTGATTTCTTTTCCGATTTTCATTGTTTTTCTTTTTTTTTCTTTTAGTTTTCATTATGCATTTTTTGTATACGTCAAGAACATTTCTCAAGTACATGTTTAAAAAATTTCAAATAAGATTTTTTTTTAATACATGGTCAACATTTTTTCTATACAACTTTTCAACTTTTTTCAAATGCTTGTTTAACATTTTTACAAATACAAGATTCACAATTTTTATTTTCTTTGTTTTCTTTCTTTTAGTTTTCATTCTACATTTTTCGTATATGCCAAGTACATTTTTCAAATACACGTTAAACATTTTTCAAATAGGAGTTTAACATGTTTTGAATACATTGTCATCGCACACCACTCGCTTGCACACACGTGAATTTTGGCAAGCCCGTGTTGGGAGGGGTGCCCCTATTTTATTTTCCTTCATTTTTTTTTCATTTTTGTTTCTTTTTGCATCAATAAAAATGTTCAGGATTTCAAGTAAAACTGAGTTCAAAATATTTGTGAATTTAATTCCTTTCTCAAATTCAAAAAATGTTCGTGAGTTTGGGAAAGTGTTCCTGAATTTGTAAAATGTCCATGAATTGAAAAAAGATCTCGAATTTAAAAAATGTTCGTGAATTCAAAAAATGTTACTGAATTTGAAAAATGTTCGTATAATTGAAATAATGTTTGCGAATTCAAAAAATGTTCACGGGTATTAAAGAAATCATGATTTAAAAAATATTCAAGATTTCAAAAAATGTTTGTGACTTGTAAAAATGTTCGTGAATTCAAAAAATGTTCACGATTCAAAAAAATGTTCTTGAATTCGTAAAACTATTCTCAACTGCCAAAATGACTAACAAATTTGTAAAAAATGTTCGCAATTTGAAAGTTCAAATTTAATGAACTATTATTGAATTTGTAAAACAATATTTTCATCAAGTGGATCATCTTCATCACTTGAATCATGAAGATTGTCATGTCTATCACAATCATTTTTTTTCTTTTATAACTTCTTCATTGGTAGGGGGACTAAACATATTATGTTCATCAAATTCTTCTGCTATTCCTGTACAAGTTGTTGGATTCCCCGAAGAGGAACGGTGAAGTAGCACGACAACATATAGTATTTCACTCAGTTAAGAAGTAAGGTTTATCGAATCAGTAGGAGTCATCATGCTAACAACATTAGCAGTGCTTGTACACAAATAGATAAAATTGCTTGCACCCAGCAGTAGTAATGAGGTTGTCAATCCCCTTGTTCTTGCTAGTTACAAGATTAAAAGCAAATAGTGATAGGGCAAAGCGGCAAAATAGTAAAGAGCAAATTGTAAGAGTTTTGTATTGGTGGAAAATAGACCCGGGGGCCATATGTTCACTAGTGGCATCTCTATCAAAAGCATGTAGTGGCATGGTAGACAAATTACTATTGGGAAATTGACAGAATAGTGTAAATTATAACTATGATCATTCATTGCATAATATCACATAGGCGTCTGTTGTTGTCGCGCATGTGTAGGACACACGCGAGACACCAATGACTGAAAACGTCCTTGCTGATTCATAGACGAGGCGCAAGGTGTGGATCTATCTCAACGAGAAATGCACAAAAAGGGACACAACGATCTACCCAGATTCGAACCGCATGGTTGCGTAACACCCTACTCCTGCTTTGTGTGTGGTTTATTTGGTGGACAGAGAGCTACAAGTCTTTCCGGGAATGGAGGGAGTAGTGCTACTCCTATCTGGGTTCTACCAAGTGTCCAACCCTACCCCGGAGTATATCTAGTCCAGTGTGTGTGTAGAAAGGTTGTCCTCCCCTCGTGTAGCTAGGTTCTCCTTTTATACTTGCAAGGGACATCACAGTTGCTACGGTAGAGGCCACCTACCATGGAGAAGGTAGGTGACTTCATTAAATGCTTGGTGAAGTGTCACCGTCTTCCGGCCTTCGGGAACGATCGTCTATCTTGTCATCGCGGCTCATGGTGCTGCTGGATCTGGGTGTGACACGCATCCTGACAGGTGTGCACCATGCGGTGAATAATGAGGTGATTCATCCCTCGCGTACTTTCCTTCAACTGGTGTGCCTGCGCCCCTACCATGTGTCGCAAAAGGCATGTACTCACAAAACAGTTGTACGACATGTGGGGTGTGGTGGCTTGCTGTCAACGCTTGCCGGGTGTGGGCTAACTGCATGAGCCATTGCTGGGTGTAGTCATTCCCGTGTGTTGGCTGCCCCGGGTCGTTGTCGGGTGACTTGGACCTGTTCCTTTTAGCACTCGGTTGTTGGCTTGGAGAAGCGTGAAGTAGATCTTGACAAACATCTGCATGCCGTTATGGAGTTCTGGCTCCTTCTTGAAGATATTGTTGAGGACGACCTTGACGAAGATTTGCATGCCACCATGAAGTAGTGGAGGAAGCCTTGTTGATGGAGAGCTTCTTCATTTGCTCTTCTTTGGCCGAGAGGCGATCGTAGCCCATGCGTAGTTGGGTCCGTGAACCCGACGGTCACGGCACCGACATCCGTGATAAGTAGACAATTGAAATCACTGACGTCTACTACTATTACTCCACCTCAAGACCTCTATCCAGCATGCATCTCAAAGTATTAAGTTTACAAGAAATAAAGTAATGCAATAAGGAAGATGACATAATGTAGACAAAATAAAACCTCGCAATAAGATTAACCCACATTGTTTTATCCTTAGTGGTAACAATACAATACGGGACTCCGTCCCTTTTGTCACTGGACAAGTCACCACATAATTGAACCCACTACTATGCACCACTCCCTCTGAAGAACTACTCATCTATCTTGGCAAAAGAAGACTCATAGATCGGAAAGCACACATAGCTTACACATAAAAGAGACTTCAATAGAATCAATATAAATCAATGAATAATATGACCATAAATCCACAATTCATTGGATCCCAACAAACACACCACAAGAATCACATCGGATTGATCTCGGAGGAGATCATTGTATTGAAGATCAGAGAGAGAGAGAGAGAGAGAGAGAGAGAGAGAGAGAGAGAGAGAGATAAATCTAGCTACTATTATGGACCCGTAGGTCCTAATGGAACTACTCACACATCATCATGGAGGTAGCAAGGTTGATGAAGATGGCCTCCCCAATGACCCCCTCTCCGGCAGAATACCAAAATAGGGCTCCGGATCGGATCGCTTCAGAACAGAGGCTTGCGACAAAGATAAAATTCTTTCAGGTTCGCTTATGATGGTTACGGAATGTTGGGGTATTTATAGGCCCGAAATTAGGTCAAAGGAGGCTCGGGGCGGGTGGGGGGGGCACACATGGGCAGGTGGCGCCATCTGTCGATGTGGCTTCCTCATGGGCACCCTCTACCTCTCCCGAAGCTTCTAGGGTCTCTTGTTCTCTAGAAAAAAATCAAAAATTATCGTGTTTGGACTTCCATAGGTATGATTTTTTTGTGAAACCAAAAGCATGCAAAAAATAGGAACTGGCACTGGGCACTAAATTAATATGCTAGTTCCAAAAAATAGTATAAAATGACATATGAAGCATACAGAAGTGATAATACAATAACATTTAACAATAAAAAATTATAGATACGTTTGAGACGTATCACATGGTCACCGTTATCACAATGGACAAGGTTCGCGGGGTCAATTACCTAGGGGTTCACTGGAGTTTGTCGTCTGGTGGTGGCGAGGGATAGTCTTCATCGAACTCAGTGCCTCGGGAACTGCTGCTCGGGAGGATGATGTCTGGAAGGTTCGCTGAGATGTGGTGAAGATGACAGTGGTGGTGGCTCAATAGGAGGTGGCGTGTGCCACCGAAATTTGACCAACATTAGTGGCTACAGTGGTGGAGAAGAGGGGGTCTCTGGCAGGGCAGACTGGCGGCGAGAGGCGTCACGAGATGGGGCAAAATGGAGAGGTAGCCCTGTGGATTTTATATGACATGGGCACGAGGCCGAGGGTGCACGGGAAATGGGCGAGCATGAAGATCATGGCCTCGAGCGTGCGCGGGTCATGGACACGTCAGGTGCGGCTGATGGTTTGAGACGATGTGGGTGGGTCCCACTTTTGAGAGAGAGTGAGAGAGAGAGAGAGGGTATAGAGAGAGTGTGTGCTTGCTGTCAGCTGTTGGATGGGGAACATGCGACTAAGATTATGACGGGGCATACCGATTCACTAGCTTAAGGGGGTTCCGTGCGTGCTCGCGAGCTTGGACGGCTGACTGAGTCACTGGGTTGGGTTAATCTAGGGTGGTTGCTTTCCCTTTTCCTATTTCTTTTCCTTTTTGAAACATCGTGGATGTCGCCTAGAGTGGTGGTGGTGAGGGGTGAATAGGCGCTTTAAAATAATTATGGTTTAGGCTTGAACAAATGTTAACTTGTCAAGCACACAACCTAAAGCAACTAGGCTCACCTATGTGCACCACAAACTTATGCTAAGCAAGATAAACAACTAAGTGATAGCAAGATATCAAGATATATAACATGAAACACTATTGCTATCACAAAGTAACGTGCATAATAAAAGGGCTCGGGTAATAGATAACCGAGGGATGCGGAGACGCCGATGTATCCTGAAGTTCACACCCTTGTGGATGCTAATCTCTGTTTGGCGCAGTGTCGAGGCACAAATCTCCCCCAAAATGCCACTAGGGCCACTGTAATCTCCTCAGGCCCTCGCGTAATGCAAGATGTCGTGATTCCACTAAGGGACCCTTGAGGGCAATCACCGAGCCCATACAATTGGCAACCCTTGGGGGCAGTCACCGAACCCGTACACTTTGGCAACCTATGGGGGTGGTCACTGGAACCCGTACAAATTGCTCGGGGCAATCTCCACAACCTAATTAGAGACCCCTACGCTTGCCCGGAGCTTTACACCACAATGATTGAGCTCCGAGACACTACCAACTGTCTAGGGTGCCCAAGAACCCAAGAGAAACATGCTCTAGGGTACCAATCACCCAAGAGTAATAAGCTTCTCAACTTCACTTCCACGTATCACCATGGAGAACTCAAACCGATGCAACTAATGCAATGGCAAGAACACACAAAGTGGTCAAGTCCCTCACTCCCAAATCCCACCACAACAACAAAAGCTATGGTGGAATGTGAGAGAAAGAACAAGGAGAACACTAAGAACTCCAAGATCTAGATCCAAGGGGTTCCCCTCACATAGAGGAGAAAGTGATGGGTGGAAATGCAGATCTAGATCTCCTCTCTCTTTTCCCTCAAGAACTAGCAAGAATTATTGGAGGAATGGAGATATAGCAAGCTTGAAGAAGGTCAACGATGGAGGCAAAACACAAGCTTAGAGGATAAGAACCATTGGGGAAGAAGACCCCCTTAAATAGCCCCCCCCCCCAAAAAAAAATCCAACTGTTATGCCCACAAGTCGTGGTGAAGCAGTACTACTGCTCGGGGGAGCGGTACTACTGCTTAGCACGGCCAAAACAACCCAAGGAGACAAAAAAAGTTCTGCCAGAGAGGTACTACCACTTATAAGAGGTACTAGAGCTAGGAGGTACTACCGCTTATATGAGGTACTAGAGCTAGGAGGTACTACCGCTTATAAGAGGTACCACTGCTCTACTACCGCTCGAGCAGATTGGGCAACAGAAGCATAAAAAAGCAGAAGTGGTTGCGGTAGAAGGAAGTGTAAGTATCGCACAAGCGGTACTACCGCTCGGGGGAGCGGTACTACCACTCGGGGGAGCAGTACTACCGCCTACTACCGCTTAAAACTGAAATACTACCCAAGCAAAACAGAATAACGCTCAAATACTGAAATTGCTATAACTCCTGCAAACAAACTCAGAAATTAGCAAAAGCAAGCTTGTTGGATAGAAGACGACATGTACTTCCAACATCGACTGGATATTAAGAATTAGAAATGGAGAAGAAATGCCAATAGGATAGGAAGAGGATCTTCCCCAAGTATAAACCGACAAACTCTCCAGCACCAAAAACTCAAGGATGATGCATGCGAACTCCGTTTTCGATGAGCTTGAATTTGACAAGAAGACGAACACAAACTCTAAAACCTCACGAAGAGAATAGTCAAATAAGAACCAAGAAAGATGATGCCAAGGATGCAATGGTTTGAGCTCTCTACAAACGACACGGTCAAGCTACTCATTCGAGAGCCCCCCTTGGTAGTACGGCTATCGATTCGGTCACCCGGTCTCCCAACTTACACCATGCAACCGGTAAAATAGAAAACCTATCAAGGAAAAACCTTTGCCTTGTGCATAATCCACTTGAGCTAGATGATGACGATCTTGACCTCCTCAAGTTGGACCACCTTTCTTGATAGCGTTGGCTCGATGAAGACTAGTAGATTGCTCCCCATACTCCACTATGGGCGAGCCACTCTTCGGCACATCTTCACAAGTTCATTATCACCACAATGGATAGTAAGCTTCAAGCAAGATCTCTTTTTGATGCTCCACTTGAACTTGCACACCGCAACCTTGATGGTGATCACCACTTGATGTCATCCTCCATGGGTTATATGATATCTTCCTTTCGATGCACACCCATTGAAACATACCAAACCCCACACAGAACTCTCATGTAGGCCGTGGGTTAGTACACAAAGCATAATGAACAATTCTTACCATACCATGGGATCAATTGATCCCTCTTGGTACATTTTGTATGCTTTGTGTGTTGATCAACTTGATTCACTCTTTGACTTAGTCTTGATCAACCTTGTATCATGTCTTATCTTTGGATAATTCCTTGAGTAGCACCTTGGTCATCACATAATCTCCTTGAAACCAACAAATGGACTTCAAGAAATTTCTATGGACATACCCTTAAAATATAGCTCAAGTCAACCATTAGTCCATAGGGACTGTCATCAATTACCAAAACCAAGGATGGGGGCACCATGCTCTTTCAATCTCCCCAATTTTGGTAATTGATGACAATCACTTTCAAGAGAGTTTATATAAGTAATCAAGCACAAGCATGCAAAGCAACAACCAATAATGCATGAGCATGAGATGTAAATGCTTTAGAACAAATCCAAAGTATGCAACAAAACTCTGGAAACTTCTCCCCCATTGGTATCGGTTGCCAAAATGGGCGAGAAACCTAGAAGACCGATATAATATGTGTTCCTCCATAAAGTGTGTATTTCTAAAAATATGAGTGCAATGAGACACACATATCCAATGATAAGTAGTTGGAGGAAGACAAACTATATTGAGGATCCAAAGATTGCAAAAAGGATGATATGGCACAAAGACATACCAAAGAGAGAAGCAATCAATCATAAGATACCAATTGAAACAATCAAAGCTTGTGACAACACGTGGTGAAGATGGGAAATAATAGCCTCATCGGGAGGAGGTATACCAATGAAATGGCAAGGGCCTCATCAAGACAAGCATGAGGAAAACAAATTTCACCAAGAGTAAGTGCATCAAGATGCAACGATATGAGACCCGCACTCAAGAAAAATCCTTTCAAGGAACCACCAAGGAAAAGGTGAATGTGAAAGAATAAGGATAACAACTAGAGATGTAACTTATCTCAAGTATATAAGATTCTGGGTAGATGAAAATCATGATGATATCAATCCACAAAGAAGGATGTACAAACAAAATATTTACAAAAGGGAAAGAACAAGATATCCAAACGGAAGTCAGAAATATACCAATAAGATATTTTCTTGAAAGCATAGCACAAGGCTTAATGTTGTCTTATTGTATATCAATGGATTCCAGCTACTTCTTGAGCTTATGTTGGTTTTTCCCTTGAAGAGGAAAAGGTGATGCAGCACAGTAGAGATAAGTACTTCCCTCAGTTAAGAACCAAGGTATCAATCCAGTAGGAGAAGAATGCGCAAATCACCAATACCTGCACAAACAGTCAAACACTTGCATCAACGCGATAAAAATGGGTTGTCAATCCCTTCACGTTCACTTGCAAAGGTGAGATCTGATAGAGATAGATAAATAAAAATAAATGAAAGATAAAATATTTTTGGGTTTCTTGGTTTATAGATCTGAAAATAAAAGATTGCAAACTAGTAGATCGAAAACTAATATGATGGAAAATAGACTCGGGGGCCATATGTTTCACTAGAGGCTTCTCTCTTGAAGGCAAATAATATGGTGGGTGAACAAATTACTGTCGAGCAATTGATAGAAAAGCGCAAAGTTATGATGATATCCAAGGCAATGATTATGTAATATAGTAATCACGTCTGTGTCAAGTAGACCGACTCCTGCCTGCATCTACTACTATTACTCCACACATCGACCGACTCCTGCCTGCATCTAGAATATTAAGTTCATAAAGAATAGAGTGACGCTTTAAGTAAGATGACATAATGTAGAGGAATAAACTCAAGCAATATGATGTAAACCCCATCTTTTTATCATTGATGGCAACAATACAATACGTGCCTCGCTACCCCTACTTTGTCACTGGGTGACGACACCGCAAGATTGAACCCAAAGCTAAGCACTTCTCCCATTGCAAGAAAAAACCAATCTAGTTGGCCAAACCAAACCGATAGTTCGCAGAGAATTATAAAGATATCAAATCATGCATATAAGAATTCAGAGAAGACTCAAATAATATTCATAGATAATCTGATCATAAATCCACAATTCATCGAATCTCGACAAACACACCACAAAAGAAGACTACATCGGATAGATCTCCAAGAACATCAAGAAGAACATGGTATTGAGAATCAAAGAGAGAGAAGAAGACATCTAGCTACTAGCTATGGACCCGTAGGTCTGAGGTAAACTACTCACGCTTCATCGAAAGGGCAATGGAGTTGATGAAGATGCCCTCTGTAATCGAATCCCCCTCCAGCAGGATGGCAAAAAAGGCCCCAAGATGGGATCTCACGGGAACAGAAGGTTACGGCCGTGGAAAAGTGTTTTCGTGGATGCTTCTGGAGGTTCGGGAATATATGTGAATATATAGGAGGAAGAACTAGGTCAGGGGAGTCACGAGGGGCCCACAAGGTAGGGGGCCCCCCTAGGGCGCGCCCTCCATCCTTGTCGCCGCCTTGTGGCTCTTTTGACTTGAACTCCAAGTTTCCTGGCTGTCTTTTGGTCCAAGAAAAATCATCATGAAAGTTTTATTCCGTTTGGACTCCGTTTGATATTCCTTTTCTACGAAGCTAAAAAACAAGGAAAAAACAGAAACTGACACTGGGCTCTAGGTTAATAGGTTAGTCCCAAAAATAATATAAAATAGCATATTAATGCATATAAAACATCCAAAACAGATAATATAATAGCATGGAACAATAAAAAATTATAGATACATTGGAGACATGTCAAGCATCCCCAAGCTTAATTCCTGCTCGTCCTCGAGTAGGTAAATGATAAAAATAGAATTTTTGATGTGGAATGCTACCTAACATATTTATCCATGTATTTTTTATTTATTGTGGCATGAATGATTAGATCCATAAGATTCAAAACAAAAGTTTAATATTGACATAAAAATAATAATACTTCAAGCATACTAACAAGCAATTATGTCTTTTCAAAATAACATGGCCAAAGAAAGCTATCCCTACAAAATCATATAGTCTGGCTATGCTCCATCTTCATCACACAAAATACTCAAATCATGCACAACCCCGATGACAAGCCAAGCAATTGTTTCATACGTTTGGTGTTCTCAAACCTTTTCAACTTTCACGCAATACATGAGCATGAGCCATGGACATAGCACTATAGGTGGAATAGAATATGGTGGTTGTGGAGAAGACAAAAAAGAAGAAGATAGTCTCACATCAACTAGGCATATGAACGGGCTATGGAGATGCCCATAAATAGATATCAATGTGAGTGAGTATGATTGCCATGCAATGGATGCATTAGAGCTATAAGTGTACGAAAGCTCAAAAAGAAACTAAGTGGGTGTGCATCCAACTTGCTTGCTCACGAAGACCTAGGGAAATTTGAGGAAGCCCATCATTGGAATATATAAGCCAAGTTCTATAACGAAAAAGACCCACTAGTATATGAAAGTGACAACATAGGAGACTCTCTATCATGAAGATCATGGTTTGAAAGGATCGATATGGTTGACTAGAGGGGGGGTGAACAGGCAACTAACAATTTTTAGCTTTTCTTTACCAAATTAAACTTTGCATCAAATTAGGTTGTCTAGATGTGCAACTAGGTGAGCAACCTATATGATGCAACAACAACAAACACACAAGGAAGCAAGAGAAGTAACGCTAATAAGCTTGCACAAGTAAAGGTGAGAGATAACCAAGAGTGGACCCGGTGAAGACGAGGATGTGTTACCGAAGTTCCTTCCTTTTGAGGGGAAGTACATCTCCGTTAGAGCGGTGTGGAGGCACAATGCTCCCCAAAAAGCCACTAGGGCCATCGTATTCTCCTCACGCCCTCACACAATGCGAGATGCCGTGATTCCACTATTGGTGCCTTGGAGGAGGCAACCGGACCTTTACAAACAAGGTTGGGGCTATCTCCACAACTTAATCAGAGGCTCCCAACAACACCAGAAGCTTCACCACAATGGACTATGGCTCCGTGGTGACCTCAACCGTCTAGGGTGCTCAAACACGCAAGAGTAACAAGATCCGCTAGGGATTCGTGGGGGATTCAAATTTCTCTTGATGGAAGTGTAGATCGGGGCCTTCTCAACCAATCCTGAGCAAATCAACAAGTTTGATTGGCTAGGGAGAGAGATCGGGCGAAAATGGAGCTTAAAGCACTAATGGAGCTTAGAGGTGGAAGTGGTGGTCAACTAGAGGGAGAAGACACCCCTTATATAGTAGAAGAACAAATCCAACAGTTATCCACCAACTCAGCCTGCGCAACGCGGTACTACCGTACCAGAGGCGCGATACTACCGCAGGGGCACACGGTACTACCGCACATGCATGTAACGCCCTCGATGCGGCTATAGCTCCCACGTGTCGAGGCACGACTTAGAGACATAACCGCATTGAAAGCAATGTCGCAAGTTAGGCAATCATCACAACATCCCATGTAATATAAATAATAAAGGGGAGAGACATAGTTGGCTTACACTCGCCACGTCAATCAAAGTACATAAATAGCATTACAACATTCAAACACTCATGGCCCGACTACGGCGCCAAAATAAAAGATAACCCAACATGCGATACAGTCCCGATCACCCCCAACTGGGCACCACTACTGATCATCAGGGAAAGACACGTAGTATCATTGAGTGTCCTCGTCGAACTCCCACTTGAGCTCGAGCGCGTCACCTGGAGCGGAATCATCAGGCCCTGCATCTGGTTTGGAAGTAATCTGCGAGCCACAGGGACTCAGCAATCTCGCACCCTCGCGATCAAGACTATTTAAGCTTGTAGGTAAGGTAAGGTAAAATATGTGGAGCTGCAGCCAGCGACTAGCATATATGGTGGCTATCCTGTTCGCAAAAGAGAGCGAGAAGAGGAGGCAAAGCGCGAGCGAGTAATTTAGAGAACAACCTGCGCAAGCATTACTCCAACACCGTGTTCACTTCCCGGACTCCGCCGAGAAGAGACCATCACGGTAACTCACACTGTTGATTCATTTTAATTAAGTTAAGGTTCAAGTTGTCTACAACCGGACATTAACAAATTCCCATTTGCCCATAACCGCGGGGACGGCTTTCGAAAGTTCAAATCCCTGCAGGGGAGTCCCAACTTAGCCCATGACAAGCTCTCACGGTCAACGAAGGAATAGACCTCCTCCCGAGACGTTCCGATCAGACTCAGTATCTCGGTTCTTCAAGACACTTTGACAGGTTAAAACAAATCCAGCAACACCGCCCGAATGTGCCGACAAATCCCGATAGGAGCTGCACATATCTCGTTCTCAAGGCACACTCAGATAGGTCAAGCTACGAGTAAAACCAACCCTCAAGTTTCCCCGAGGTGGCCCCGCAGGCTGCCTGGTTCGGACCAACACTCAGAGGAGCACTGGCCCGGGGGGGGGGGGTTTAAATAAGATGACCCTCGGGCTCCGGAAACCCAAGGGAAAAAGAGGCTACATGGCAAATGTTAAAACCAAGGTTGGGCATTGCTGGAAAAGCTTTAATCAAGGCGAACTATCAAGGGGTTCCCATTATAACCCAACCGCGTAAGGAACGCAAAATCCGGGAACATAACACCGATATGACGGAAACTAGGGCGGCAAGAGTGGAACAAAACACTAGGCGAGAGGCCGAGCCTTCCACCCTTTACCAAGTATATAGATGCATTAAGATAACATGACAATATAATGATATCCCAACAAGTAAATAATGTTCCAAACAAGGAATGGTCTCCAATCTTCACCTGCAACTAGCAACGCTATAAGAGGGGCTGAGCAAAGCGGTAACATAGCCAATCAACGGTTTGCTAGGACATGGTGGGTTAGAGGTTTGACATGGCAATTTGGGAGGCATGATAAGCAAGTGGTAGGCATCGTAGCATAGGCATATCAAAAGAGCGAGCATCTAGCAAAGCAAAGATAGTAGTGATTTCGAGGGTATGATCATCTTGCCTGCACAATTGTCAGAGTTGACTGGATCCTCAAAAGCAAACTCAACGGGCTCCTCGTTAGCGAACTCGTCTCCCGGCTCTACCCAAACAAGACAAATAAGCAAACGGAACACAATCAACCACGTGCAAAGCTCAAACAATATGATGCAAGGATGGTATGCTATGCGGGATGCAATATATGATGCATATGCAAGATTTGGCAAGGAATGAATGAACCTAGCCTCAACTTGGAAATCCAAGTGTGCCACTGGAAAGATGAGATGAAATCGCTTGAAAACGATATAAAGATCACCGGAATCGGAGTTACGGTTTGGAAATGGCAAACAATTCAAATATGGCCACGTTTTGCGATTTACAGCAAGTAGCCATCTAAATGCAACAAGATAAACATGCTACAGCACCCAAACATGGCATCAAAATACATGGCAGGAATCCATTCATGAAGCTTAACAAAAGTCTAGCACTGAGCTACGGCCAATTCATCTATTAACAGGTTCAAACAAGCATGGAAAAAATGCATTTGCGAACAGATCTCAGACTTAGTGAAATTAACACTTGTCTGGAATTTCAGATCAGATAGCACTCTTTGGAGCAACAAAACTACATGCTACAGGACCTGAACATGGAAAAGTAAAGCATGGCATGAAGCTACTCAAAGAGCTTAACAAAAGTCCCTTAGTGACCTTGAGCCAAAAGGGAACATAAAATACATTTGCAAGCATGTGAACATGGCAAAAACATAATCAGTTTTCAGACTTTGTGAAAACTGGAGCATGCTAAAACAGATATCAAGTAGGCATGTTTATGAGCTCGATGCACTCACTACAGAGCAAGTCATGACAATATAAGCATACACCCATCAAGAATACACAAAATGCAAGCTAGACATGGCAAGAACAACACCATAGCATGCACGGATCAACTACAACATCCTAGGCAAAATTGCTAACAAGTAGACAATCTGCCCAGATTCATGAAATGACAAAAGTAGAGCTCGATTGACTCAAGCTAGGGTGCTCCATAATTGCAAACAAAGACATGTATGGATAGAGCACTACAATATTAACAAATCATCCTTACTGATCATTCTCAAAAGAGTCACGGATCAGTAGGAAACAACATGAACATATGGCCATATGAGATAAACACGTCAAGGACTTAGTGGAAATGCTAAGCCCCTGAAGTCAGCATTAACAAATGCCTCACTTTGCAAGCTTGTGCTAGTCACCACACACATCACAAATTTACATGGGTTGCACCTCTGGAAATATGGCAAAACCCTTAACAAAACATATGTAGAGTTCAAGGGCATATCATGCACACAATAATCATGGCAAAAATGACAAATATCTAATTGGAGTAGCAGATCTGACAATTATCTCAAGTAGCACTCTTCTAACAGCATTTCGGGCATCAAGATGAACTCAAATGAAAATGATGCAATGAGATTAAATGATGTACTCTCTGAGACTAACATTTTGATATGCTAAATGCCTAAAACGGAGCTACGGATGCAAAGTTACGATGCGATGAACATGAGCAAATAATCTGCAGACTTAGAAAATAAAAGGGAGTCAACCCTTAGGGTTTCCTGTAGCAAGGTCAGATCTGGATCGCGGCACACGGGAACCAAGGTCCACCGGAGATCACGCCGGAGATGAAGAGGACGGCGGCCGGCGAGGCCGGGGTCGCCGGATCCGGCCTCGGGCCGCGGGGAGGCGACGGCGGCGAGGAGTGAGGGCGGCGGCGAGGTTCGGCGTGGTGGCGGAGGTGGCCGGCGACGACCTTGGACGGCGGCGGGGCGGCGGATCC
>NC_041380.1:344635596-344702153 GCF_002162155.2 Triticum dicoccoides
CCCTCGCGCGGGAGACGAGCGGCGGGCAGGCGGCGCCGGCGTGGGCCCTTGGGGGCTGGAGATGGGCCGAGCGGGCCGAAGGTGGGAGCGAGGCGGCGGCGGACACCTGGCGGCTTGCGGTTGGACGCGGGCGGCGGCGCGGATGCGTCCGGCGCCGGGCGGACGTGTCCGGCACGCGGAGGAAGGGGAGACTAGGGTTAGGGGTGGATTTGATCCGAGATTTGGACGGGGAAGGCCTATATATAGGCATAGAGGGAGCTAGGAGAGTCCAAATGAGGTGCGGTTTTCGGCCACGCGATTGTGATAGACGCTCTAGATGATGGAGAAGGTTTTGGTGGGTTTTGGGCCAACTTGGAGGGGTGTTGGGCTGCAACACACATGAGGCCTTTTCGGTCCCTCGGTTAACCGTTGGAGCATCAAACGAAGTCCAAATGGTACGAAACTTGACAGGCGGTCTACCGGTGGTAAACCAAGGCCGCTTGGGAAGTCTCGGTCCAATCCGGAAATGTTTAATCCCCACACACGAAAGAAAGGTAGAAATGACCACCGGAGGAGAACGAAGCGCCGGAATGCAAAATGGACAACGGGGAAAATGCTCGAATGCATGAGATGAACACGTATGCAAATGCAATGCACATGATGACATGATATGAGATGCATGACAACGACAACAACACACGGAGACAAAAACCCGAACCCGAGAAAATAGAATAACTTAAGGCCGGAAACGGCAAGAGTTGGAATACATATTGGGAAAGTCATATCCGGGGTGTTACAATGCAACAGAGACCAGACCAGCCCAAAATGCACTAAGGCAGAGGGCGGCAGTACATCTGGCGCGGTACTACTGCGCCCCCTTGCGGTACTACCGCAAGGCAGGGACTGACCAGATATGGGAAGGCACGGATATAATAAATTACATCCGTGGCTACTTTCGCTGAGTTGGAGTCAATGCAAAAACCCAATACGGTAGTACCATAAGCCAGCAGCGGTACTACCGCGCTAGGCGCGGATGAAAAAATTTCATCCACCCCTTACTGCCGCATACTTGCGGAACTAAGCTAGATACCACAGTACTACCGTGCCCAGTGCGCGGTACTACCATGATGGGTGTCACCCACTAGGGAGAGAGTGACAATATCTGGACTCCGGCCACAGTACTACCGCTTGCCAGGAAGCGGTACTACCGTGGGCACTTGCGGTACTACCGCACTGGCAGACGGTACTACCGCAAGGGCCTGCGGTACTACCACACGCCCTAGTTCAGCAAGCATGAGCAATATTTGCATAGACAAGGAAAACATGGGATGCTCCAAAGGCTAGAAGAAAAGGAGGAACACAGGAAGGTGTGTACGTGATGAATCCGCCCACCCTTTCCAACACGGACCCCCTCTTAATAGTACGGCTTCCCTACGACTCAATACCACCGAAAAGAAACGAAGAGAAATGTTGTCTTCCATAGGCTTCGAGGGGAACCAAATCATCTTGTGCCTTAGTCAATATATATCTAAAATATTCAATGCACATGATTAGTCCGCAAAAGTATTGTCATCAATCACCAAAACCAACTAAGGGATAAAATGCCCTTACAATCTCCCCCTTTTTGGTGGATTGATGACAACACGGGATTTGCACAAGAGTATAATGCAAAGAGCAAGGGCAAACCCCAAGTCTCTAAAATATAGATGGGCTCCCCCTAGATGTGTGCTATCTTGATGAGTGCTTTGGACTACACGGCACACATACTAGGATCAACACACCCCTATGTTTTATAGACAAGGCATATCTTGCAATAGGGCTAAAACTAAGCAAGATAGGAAAGAGCATAATGAAATAAGCACAAGATAGAATAAGCTCACTACGGTACAATAGAGTGCATATGTCTTACACCATATGATAGAAGGACTCACAAGCACAAACCAAAGCAAACCAAAGCAAACGACATAAACGAAGTTCAACTGACCCAAACACGACACAACTCACAAATCCTACATTCTCTCCCCCTTTGGCATCGAGACGCCAAAAAGGCAGAGATGACACCTACAACAGAAGGGGTGGCTCAAGCTGAGTAGTCACTTGCACGCTCCCCGTCAAACTCGGCAGCTAGGATGGACTCTTCCTCAGACTCTATCCAGTGATAAACCTGCTTGGCGATCCATTCTGCCTCTGGGGTGACGTCCTCCTCTGACCCGCTGGAGATGTTCTCGTTGAAGGTCCTGAAAGTCTGCTTGTCGCGGCGGCGAGTCTCCTTGGAAGCCACATGGGTCTTGTACTGCCCCTTTGCCTGCATGCAGAACAACATCTTCATCTTGTTCTTCAGTCGCTTAGCCCAAGATGGCTCAGAAGTGGGAGGGGAGTAACCCTCAGAGTTGTCCTCGTCTGCTACCTCCTCCTCATGCTCATCTGCATCCACGTCCATGTTAGCCGCGACATCAGCACGAGAGGTAGTGTTGGCCCACTGAGTCTTGATACGGAGGTTGATGGGCTCATGCCGGATCCAACTAGGGGCCTCAAAATCATCCTGAGGGTAGAGCTACTCCCAAGTTGCTGAGATCAACTGAAACAGATAAGGTCCATAGATGGGGACCTTGCGGTTGTAGACCGCAAACCGAAGCTCATTCCACATGATATGTGAGACATCAAGTGGTAGTGTCTGAGAGTTGCGAGCGTCTGCACACAGGAGCATCATATCCACAAGATAGGCATGCACCTTGTCCTTGTCCCCAATGCATGGGAAGAGAGTGTTGCGGAAGATCCGGTGCATGATGTCGAGAAAGGAGTTCAGTATCCAAGTTATCTTGTTATTGGAGAGCTTCTTCTCCACATAGAAGGGCAAAAGCTTGTTCTTGTTTGCAGACTCGGAATTGGCATGACGGCGAACACCTTGGGGTGTGGCGAGCCCCTCATCCGAAACCCCAAGCAAAGTCATGAATTCCTTCCAAGTAGCAGTCAGCTGCCGACCATTGGTCATCCAAGTCATGGTCCTATCCTCATTGGGATGAAAATGCACCGAGGCAAAGAACTGAGCAATGATCTCAGGATCAAAGTCTTTGTGGAATGAGATGATATGCTCAATGCCAAATTGCTCCACGAGGTCTAAAGCCTCACCAAAGTATTCCCGATGCTTCTCTTGCCTCATGTGATGCATGTTGATCCACTTCACCTCCACATATGTGTTTTGCTTGGCCTTGATGACATCTACATAGATGAGATTCTGCTGCTTCGTCCAGAATAGCTCATTCCCTCAAAAGTTGGCACAAGGGTTTCTATATGGATTGATCTTCCTCCGAGCGATGAACTCAGCAAGCGATATCTCATCCATACCCATGGAGGGTTCCTTCTCTTTGGTGGCGGTGGTCTTGGTTCTGCGTTGGGGGCATTGGAGCCCTCTGCTGCCTCTGAGTTGCGCATACGCTTGGATCCCGTCTTACGGCTTGGATTGGAACGGTGAGCTGGAGCACCTAAGCCACCACCTAAAACACACACCACAAAACAAACATGCACGAAACGCGAGAAGGATCAATGCAAAGACCACGAAAAAATGGGTGAAACAAGTAGACATAGTACGTGAGAAGTGCCACAAGAGGGATTTGAGACAACGGTAGTAGCGTGTGTTGCGCCACGTGTGGTAGTACCACTCCGAGGAGCGGTAGTACCGGCGACACGGTAGTACCACACTATCAGGGCGGTAGTACCAGACGCACGGTAGTACCACACCTGAAGAGCGGTAGTACCGCATGGTTGTAGATCTGTAATGGCCATGGAGATCTGAGCACAACCGTGTCAACACGCGGTACTACGGTCAATCAAATCCATCACGGGACAACTAAAGCAAGTACCATCACTACACAAAACCACTCTCCTATACCCGACTCTTGCAAAGATTTGGCCTAAAATCTCACGAACAACTTGCATCTCCCCAAGACCTAAAAACAACAAGACGAACAAGAAAAAGGAAGGGATTGGGGAGAAACCTTGATCCATGGCAAGAGGGAGTGGCGGGGAACGATCCCACCGGTTGGAATCCCAGGAGAGCGGCCGGAGACGGAGATCCGGCGAGGACCTCCGGCGCCGTTCTTGAGCGAGAGAGAGAGAGAGAGACAGAGTGGGGAGAGAGACGAATGGGTATGGGGGAGTTAGAACCCCCCTGCCCGTGTTTAACCCCCACGCCCTTCGACCTCACAGTAGTACCGCATGTCATTGCAGTAGTACCGCCCTGGGCGGAAGTACCGCACCGTTGCTTTAGTACCGCTCCCCCAGGCGGCAGAAAATTTTTTTTGCCGCGCTGGGTGCGGAAGTACCATGCACTCCTCACGCGGTAGTACCGCACGTCATTGCGGTAGTACCGCCCAAGCGGAAGTACCGCACCGAGGCCGTAGTACCGCTCCTCCAGGCAGCAGAAAAAAATGTCTGCCGCGCTGGGTGCGGAAGTACCGCACGCTCCCCTCGCGGTAGTACCGTGGCAGGCCACGGTAGTACCGTGAGCTCAAGAAAAAGCAGTTTCAACCAACCGAGAGAACAACGAAGCACTGGACCTTCAAGCGAAAGACCACACCAACGAGCTAACACACAGGACACCACAAGCACAAGCTCAACACAAAGGAGGAGAAGCAAGAGACAACGCAGACCAAAAACGAGACACAAACTTTCCAAGGACAGGGCGGCGGCCAGAACCACCTATGTTTGAGTCAATTGGTATGGCACCGCGAAGAATTATCCTTGGGCCCATGACCAAAACTCGTCTTTGAAGCACAAGAACCATCAAAAATGGCTAATGTGAAAGAGTTGATCATTTTATGCATAATGGGGGAGGGAGAGTTCATTGAGAGAACAACCCTCCCCCTATGTCCATGCCTACACCTAGATTAGACAACAAGTTGAGTGAGGTGGGGTGTGCAAGGCTTCAAGCAACATTGCTCGAATCAATGATATTTAGCTCATGCCTTAGCTCACGAAATCTTGCTTCATCCAAAGGCTTCGTGAAAATATCTGCGAGGTTATCATGGGTGTTGACGTAGTTGAGCTCGATCTCCCCTCGCCTAATGTGATCCCGGATGAAGTGATACCGAATCTCAATATGCTTCGTCTTGAAGTGTTGCACCGGGTTGAGAGAAATCTTGATGGCACTTTCATTGTCACACCAAAGAGGCACTTTGTCACAAATGACATCGTAATCCTTTAAAGTTTGCCTCATCCATAAGAGTTGTGCACAACAACTACCGGCAGCCACATACTCTACTTCCATGGACGAGAGAGATACGCAACTTTGCTTATTGGAAGACCAACTCACCAAAGAGCAACCAAGAAATTGGCACCCTCCGAAAGTGGACTTCCTATCCACTTTGTCTCCTGCCCAATCCGAGTTCGAATAACCTACAAGCTTGAAGTTTGCTCCCCTTGGGTACCATAAGCCAAAGCTTGGGGTATGAGTCAAATATCGAAAGATTCGCTTGACCGCCACAAAGTGACTTTCCTTAGGTGCGGCTTAAAACCGTGCACAAATTCCCACACTCAACATGATATCCGGTCTAGATGCACAAAGGTAAAGCAAGGAGCCAATCATGGAGCGATATACCTTTTGAGCCACCGCTTTACCATTGGGATCAATGTCAAGTTGGCACTTGGTGGGCATGGGAGTGGAAGCCGGCTTGACATCACTTAGCTTGAATCTCTTGAGCATGTCTTGAGTGTATTTGGCTTGGTTGATGAAGGTTCCTTCTCTCCTTTGCTTCACTTCGAACCCGAGAAGAACTTCAACTCTCCCATGGAAGACATCTCGAACTTTGAGGTCATGAGAGCGGCAAATTCCTCATTGAAAGCTTTGTTAGGGGAACCAAAGATAATATCATCAACATATAATTGGCACACAAACAACTCCCCTTTGACCTTCTTAGTAAAAAGAGTGGGTCGATTAGCCCAACTTCAAAACCACAATCTTGTAACAACTCAGTAAGGTGGTCATACCACGCACGTGGGGCTTGTTTAAGGCCATAGAGTGCCTTATCGAGTTGATACACATGATCGGGAAAGTAGGGATCCTCGAACCCGGGGGGTTGCTTGACATATACCAATTCATTAATTAGACCATTAAGGAAAGCACTCTTCACATCCATTTGTTGTAACATAAAGTTATGATGAGAAGCATATGCAATCAACATGCGAATGGATTCAAGACAAGCAACGGGGGCAAATGTTTCACCGTAGTCGATACCCTCGACTTGGCAGTAGCCTTGTGCTACCAAACGAGCCTTGTTGCGAATGATAATCCCATGAGCATCTTGCTTGTTCTTGAATATCCACTTGGTTCCACTGACATTGTGGTTCTCCGTTGGCCCTGGCACCAATCTCCACACTTTGCTGCGCTCGAAGTTGTTGAGTTCTTCATGCATGGCATTGAGCCAATCCGGATCCTCGAGCGCCTCATAGACCTTTTGGGGTTCAACACAAGAGACAAACGCGTGATGTTCACAATAGTTTGCTAATTGTCTACGAGTGCTTACCCCCTTTCTTAAGCTTCCAAGCACATTTGTCATGAGATGATCCTTGGTGGAGAGCTTGGAAGCAATTTTGGCGGCACGACTCTCCAATTCCTCCTCGAGGGTGAGACGAGGAGTGGTCACTTGATCATCTTGAGCGCCGTCTTGAGCTTGTTCTTGATCTCGAGGAAGCTCTTGATCTTGAACTTGCTCGGAGGAGAGAACTTGGCCTTGGGAATCACTTGATGTTACAACACCATCTTGAGATTGACCTTGCCCTTGGTCTTGTTCTTGAGGTTGAGGGCCTTCACTTTGTTCTTCGGAAGCGTGTGGGTCTTGGGTTGGTGAAGGTTCCACTTGAGTGGAACGTTGTCCTTCTCCTTCGGCCACAAGGGGTTCCTCAATGGGTAGGATATGACCAACACCCATTCTTCTTATGGCTTGGGGAGGAATTTCATCACCTACATCACAAGTACCACTTTGCTCCACTTGGGAGCCGTTATTCTCATCAAACTCCATGTTACACGTTTCCTCAATAAGTCCCGTGGACTTATTGAGAACACGGTAAGCATGAGAGTTTCTAGCATAACCAACAAATATGCCCTCATAAGCTCTAGCCTCAAATTTAAACAAACAAACACCTTTATTTAGAATGAAACACTTACACCCGAACACCCGGAAGTACTTGAGGTTGGGCTTGTTACCGGTGAGTATCTCATATGGAGTCTTGTTCAAGCCTTTGCGGAGGTAGAGCCGATTAGATGCATGACACGCGGTGTTGATGGCTTCGGCCCAAAAGTTGTAGGGAGACTTGAACTCCGCCATCATGGTCCTTGCCGCATCCATCAACGTCCGGTTCTTCCTCTCTGCTACACCATTTTGTTGAGGAGTATAAGGTGCGGAATATTGATGCTTGATTCCCTCATCACTCAAAAACTCATCCAAGGTGTAGTTCTTGAACTCAGAGCCACTGTCACTTCTTATAGTCAAGATCTTTGTATTGTGTTGTCGTTGAGCTTCATTTGCAAAGTCAATGACGGTTTGTTGGGTCTCGCTCTTCCTCTTGAAGAAATATACCCAAGTGTATCTTGAATAGTCATCCACAATCACCAAGCAATACTTTCTACCGCCAAGACTATCAAAGGATGGAGGCCCGAAGAGATCCAAATGAAGGAGCTCCAAAGGCCTCTTCGAGTAGATGATAGTCATGGGAGGGTGAGCCTTCTCATGTAGCTTTCCTTCAACGCAAGCACTGCAAGCACGATCTTTGGCAAAACTAACATTTGTTAGTCCACGGGCATGGTCCCCCTTTAGAAGACTTTGCAAATATCTCATATTGATGCGGGCTAAACGGCGACGCCAAAGCCATCCCATGTCAACTTTAGCCATTAGGCATGTCGCGGTCTTAGTGGGTCGCTTCGAAAAGTTAATCACATAGAGATCGTTCTCGACATGCCCAACAAAGGCTACTTTAAGAGTCTTGCTCCACAAGAGGGCCACAGTATCAATATCAAATAAAGTGGCAAAGCCCATGAGTGCTGGTTGACGAACGAAAAGTAAATTGTACGCAAGGGACTCAACAAGCATGACCTTCTCGATCGTAAGATCATGAGAAATGACAACTTTACCGAGTCCCAATACCTTAGAGGATGAGGCGTCACCCCACTCGATGTTGGTGGGCATGGATGGAATCTTTTGCACGTCCACCACCAAGTCCTTGCTTCCATTCATATGATTAGTAGCTCCACTATCGAGCAACCATGATCCCCCACCGGAAGCAAACACCTACAAGAGATCAATGCTTGGTTTTAGGTACCCATTTTGTAATGGGTCCTTTGATGTTAGTAACAAGGGTCTTAGGAACCCAAATAGACCATTCAATGTACTCATAAGGAGAACCAACAAATTTGGCATAAACATGCCCATCACTAGCACGACACAACACATAAGAAGGGTTAAAGTCGCCGGCTTTGTTGGGAATGGAAGCGTTGCCCTTCTTGGCACCACTACCCCTCACAGAGTTCTTCTCCTTCTCCTTAGTAGCACCCTCTCCCTCCTTCACAAAGGTTTGCTTGAGGGGAGGAGGTCGTTTGGCCTTGTCATTCTTCTTCTTGTTCTTGGACTTGGGCACGTACCCAATCCCTTCCTTGGCCACAACTCCCTTTTGGTTGGTCAAAAGGTCGTTGAGGTTCTTCTCGCCTTGTATGCAAGACACAAGACCTTTCTCAAGTTGTACCTTTAGCTTAGTGTTCTCCTCAACAAGATGCACATGCTCACAACATGGGTTAGTTGCATTTGCATTATCAATTAACATCATACGAGGAAAAGTGGCTTTCTCCTTGGTTAGCTTTACTTGAAGTTGATCATGAGACTCTTTGAGGCTAGCATGAGCACCCTTCAAGACCTTGTGAGCCTTGTCAAGTATATCAAACTCCTCTTTGAGTCTAGCAAGATCAACCCCAAGCTTGGCCTTCTCGGAGTTTAGCACACGAGAGACAACAAGAGCATGATCAAAATCTTTTTTTAACTTAGCGTGATCGATGTTGTGTGACTCCTCAAGAGCCAAACGAAGACCACGCTCTTCCTCAAGAGCATTGGAAAGATCCGAAATCTCATCGGCATAGTCACGACTATGCCCCTCCATCTTGGAGATAGTATCTTCGTGAGCCTCGATCATGTCATTGGCTTCACCAAGTTGTTCCAAGAGAGCAACAAAATGCTTCTTGGATTTACCCTTGAGTTTACCCATAAAGGACTCAAACTCATTTTCCTCCACATTGTATCCCTCATGTTCATCAATGCAATCCGTCAAGGAAGGATTATTAATGATGGTAGTTTTGATGTTGGGGGTTACCTTGTTGGTGGCTTTAGCCATGAGGCACTTGGCGGTGATGTTCTCATTGGGTGAGTTGAAGAGAGACACTTGTGGAGTTTTTGCAATGGCTATGGAGGCCATGGCAACCGACTCACCATATTCATCATCATCATCCTCCTCATGGTACTCTTCTTGAACCACCAACGCCTTGTGAGGGATCTTCTTGGGGAAGTTGCTCTTGTTGGGGAAGGACTTGGCTTTGTCCTTTCGGATGAGCTTGCCACCATTGTCTTCCCTCTTCTCATATGAACATTCCGCAACAAAATGGCTCACATTGCCATAATTGTAGCAAGTCCTCACACATTGCTTGCTCTTCGTGCCACATGAGTTGTTCTTGTTGAAGTTTGGCCTTGAGTTCTTCTTGCTCCAAAATTGCCTTGAAGCAAGTGCCATGTGTTCATGATAGGCATACTTTGTATCTTCGGGGTTGCTTTCCTCTTCTTCTTCTTCAACACAAACCTTGGCCTTCAATGCAAGGTTGGGCTTATTTGCCCTTTGAGAGCGAAGCACCGCATTGTCGGCGGTCTTGTCCAAGATGTTCATAGCCACAAACTCATCCAACACTTCACTTGAGGTCAAGGTGTGGAAGTCGGGCCTTTGACGAATGACGGAGGACATGGCCTTGTGGTAAGGCATCATTGCTTTGAGGAATTTGCGCTTGATCCAATTGTCATCCGTGTCCTTACTCCCATGATCTTGGAGTGAGACCACGAGTTTGGTTACTCTCCGATAAAGCCCACAAGGTTCTTCATCTTCTTTCATAGCAAACTCATCGGCTTCATCTTGCACTACTTCATAGTTGGAGCGTTGAATGCTTGCGCTTCCCCGGTAGAGATATAAAACACAAAGCCATGCATCTTTGACCAAGGCAAATGGCCGAAGATGAGGTAGATCTTCGGGTGGAATTGCATCTTGGATGATGAAGAGAGCATTCTCATTGAATTGATTATCCGCGGCTTCTCGAGGAGTGAAGTTTCTTGGGTCATGCGGATAGAAACCTTCTTCAATGATTCTCCAAAGATTAGTATTCACATGATTTAAATGACGCTTAAAGTGATAAACCCAAGAATCAAAGTCCTCATTTTTCACAATCTTAGGGGGAGGACCGGCATGATTCAAATGAGTGGAAGGAATCGGTCCACCATAAACAAGTGGTGGTTCCACATGGGCAAAGATGCCGGTGCCATTTTTACCACTAGAAGAAGGAGCCTTTTCACTACTAGCTTCCCCCTTATCGGAGTTAGCATCTGTCACCTTGTCGGTGGGATCACCCACTTTCAACGGTGCGGTGGATAGTTTAAGCCCTTCGATGAATTTAGTAAACATGCTTTCAACCTCGGTCATCATGGAGGTTTTCAATGTCTCCAAGGCCACATTGACTTCCTCACGAGAGACCGAGGTTCCCCCATCGCCCGTAGACGAGATCGGATTCACACCGGAGTGTTCCTCCACACCGTCTATTGCATCAACCATACTCTTCGGACGGTAAAGTCCTTAGTAAAGAGACGAGGCTCTGATACCAATTGAAAGGATCGATATGGTTGACTAGAGGGGGGGGTGAATAGGCAACTAACAATTTTTAGTTTTTCTTTACCAAATTAAACTTTGCATCAAATTAGGTTGTCTAGATGTGCAACTAGGTAAGCAACCTATATGATGCAACAACAACGAACACACAAGCAAGCAAGATAAGTAACGCTAATAAGCTTGCACAAGTAAAGGTGAGAGATAACCAAGAGTGGACATGGTGAAGACGAGGATGTGTTACCAAAGTTCCTTCCTTTTGAAGGGAAGTACGTCTCCGTTAGAGCGGTGTGGAGGCACAATGCTCCCCAAAAAGCCACTAGGGCCACCGTATTCTCCTCATGCCCTCACACAATGCGAGATGCCGTGATTCCACTATTGGTGCCCTTGGAGGCGGTGACCGGACCTTTACAAACAAGGTTGGGGCTATCTCCACAACTTAATAGGAGGCTCCCAACAACACCACGAAGCTTCACCACAAATGGATTATGGCTCCGTGGTGACCTCAACCGTCTAGGGTGTTCAAACACCCAAGAGTAACAAGATCCTCTAGGGATTGGTGGGGGATTCAAATTTCTCTTGGTGGAAGTGTAGATCGGGGCCTTCTCAACGAATCCCGAGCAAATCAACAAGTTTGATTGGCTAGGGAGAGAGATCGGGCGAAAATGGAGCTTAGAGCATTAATGGAGCTTAGAGGTGGAAGAGGTGGTCTACTAGAGGGAGAAGACACCCCTTATATAGTAGAAGAACAAATCCAACCGTTATCCACCAACTCAGCCTCCGCAACACGGTACTACCGTACCAGAGGCGCGATACTACCGCAGGGGCACGCGGTACTACCGCAGGGCCCCGCGGTACTATGCCCATGCAGCAGAGACCAGCCCAGCCCAAAATGCACTAAGGCAGAGGGCGGCAGTACTGCTGGCGTGGTACTACCGCGCCCCCTTGCGGTACTACCGCAAGGCAGGGACTGACCAGATATGGAAAGGCACGGATATAATAAATTACATCCGTGGCTCTTCCGCTGAGCTGGAGTCGATGCAAAAACCCGATACAGTAGTACCATAAGCTAGCAGCGGTACTACCGCGCTAGGCGCGGATGAAAAAAATTTCATCTGCCCCTTACTGCCGCATACTTGCGGAACTAAGCCAGATACCACGGTACTACCGTGCCCAGTGCGCGGTACTACCACGATGGGTATCACCCACTAGGGAGAGAGTGACAATATATGGACTCCGGCCACAGTGCTACCGCTTGCCAGGAAGCGGTACTACCATCGGCACTTGCGGTACTACCGCACCGACGGATGATACTACCGCTCTAAGGAGCAGTACTGCCGCACGCCCTAGTTCAGCAAGCACGAGCAATATTTGCATAGACAAGGAAAACATGGGATGCTCCAAAGGCTAGAAGAAAAAGAGGAACACAGGAAGATGTGTATGTGATGAATCCGCCCACCCTTTCCAACGCGGACCCCCTCTTAATAGTACGGCTTCCCTACGACTCAATACCACCAAAAAGAAACAAAGAGAAACGCCGTCTTCCATAGCCTTCGAGGGGAACCAAATCATCTTGTGCCTTAGTCAATATATATCTGAAATATTCGATGCACATGATTAGTCCGCAAAAGTATTGTCATCAATCACCAAAACCAACTAAGGGATAAAATGCCCTTACATTGGTGCTACTTTGAAGAACAAGTGTGGAAAAAGGATAGTACTATAACATTGCCCCTTCTCTCTTTTCTCTCATTTTTTGTGGGCTTCTTTGGCCTTTTTTTTATTTTTTTGTAAAGTCCGGAGACTCATCCCAACTTGTGAGGGAATCATAGCTTCCATCATCTTTTCCTTACATGGGACAATGCTCTAATGATGATGATCATCACACTTTTATTTACTTACAACTCAAGAATTACAACTCGATACTAAAACAAAATATGAATCTATATGAATGCCTTCGGTGGTGTACCGGTTTGTGCAATGACTCAAGAGCGACATGTATAAAAAACGATGAATGGTGGCTTTGCCACAAATATGATGTCAACTACATGATCATGCAAAGCAATATGACAATGATGAAGTGTGTCATAATAAACGGAACAATGGAAGTTGCATGGAAATATATCTCGGAATGGCTATGGAAATACCATAATAGGTAGGTATGGTGGCTGTTTTGAGGAAGGTATATGGTGGGTGTAAGGTACCGTTGAAAGTTGTGCGGTACTAGAGAGGCTAGCAATGGTGGAAGGGTGAGAGTGCGTATAATCCATGGACTCAACATTAGTCATAAAGAACTCACATACTTATTGCAAAAATCTATTAGTCATCGAAACAAAGTACTATGCGCATGCTCCTAGGGGGATAGATTGGTAGGAAAATACCATCGCTCGTCCCCGACCACCACTCATAAGGAAGACAATCATTAAACACCTCATACTCCAACTTCGTTACATAATGGTTCACCATACGTGCATGCTACGGGAATCACAAACTTTAACACAAGTATTTATCCAATCCACAATTACTCACTAGCATGACTCTAATATCACCATCCTAATATCTCAAAACAATCATAAGGAATCAAACTTCTCCTAGTATCTAATGCACTTTATATGAAAGTTTTTATTATATCCCTCTTGGATGCCTATCATATTAGGACTAAATTTATAACCAAAGAAAATTACCATGCAATTTAAAGAGACTCTCTAAATAATGTAAGTGAAGCATGAGAGTTCAACAATTTCTATAAAATAAAACCACCGTCGTGCTCTAAAAATATATAAATGAATCACTAGAGCAAAATTGCCTAGCTCAAAAGATATAAGTGAAGCACATAGATTATTCTAATAAATCACGATTCATGCGTGTCCCTCGCAAAAGGTGTGTACAGCAAGGATGATTGTGTAAAAATAAAAATTAAAGACTCATATCATACAAGACGCTCCAAGCAAAACACATATCATGTGGTGAATAAAAATATAGCCTCAAGTAAAGTTATCGATAGACAAAGACGAAAGAGGGGATGCCTTCTGGGGCATCCCCAAGCTTAGGCTCTTGGTTATCCTTGAATATTACCTTGGGGTGCCTTGGTAATCTCCAAGCTTGGGCTCTTGCCACTCCTTATTCCATACTCCATCAAATCTTTTACCCAAAACTTGAAAACTTCACAACACAAAACTCAATAGAAAATCTCATGAGATCCGTTAGTATAAGAAATTAAATTACCACTTATGGTACTGTTGTGAACTCATTCTTTATTTATATTGGTGTAATATCTACCGTATTACAACTTCTCCATGGTTCATACCCCCTGATACTACCCATAGATTCATTAAAATTAAGTAAAGAACACAAAGAAAACAGAATCTGTCAAAAACAGAACAGTCTGTAGCAATCTGTAACTCTTGAATACTTCTGTAACTCCAAAAATTCTGAAAAATTAGTACAACAGAGGAAATTTGTATATTAATCTTCTGCAAAAATAATCAGTATTTTATCATGCTTCTGCCAAAAATGAGAATTATTTTCCTAAGCACAAAAGTTTCTGTTTTTCAGCAAGATCAAATCAACTATCACCGTAAGCTATCCCAAAGATCTTACTTGGCACAAACACTAATTAAAACATAAAAACACATCTAACTAGAGGCTAGATGAATTATTTATTCAAAAACAAGAACTAAAAATATTGGGTTGTCTCCCAACAAGTGCTTTTCTTTAAAGCCATTTAGCTAGGCATTGAGATTTCAATGGTGCTCACATGAAAGACAAGAACTGAAGCACAAAGAGAGCATCACAAAACACGTGACAAACACATCTAAGTCTAACATACTTACTATGCATAGGTGTCGGTGTCAAAACCGGCGGATCTCGGGTAGGGGGTCCCGAACTGTGCGTCTAGGCCGGATGGTAACAGGAGGCAGGGGACACGAAGTTTTACCCAGGTTCGGGCCCTCTCGATGGAGGTAAAACCCTACGTCCTGCTTGATTAATATTGATGGTATGGGTATTACAAGAGTTGATCTACCACGAGATCAAAGAGGCTAAACCCTAGAAGCTAGCCTATGGTATGATTGTTGATGTGTATCTTGTCCTACGGACTAAAACCCTCCGGTTTGTATAGACACCGGATAGGGTTAGGGTTACATAGAGTCGGTTACAATGGTAGGAGATCTGAACATCCGTATCGCCAAGCTTGCCTTCCACGCCAAGGGAAGTCCCTTCCGGACACGGGACGGAGTCTTCAATCTTGTATCTTCATAGTCCAGGAGTCCGGCCTGAAGGTATAGTTCGGCTATCCGAACACCCCCTAATCCAGGACTCCCTCAGTAGCCCCTGAACCAGGCTTCAATGACGACGAGTCCGGCGTGCAAATTATCTTCGGCATTGCAAGGCGGGTTCCTCCTCCAAATACTTCATAGAAGATCTTGAAAACAAAGATAGTGTCCGGCTCTGCAAAATAAGTTTCCACATATTGCTATAGAGAGAATAATAATATTAACACAAATCTAATCTGCCGACGTATTCCATGGTGCGACATGCCACGGCCAATCCTTTATCCAAATCGTTTCACTATCCCACCTCAACCCGTTACGCGAGGCGGTTTCCTTGGCACGTCTTGTCAAAGCAGAGATCGTGTCCCCTCATTACGGGATTCTCATCAATATGGGCGTGGGTAACCCAACCGCTTCTAGGATTCCTAGATCATAGGCAAGTCCAAACGGACACGGGGAGGATGCTTGATATGCACCCTCTCTATAAAGGGGCAAAGCTTTTACTTTTCCCTCCCGTGCTCAATCAAATCCTTCCCCCGCCTCAAGCTCAAACGCCCAAAGCTCAGGTCAGGTGCTCTGAACCTTCAGTCATGTCCGGATCCAGCCTTCAAGGCCGATGGATGCCCTCCTCCGTCACGGAAGAAGACATCAAAAAGTTGAGGGAGGCCAGGTATCTAACCGCCGAAATATCGCATCGGCTGCCTCTCCGGGGGCAGGCCATCCCCTCTCCCAAACCCAACGAGAGCGTTGTGTTCGTCCCCCACTTCCTCCGGGGTCTAGGTTTTGCACTGGATCCTTTCGTCAGGGGCTTGATGTTTTATTACGGGCTAGATTTCCATGATCTAGCTCCGGACTCCTTCCTGCATATCACGACTTTTGTTGTCGTATGCGAGGCCTTCCTCCGGGTTACCCCCCACTTCGGCTTATGGCTCAAGACCTTTGAAGTAAAGCCGACGGTGATCGAAGGGTAACATGCAGAGTGTGGAGGCACCTCAATACGCAAGATGACGGGAGCTGTGTGGCCCAAAGGTTCCATCCCAGAGGTGTCTGCAATGTGGCAACAGGTGTGGTTCTACGTCACAACTCCTAGAAGTGCCAAGTAGGCGGTCGCCCCCGTTTTTCGCTCGGGCCCTCCACCACGACTGATGTCATGGATCAGCAGAGGACTAGGCTGGGGTCCAGCCAAGGATGTGCCTTTACTGCAAAGCCGCATTCGAGATCTCTTCAACGGAGACCTCAGCTTGGTCGCGGTAATACAAGTTATGCTGGTTCGTCAAGTCCAGCCCTGCAAACGTCAGCCCCTTCGCTTGTGGGAGTTCAATCTTGAGGGTCCGCATGCCATTCAGAATTTTCTCGGCCTGACGCACGAGGATATGTATAAGTCTTTCTTCGGACATCAAGTAGAGTGTCCGGAAATCACCGAGGACGTGGGCCTGAGCAGTAACTGCGCCGCCGAACAGGTAAAGAATCTTCTGGCCAAACACATTATCGTTCCTTCGTTGCGAAGTTATTGAGAATTTGCTTTTTCGACCAGGACTGGCTAACAAAGGCGAAATTGATTCGGTGTTCGGCCCCCCTCCCTGAAGGCTTGGAGAATCCGGTATTGGAAACCTTGCCCGGATCCCTTGAAGGAAGATACCGTGGAGGGTAACGCGGGCGGACGCGGGCCCCCAATGCTGCCTATTCTAACCGAGGGAGCGAGCGTCTCCATGAAGGAAGACGACCGGAAAAGGAAAAGGACTGCGCCCGGGAATTCAGAAGCCGAAGCTTCCAAACGGGAGAAGAAATCTTCTACCGGGGGCCCTACCTTGGGGGCGGTGCTGCCGCACAAAGTCCGCGGGGGGATCAATTCTCCCGGGAGTCGTAAGTGACCTGAAAACTTTAGTGGTATAGATATGCCATCTTTTTTCTTCTGAGAAAATAACCACCGCCTATATTTGTGCAGTTCGGGCCTTAGCCCCTCTCAAATGAGTTCGTCTTCGGGGGATCTTCTTCCAGAGATGATGGAGAGCGAAACGCCTCCTCCAGACTCCTCCACTCCGGAAGCGGGCGACCCTGAAGTGTCATCGCGGAGGGCCTCTCTGAGTGCGGAGAGGCCAGAAGGTGATCCAATCGATCCCCGAGGCTCCCAGTGTCCGGCTCCCGAAGAGGGTAGACAAAAGAGTCCGGCGCCGTCTAGTGTGTGATCGGACATTCTGAGGGAGTTGGTGGGGCGAGCGGCCATCTAAGATGATTACTGTGTGCTGATGAATATGGTGATGGAGAGGATATCATCCACCGAAAGCGGATTGCATGAAGCTTTTATGAGTCTACTGACAGGCTTTGAGGTACGTGAAAAGGGATGTGTAATAGTCCTGCACATGCTAGGTGTGCCCTGTGTAGATAATAGCCCCTAAGACTCTGGTTGTCGTCGAAAATGATGACGAACGGAGGATCATATTCCCAGGTAATAACCATACTGCCTTTATGTGCAGGAGATGGAAGCTCCGGTGGCCAGCCGGACTAGCCAGTTTGCCCGTTTAGAACGGCGGTTGGATGTGGCAGATGCCGACATCGAGCTTGTTAACAGAAGGATTGACGAGGCGCAGGGTAAGGATCCTTGTCTGGTAAACGCCAAATAGGAAGAGTATGATGCCAGTGTTTTTAACATGTTATGACTGCAGATGGAGCTGCCACTGTTGAAGCCTTGCGGGCGGAACTTGCCTGAGCCAAGGAACAAGCAAGATTGGGTAATGCGGCTGCTTTGAAGGCGGACGAAGAGTTGCGAGCCGAGAAGGCCGCACATGGCGAGAGCCGGAAGAAGATGGCTAATATGGCCGTAGAATTAAAAGCCGCCGTAGACTGTTGCCGGGCTCTTGAAAAGGAAAACCAGGCGAAGGCATCGGACCTTGAGAAGGCTGTTGTAACAGGAAAAGACCTCCGCTCTGCTATGAGGGCAAAGAAGGAGGAGCTGCGGGAAGCCGGGGATATTGTAGCCGAGAAGTCCTTTATGCTATAGAGGAAGTATGGAAATCCACGGTATGCGCCTCTGGATCGGCTGTGGAGTTCGGAGGATGCGTATATGGATTTGGCGGCGAGCGCTGCCGATGCGGTCAAGTACTTCCAGAGTCAGATGGACCGTGAAGTAGACCAGCTGTTTTGGAAGCAATTCCTTTCTCCCGAGCGTCCGCTTTCGTTGACGGACCAATTAGCCGGATGGGCCGAACTAAATAGGTTGTCCGGACTCTCCATGAGGTCTGTTGTGGATCAATTATGGCCCGGAAGGTCAAGACCGAGCAGTTATTTCAGCTTGGTGCAGCAGGTCCTTGATGTGGTGCCGCGCATAAATGCGATGAAGAGGTCAGCGTGTATAGAAGGCGCACAAATGGCCTTTGCCCGTGCTAAAGCATACTGGGCAGAGATGGATGCTACCACTGTTGCAGCACAGGATTCGGCCGTAGGTCGAAGGGCTGCTGAGCACTACTTTGAGGAAGTTCTTGAGGGTGCTCGTTTGATAGAGACCCAGTGCTCAAAAAATATTATGTTTGATTGACATGTAATCTCATTGTAAGCGAAATGCTTTTTAAATTTTTATGAGGCTACTTTTATACTTTTGCCTGAAAGTAATGTGATACCTCCTGGGTGGCCGTTTATGTATACATGTGTATAACCTGAAAGATTGCAGTCGTCGGCTTCAACCCCCACGCATATAATGTGGAGGTATTCGCAGAAACACTAGTTCACACTTAACCCAACGTCTTGGTCCTATTAAGGAGGTGATAGCGGAGCGAGCGAGGCAACCGGACTATAATGCTTTAACACTTTCACTTAGCCATAGGAGTTTGACAGTGGGGCTACTAGATAGCCCCTGGTGGCTCCGCACTCTCCCGATCCCGGGGTGCGTATATGCCTGGCCGGAAAGCGGCCCTTCATTAAGGCGGAGGAATTCTAACATTCCCATGGGTCATCGAGTGGTTGACCAGTCTCGCGCTAGATCATGACAGTCAGTTTTCGGCTTTCTCTACTGAGGCGCTCGTCCGGATGAACCAGGGCACAATCACAGTAGTTCTCCTGGTGCTACCTTAGCCGGTAAAGCGAAACGTAAGGCACCAAAACACAGGAGCCGGGCAAACCCAACATTTGACCAAAGATAATGATTTGGAGCTGATGCATATAGGGCCAAACTCACGACGCTGAATACTCCCTAAGGTATTCGGTCTTTGTGGTATAAACCGGGCCTGAAGAATGGCCTTTGTAAGAAGCCCCTTGTGTCCAGGTACGTGCATTGTTCTGGCGTGGCCACATGCCAAAACGTCAGCATCCTTCTCAATGGTGGATATGTATCAACAAGAGACAGTAAAAAAGGTTTACGCAGGGTCTTAATCTAAAAAGAATCCTTGGGTCGGGTCCCTGCTGCATGTCTGCGCCTGTATCTCCGTTGTGCCGTGTCCTGGACGGGTGTAGCACGATGATTATCTGTAAAAGAGAGGAATTTAGGTAAAAAGGTTGTCGTGCAAAAGGATAGTTTTCTAAAGAAACCATGTATAATTCAAGATAAGAAGAAATCGCCACTCGTCTCCGTGCGTTGGGCCCCTTGTACTTTTGAAAGATAGGGGTGTGACCGTTTATTTGATATGAGCAACGGCGCCGGATTTGGTTAGTTGTGTCTGAGGTCTTGATGACCTATTGGATGCTTTTGCTGGTCCGGGCGCCTTTAGTGTGCGGCTGCTAAGGCAACCTCACTCTCTTCGATGTGCAGAGATCGCTTGATACTTCCGTGCACTGAAATGATGCCACGTGGACCGGGCATCTTGAGTGTTAGCGAGGCGTAGTGTGGTATTGCATTAAAGCGAGCGAAAGCTTCGCGTCCGAGTAGTGCTTGATAGCCACTTTTAAACGGAGCGATGTGAAAAGTTAAATGCTCGCGACGGAAGTTATTGAGGGAGCCGAATATAACTTGTAGTAGGAGGGAGCCCGTACAACGAGCCCCTGGGCCTGGCGTTACTCCTTTAAAGGTAGTATTGCTATGGCGAATTTGTGTTGGGTCTAACCCTATCCCGCGGATTGTATCCTGATATATTAGGTTTAGGCTACTACCGCCATCCATCAGGACTCGTGTGAAGTGGTATCCGCTAATTACTGGGTCTAATACCAGTGCAGCCCATCCTGCGTGCCGGATACTTGATGCGTAATCACGGTGGTCAAAGGTGATCGGCTGAGACGACCAGTGGCGGGACTTCGCGGTGATGGGCACTTGGGTATATTTTTCGGGGAGTGCCGCATTGTTTTTCCTCTTGATCACGTGTAACACGTTTACTGTTTTGACGTCGGGTGGAAATTTCTTTTGTTCTCCCTTGTCTTGATTGGGAGGCTCGTCCTCGTCTTCACTTGGTGTATCTTCCCCTTTGTGTATGGCGTTAAGCTTGCCGGACTGCTTGAAGACCCAACATTCTCTGTGGGTATGATTAGCAGGTTTGCTAGGGGTACTATGGATCTGACATACTTGGTCCAGAATTTTGTTGAGGCTGGACAATTCATCTCTGGTGCCTTTGGAGGGCGGCTTTTGGTTTGGCCGAGGGACTTTGAATCCGACATTTACTGTCGTGCCCTTCGTGCTGTCTTCTTTATTCCGGCGTTTGTTATTGCTGTTGCACCATGATTTCCCGTTTCCTTCTCTAACTTCAGATGTGCTGGGGTCGCTGGTGCTGCATCTGGCTAGCCAGCTGTCCTCACCCGCGCAGAAGCGGGTCATGAGGTTTGTTAATGCGGTCATCATTCTCGGCTTATTTTGGTCGAGGTGCCTGGCGAGCCATTCGTCGCGGACGCTGTGCTTGAAAGCTGCTAAGGCTTCGGCGTCCGGACAATCGACAATCTGGTTCTTTTTAGTAAGGAACCTGTTCTAAAGTTTTCGGGCTGACTCTCCGTGCTGTTGAGTTATATGACTCAAGTCGTCCGCATCCGGAGGCCGGACATAAGTCCCTTGAAAGTTTGCCTGAAAGGCATCTTCGAGCTCTTCCCAACTTCCAATGGAGCTTTCGGAGAGGCCTTTGAGCCAGTGACGAGCTGGACCTTTGAGTTTGAGAGGTAAGTACTTGATGGCATGGAGATCATCCCCTCGAGCCATATGTATATGAAGGATATAGTCCTCAATCCAGACCCCAGGGTCTGTTGTTCCGTCGTATGCCTCTATGTTTACGGGCTTGAATCCCTCTAGGAATTCGTGGTCCAGCACCTCATCGGTGAAACATAGGGGGTGTGCAGCACCCCTGTAGCTGGGTGTGCGCGTTGTTCGGATGCTTGTTGTGTTGCATTGTATGCTGGGGCACACTTGCGTGGTCCATAGATGGATCTTGTTGCGCCGTCCGTTGGGTGCGAGCCCTCGCATGGGTCGCGTGTTGTATTGTGAGCGGCGTTGAATGCCGTTCTGTGGTGGTAGAGGGGTCGTCTATCCGACCAGGTGGCTGCTTTGATATTTGGTTGTGGGGGGTCTGAGGCCTCCTCATCGAATTCGGGTAGCAGCTTCCGCTTTGGGTAGCTCTTGGAGGGACGATTGTCGCCGTACCTTGCTGCAGTGTTGAGTATTTTGCTCCATCTAAACTGGAGCGTGTTTTGTGCGGCCTTGAGCCTCCGCTTCTGCTTTTTGAGGCTCCTTGCGGTGGCGACGAGCCTTTTACGGGCATTCTACTGCTCCGAGTGCCTGTCCGGCGTTGTGTCGTCCGGACCATTATCATTGATAGGGTTTGTTTGTTCGGTATGATTATCCGGATTGCCGTTGTCTGGCAGCAGTTCGCCCTGCTCCAGCGCTGGATCAGTGTGATCGCTATTTCTGTCGAGGCGGGATTTGGGGCGGCGCTTGCGTCGCCGCTTTGACTGCTTTTCGAGGGAACAATTCTTCGGTGCGTCCTTCCGTTCCTCGCCGTCATCTTTGGGTGCGTCCACCATGTATACGTCATATGACGAGGTGGCGTTCCAAGGCTCGATAGGCGCTGATTCTTCATCGTCTCCTTCATCGGCGTCCATACCGTCGATGTCATCGGAGTTGAACTCGAGCATGTCGGTTAAATCATCGATGGTGGCTACCAAGTGGGTGGTGGGTGGGTTTTGAATTTCTTCATCGTCCGAATCCCAACCTTGCTGACCGTAGTCTGGCCAGGGTTCTCCTGATAAAGAGAGAGATTTTAGTGACTTCAGGATATCACCGAAAGGCGAGTGCCGAAAGACGTCTGTGGTCGTGAACTCCATGATCGGTGCCCAATCGGATTCACTCGGTAGGGGCACAGAGGGTTCGGAGTCCAGAGAAGAATCCGGCTCCATGGAGTCACGAGTCTTGCAGAGTACGGGGCTGGTGTTCGGCTCAACCGCCGTTGGGATCGCAGCCCCCGAGGCGGCGTCCAACCGCCCATCCTCGATGGCGCGGTCGGCTCCGAACCAGGGGCCAGAGCCGATGCAGGTGCGGCCTCCAGGGCACTGTTCGGTGATAGAGATAGATCATGCTCGTCATGATAGTGTGGCGCGCTCGGCAGTGGTTCGAATTCGTCGAAGATCAAGTCCCCGCGGATGTCGGCCGTGTAGTTTAAACTTCCGAATCTGACCTGACGGTCAGGGGCGTAGCTTTCAATCTGCTCTATATGGCCAAGTGAATCGGCCCGCAGTGCAAAGCCGCCAAAGACGAAGATCTGTCTGGGGAGGAAGGTCTCACCCTGGACTGCATCGGCATTGATGATCGTAGGAGCCATCGGGCCTGACGGTGACGGCACAGAGGAACCCTCAATGAAAGCACCAATGTCGGTGTCAAAACCGGCGGATCTCGGGTAGGGGGTCCCGAACTGTGCGTCTAGGCCGGATGGTAACAGGAGGCAGGGGACACGAAGTTTTACCCAGGTTCGGGCCCTCTCGATGGAGGTAAAACCCTACGTCCTGCTTGATTAATATTGATGGTATGGGTATTACAAGAGTTGATCTACGACGAGATCAGAGAGGCTAAACCCTAGAAGCTAGCCTATGGTATGATTGTTGATGTGTATCTTGTCCTAAGGACTAAAACCCTCCGGTTTATATAGACACCGGATAGGGTTAGGGTTACATAGAGTCGGTTACAATGGTAGGAGATCTGAACATCAGTATCGCCAAGCTTGCCTTCCACGCCAAGGAAAGTCCCTTCCGGACACGGGACGGAGTCTTCAATCTTGTATCTTCATAGTCCAGGAGTCCGGCTTGAAGGTATAGTTCGGCTATCCGAACACCCCCTAATCCAGGACTCCCTCAATAGGCATTTTATAAGCAAACAAATTATCAAAACAATAAAAAACTAGCATATGTATGGAAGAAGAAAGAAACAATAGCAATCTCAACATGACGAGAGGTAATTTAGTAACATGAAAATTTCTACAACCATATTTTCCTCTCTCATAATAATTGCATGTAGGATCATAATCAAATTCAACAATATAGCTATCACACAACATATTTCCTACATGATCCTCATGTATGCAAAGTTGATACTCTTCCAAAATAGTGGGGTTATCATCAAATAAAGTCATGACCTTTCCAAACCCACTTTTATCAAAAACTTCATAAGATTGAACATTTTCCAAATATGTGGGATCTAAAGTTGACACTCTTCCAAATCCACTTTCAATATTATTGCAAACATTATTATCAATCTCATATTCATCATTGAGCTTAAATAAATTTTCAAGATTATAAGAAGAATCACCCCAATCATGATCATTGCAACAAGTAGTGGACATAGCAAAACAAGTAGTGGGGATAGCGATGTGGAGGCACAATGCTCCCCACAATGCCACTAGGGCCACCGTAATATCCTCACGCCCTCGCACAATGCAAGATGCCATGATTCCACTAAGGGACCCTTGAGGGCGGTCACCGGACCCGTATAATTGGCAATCCTTGGGGGAGGTCACCGAAACCGTACACTTTGGCAACCCTTGGGGCGGTCACCGAAACCTGTAAAAATTGCTTGGGGCAATCTCCATAACCTAATTGGAGACCCCAGCATTTTCCCAGAGCTTCACACCACAATGATTGAGATCCGGCACACCACCAACCGTTTAGGGCGCCCAAGCACCCAAGAGGAACACGCTCTAGGGTACCAAGCACCAAGAGTAATAAGCTTCACAACTTCACTTCCAAGCATCACCATGTAGAACTCAAACCGATGTAACTAATGTAATGGCAAGAACACATGAAGTGGTCAAGTCCATCACTCCCAAATCCCACGACAACAACAAAAGCTATGGAGGTATATGAGAGAAAGAACAAGGAGAACTCCAAGATCTAGATCCAAGGGGTTCCCCACACATAGAGGAGAAAGTGATTGGTGGAAACATAGATCCAGATCTCCTCTCTCTTTTCCCTCAAGAACTAGCAAGAATCATTGGAGGAATTGAGAGATAGAAAGCTCGAAGAAGGTCAAAAATGGGTGCAAAAAATGAGCTCAAAGGATAAGTACCATTGGGGAAGAAGACACCCTTAAATAGGCCCCCCAAATCCAACCGTTATGCCCACAAGTCATGCTCAAGCAGTACTACCACTCGGGGGAGCGGTACTACTGCTTAGCACAGTCAAAACAACCCAGCAAGACAGAAAAATTTCTACTAGAGATGTACTACCGCTTGTAAGAGGTACTAGCACAAGGGGAGGTACTACCGCTTATAAGAAGTACTACCGCTCGAGCAGACTGGGAAATCGGAGCATAAAAATAAGCGGGAGTGGTTGCGGCAGAAGGAAGTGGAAGTACCACTGAAACCGTACTTCTGCTTGGGGGAGCATTACTACCGCTTAAAACTGAAAAACTACGCAAGAAAAACAGAATGATGCTCCAGTACTGAAATTGCTATAACTTCTTTAAACGGACCCCGAAATCAGCAAAATCAAGCTTGTGAATAGAAGACGACAAGTACTATCCAACAACGACTGGATACTAAGAACTAGCATTGGAGAAGAAATGCTAATAGGATAGGAAGAGGATCTTCCCCAAGTATGAATCAACAAACTCTCTAGCACCAGAAAACTCAAAGATGATGCATGCGGACTCCATTTTCAATGAGCTTGAGTTTGACAAGAAGACGGACACATACTCTAAAACCTCGCAGGGAGAAGTCAAATAAGAACAAAGAAATATGATGCCAAGGATGCAATGGTTTGAGCTCTCTATGAACGATACGATAGAGCTACTCACTCGAGAGCCCCCCTTGATAGTATGGCTATCGATCCTATCAACTAGTCTCCCAACTAACACCATGAGACCAGTAAAATAGAAAACCTATCCGGGACAAACCTTTGCCTTGTGCATAATCCACTTGAGTTAGATGGTGATGATCTTAACCTCCTCAAGTTGGACCACCTTTCTTGATAGCGCTGGCTCGATGAAGACTTGTAGATTGCTCCCTCATACTCCACTATGGGTGAGCCACTCTTCGGTACATCTTCACAAGTTCATTGTCACCAAGATGGACAACAAGCTTCAAGCAAGATCTCTTCATGATGCTCCACTTGAACTTGCACACCGCAACCTTGATGGTGATCACCACTTGATGTCATCCTCCATGGGTTATATGATATCTTCCTTTCGATGCACGCCCATTGAAACATACCAAAACCCACATAGGACTCTCACGTAGACCATGGGTTAGTACACAAAGCATAATGGACAATTCTTACCATACCATGGGATCACTTGATCCCGCTCGGCACATCTTGTACTCTTTGTGTGTTGATCAACTTGATCTACTCTTTAACTTAGTCTTGATCAACCTTGTATCATGTATTCTCTATGACCAATCTTTGGATAATTCCTTGAGTGGCACCTTGGTCATCATATAATCTCCTTGAACCCAACAAATGGACTTCAAAAAATGTCTATGAAAAAATCCTTCAAATATAGCTCAAGGCAACCATTGTCCATAGGGATTGTCATCAATTACCAAAACTAAGCATGGGGGCACCATGGTCTTTCACTTTTCCTTTCTTTTTTTGTTTTCTTTCTTAATTCATTTATGTTATCTTTGAATTTATTTCCAAAACAAAGCATTTTTAAATTCAAGTTGGAAACTTTCTGAATGCTGGACATTTATCTAGGTCCTTTTGATTAATTAGTTACTGCCATTATTTTATATAGCCTCTATTAATATTTCTATTTGACTTATTTCACTGAATTTGTCTTTCTCTCAAAGCTTTAATTATTTGTGTTGCACATTTATTTTGAGGATTTTTTTAATTCCTTGATTTGCCCCTATATGGTCTCTTCTTATTTTTTGAAAGGACTTTTAGGGTTTCCTTTAGAAATAGGGTTTTAAATACTTTATGGTTTTGGAATTTTACTTCAAATCAGACAAGATAAACATTCAAACTAACACTCAATCCTACTTAAGCCCTAGTTAGTAGCAAGCCAACACAAGTATTATTAGGAAAATTTTAATTCCCTGTGAATTTTTCAATATTCGCGGTTTGGGAAAAAAGTATGGGATGCGATGGTGAACATGCTTACATAACCCACAAAAAAACCACATATGGGGTGCACATTGCGAACGCACACTCAATAACAATCTCGACAACGTGATCCCTCAGATCGCACACATATCTTTTGGCCAACCATGTGACATGGTTCATCGCGTGCTAGGCTTTTGGCCACTACTTTGCCAATGCACACAATTGGGCTTGTGTGAGGGACATATGTTTCGCAAACACTTTTAGGTCGACTGTGTGTGATGTGTCTTGTTGGACCTAATTAGTCATGGAGTGGAGACTGTATTGTTGGGGAACGTTGCATGGAAAACAAAAAAAAATCTATGCACACGCAAGATCTATCCATGGAGATGCATAGCTATGAGAGGGGGGGAGCATCTTCATACCCTTGAAGATCGCAAAGCAGAAGCGTTTATCGATGCGGTTGATGTAGTCATGCATCTTCACGATCCGTCCCGATCAAGTACCGAACATACGGCACCTCCGCGTTCAACACACATTCAACTCGATGACGTCCTCGCCTTCTTGATCCAGCAAGAGGGCAAACTAGTAGATGAGTTCCGGCAGCACGACGACGTGGTGACGGTGTTGGTGAAGAACAATCTCCGCAGGGCTTCGCCAAGCACAACAGAAACTATGACGGGAGATAAACTAGAGGGGATGGGGTTGTCGGCACACGGCTTGGTGATTCTTGATGTCTCTTGGGTGCTAGCCATGCCCCTCTATTTATATGTTGATCCTTGGCACTACAAAAAAAGACACATCCGTGACATTTTGGGCCGAACAATTTTTTTCTGTCATGCTTATGACACTTCTATGGCGATAATTGTGACAAAACCCGGTATCATCATAGATGTGGTGTGCTCCTACTTCTATGACAAAAAATCATGAGAAAATGGGCTTTTCGTCCTGGGCGGGCCGGAGGCGCAGCTGCATGACATTCTTTGGGCCATCCATGATGGAAAAAATCATGGTAGAAGCGAGGGAGAGGAAATATCGCAGAGTTCCCGGTTACGTGGGTGGTCGAGGCCGAGCGATGCACTGTGGTTTGCGTGTTTCTCTCGTGTACGCGCGTGTGTGCGAGGCGTTGGCTAACTGAACCGGGAGCCATCGCACGTTACTAAACCCGAGCGATCGATCCCTTGGCAGTTAACTAAACCCGAGTGATTCACTTGCTACTGATTGAACCCGAGCAATTCCTTCGCTGTTGCCGCTAACAGAACCCGAGAGATCGATCACTGCTGCTGCTTACTGAAGCCGATCAAGCCCCCGTGCGAGACGTAGCTAGCCGGTGTTGGGTTGCCTCTCGATGAACAGTGACCGTTGCTACCGTGCGTGCGGTACGTAGAACGAGTCGAGACATGGTGAGTCGAGCCGGTTGGTTGGCTGTGGATGAACAGTTCCAGGTGGGGGTTGGATGAACAGGACCCCATGGTAGTAGGCCGTTGCCGCTGGATGAACAGGACCCCAGGAGGCCACCGCACCCCAGCCGGTTGGGTGTGGATGAACAGGACCCTGTGGAGGCTCTATGAACAGCAGCTGGTGGAGGCTGGATAAACAGTAGCCGTGGATGAACAGTAGCCCATGGAGGGTGGACGAGGTCGACAGTGGATGAACAGTAGCCAGTGGAGGCTGGAGCGTGGCGGTAGACGGTGGATGAGCAGGACCCCGTTTCGACTGTAGGCACTCCAACACAAGTCTGTTTCCTCCGTTTTGCGGTACGCCACACCCCTCCTGATCAACATGACCCCATTTTTTGACCGTAGGCACTCGAACACAAGTTTGTTTCCTCCGTTTTGTGGTACGCCAGACCCCTCCCGATGAATAGGATCCCGTTTCGACTGTGGCCGATCGAACAGAAGGCTGTTTCCTTCGTTTTGCGGTACGCCAGATCCCGTTTCGGCTGTTCCGTCCAAGCCGGTTGGCTCCCGTTGAACAGTACGCATTCTGACCCAGTCGGTTGCCTCCCGATGAACATGACACTGTTTCTCCATTCTGACCCAGCCGGTTCGCTGACCGACAAACAGGACGCCATTGCTGCCGTCCTTTGCCTCTCCATGTACACAAGCCCTGGTCGTCCGTATATATGCGTGAGTACGCGCTCGAGACCCCGCCCGTATGTACGTACGTGGCCATATTTTAGCCCTGTGGTTGTATGTACATGTACACGACTTAGACGGGACTGCATGAACTGCTATGTCGGGTGCTCTACAATGACACGTGCTGCTACTTACTCGGCCATGGTTCATACTTGCATAGAGACCGATCGACCAGTATGTACGTACACATTCGCGACCAGATAGACAACACTACATACGCTTTGACCGGATGGGTCCCAGCGGTCAGGGAGGATAAGGACGCACTTCCTTGCGTTCAAAGATATAGCTAGTAGGTCCTAGTTGTCAGGGGAAGGAATCATTTTTATTTTGCGAGTAATAAGGAGGCACTTCCTTGTGTTCGAAGATGTAGCTGGTGGGTCCAGCTGTCAGCCTCACCGCCTAAAGTCCTCTTTCGATGGCTGTCCTTCGTTGACCACGTTGACCACGCTGCGCCGAGAGCACCACGGCGGTGGACGACGGCGAGGCCTAGGAAGGGAACAATGTGGAGCCGGAGAGACGCGACAGTAGATGCCCACGCGGAGGGCAATATGTGGGTTGACTGCTTCGACTGCGGTGTGAGGCTGCCGTCGCTGGAGAATAACATGAGGTGTGGGTCAGTATAGAGGGATGGCATGGCCAGCTGCGGCAGTGATACGTCTCCGTCGTATCTATAATTTTTTATTATTCCATGCCAATATTGGGCACACCCTGCACCCTCATGGCCACCCCGTAAGGCGGTTGGTGCCCTTCTTTCACCGCAAGAAAGAAAATATATGGATAGAAACCGTGTTGAAATTTCAGCCCAATCGGAGTTACGGATCTCCGGGAATATAAGAAACGGTGAAAGGCCGGAATCAAAAACGTAGAAACAGAGAGAGACAGAGAGACATATCCAATCTCGGAGGGGCTCTCACCCCTCTGCCGCCACGGAAGCTATGGACCAGGGGGTAAACCCTTCTCCCATCTAGGGAGAAGGTCAAGGAATAAGAAGAAGAAGAAGAAGGGGGCTCTCTCCCCCTCTCTCCCGGTGGCGCCGGAACGCCGCCGGGGCCATCATCGTGTGACAGCGATCTACACCAACACCTCTGTCATCTTCACCAACATCTTCATCACCTTCCTCCATCTATCTATAGCGGTCCACTCTCCCGCAACCCGCTATACCCTCACCTTGAACATGGTGCTTTATGCTTCATATTATTATCCAATGATGTGTTGCCATCCTATGATGTATGAGTAGATTTTCGTTGTCCTATCGGTAATTGGTGAATTGCTATGATTGGTTTAATTTGCTTGTGGTTATGTTGCTGTCCTTTGGTGCCCATCATATGAGCGCGCGCATGGATCACACCATAGGGTTAGTTGTATGTTGATAGGACTATGTATTGGAGGGCAAGAGCGACAGAAGCTTCAACCTAGCATAGAAATTGATGCATACATGATTGAAGGGGGACAAATATATCCTAATGCTATGGTTGGGTTTTACCTTAATGAACGTTAGTAGTTGCAGATGCTTTCTAATAGTTCCAATCATAAGTGCATAGAATTCCAAGTTAGGGATGGCATGCTAGCAGTGGCCTCTCCCACATAAAACTTGCTATCGGTCTAGTAAAGTAGTCAATTTCTTAGGGACAATTTCGCAACTCCTACCACCACTTTTACCCACTCACTATACTAACTTTATTGCTTCTTTACCTAAAACAGCCCCTAGTTTTTATTTATGTCCTCTTTATATTCTTGCAAACCTACCCCGTTACACCTACAAAGTACTTCTACTTTCATACTTGTTCTAGGTAAAGCAAACGTTAAGCATGCGTAGAGTTGTATCGGTGGTCGATATAACTTGAGGGAATATTTGTTCTGCCTTTAGCTCCTCGTTGGGTTCGATACTCTTACTTACCGATTGAGGCTACAATTGATCCCCTATACTTGTGGGTTATCAAGACCTTTTTCTAGCGCCGTTGCCGGGGAGTTATAGCGTGGGGTGAATATTCTCGTGTGTGCTTGTTTGCTTTATCACTAAGTAGTTTTTATTTTGTGCTCTTGTTTTCTATCTTTAGTTATGGATATGGAACACGAAAAGCCAAAAAAATAGGTTTACTTGCTACTCATGGAGATGGGGAACCTCCTAAAACCCTCGATGCTCATTATGTGAAAGATATTATGCACTACTTTAATAATCCTGAGAAAACCCCATTCAATTATATAATGGGAGACACGTTGGATCAACGTGAAGACTTTAGGGATCATCGCTTGACTCAAAAAGGGAAACTATTATGGGATCAAATTTATATGTTGCATTGGTATTGTAACATCCCAAATTTTCAATTTGGAATGTTATACACTAGATCATTATTGCATATCATATTTATTGCATTTTGGTTGATCCTAGAAATTTTACGCAACTCAAGGACCCTCGGAGAGAGTTGGGGATTTCGTTATTTTCATATTTGAGTTGTCTCAAATTTTGAAAATAGGATCATTAGATTTTATTTATTTTTATCTTCAATTATTTCTATTACAAAAATTATGAGAGAGGGAATAAAATGACATTCCCAAAATAAAGAAATTTTGAGGTTTTAATAAAAAAATCAAATAAGATTTTATTTGGATTTATTTGCTATTTTATTTGAATTTAGGAAAAATGCGCGTTTTTCAAAATTGCATTTAGTCCCCAAATAAATGTTCATCCTGTGCGGCTTGATTTTAGAAGCCGGGGAAAATTTATTTCGGGATTTTTGGAGTCCGTTTAGTATTTATTTTGTTTTCTTTTCGAGTGTAATTATTAAAAAAAACGTCCGAACCGACCTTGGGCCGTAACCGACCAGGACTCTCCTGGTCGGGCCTCTTATAAGCCACCACCCCGCCCCGGCCAAAGCCCAATTCGCCGCCCCGCCCTAACCCTAGCGTGGCCACCGCGCCCCGCCGCCGCCGCCTCCATCGCCGGAGTTGCCAGAGGTATTTTTCGCCTCCGGTTTTTCTCGAAAAAACCATTCGGTTTTTCCGACGGTTTTGTTCGTTTTTTAGTTTCGATTTTTTTAAATAGATCGGTTTTTACGGTTTATTTAAATAGTGAGCGTTCGTTCGTTCGTTCGTTTTAACGAACGTTCATCGTTTTTCCTTTTTCTCGGATTAAATCCGCGATTTTTCTGATCGCGATCTCTGATCTGATTTTCGTTTTAGTCTAACTTTTCGCTCGTTTATTGGAATCAGGCGATTCAAGCGCCTGGAGTTTCGTCTCGAAACCCTCTTTCCGTTTAACCAACTCAAACAAGTTTTTGCCACTGTAAAAATTGCCTTAGATCCATAATAGTAAAAAAGCTTGTTTCTTTTGCCGTTTGTCTTTCGTTGCTTTGTTCGATTTGATTCTTTTTGCCAACCGAAGTTCTTAAGTTGAATTTTCTGGTTAGATCTCTTATTTGAGTTTTACCTGTGCATTAGATGAGTACTTATTGTATGCTTGTTTGTTTGCGATAGAGTACCTGGAGTGCGCCGCTTGCTACTTTGAATCGCTAGGTTTCCCGGATCATCAGCAAGGCAAGTAACACTTTGATCATGTTTTCCCTCTACCCAGTTTTATTACATTAGATCAATCCCCACATATTGCATGATTAGGATCTAATTAAATTGTGGGTTTGGGAAGTAGTTGAGGTAGTACCTATTACCTGTTTATTATCAAACCTTTGAGAGTTACTTCTACGTTTGCTTATTATGCCATGCTATGCTAGTAGACGTGGATTGGGTGAGTGTATCCATGACAGATGTGAGATTGTTAATTAATGGTTTATCTAAGGTGGCAACTTAAACACACATCTGGGTGGATTGAGGTACCTGGGTATTCCAGGATTGCCTGTTTTCTTTTGGACCGCCACCCAGGCTCAAAGGGATCATGAGATTATTCATGCTAGAAACTTCCGTGTGGAGCCACAAGCTATTATGGGCTCTAGCATAGTTGACTAAGTTGTGCGAACTCTTACAGTGGTAGACTAGCAGATGTAGGGGAAAGTAGGTGTAACGGTCTACCCGATCGTAAGGTGCTAGCGCTTCTGAAAGACTATGTCTCGGTCATCCATTTCTCAAACACCATGTAGTGCGAGAAACCAAGCGGAGGCGATCGAGTCTTGTGGGGAAAAGTGCGCAAACCTCTGCAGAGTGTATAAACTAATCATGATTAGTCGTGTCCCCGGTTATGGACACATTGAGTATCTAGTACCTGGATTATCATGTGAATCTCAACATGTTACTCTAAAATTTAATTTTGTTGGGTTTTGTTTAATGATGATGCTTAATTGGGATTGAGAATGCTGTCAACCATTCTCAATGTTTAACAACTACCATGATAGTTAAATAAATTTATTCCTTTGCAGTAGGGAAAAATTGGCTTTACGCAAAACTATAACCATAGAGATTTCCACCAGCCAAATATGCATGTAGAATAGCTGTTTCATTCCATTTCACTCTATGTGTTACTTTGCCAGCATATTCCATGTGCTGACCCATTTCGGGCTGCAACATTAATGTTGCAGACTTTTCAGACAACGATTAAGGAGTTTTTAGGTCGTGGTTCTATACTCAGTGATGCCGTTGGAGTTGATGGACTCACTTATCTTCCAAGCCTTCCGTTGTTATCGTTATTAGATGGCCTTAAGCCATATCTATTGTAATAAGTTCTCTTTTGAGACATTCGATGTAATAAGTGTGTGATTGCTACTCTGTTATAAATCTTTCAAGTACTGTGTGGTGTCAGCATTACCGATCCGGGGATGACACCTGAGTACAGAGATTGGACCGTTTGAGGTCTGGTCGCTACAAGATGGTATTAGACCACACGCTGACTGAAGGACACGACCACTAAGCTAAATACCTAGATCACTACACACTCTCTTCTCTTTTCTGACTTCTCATCTTTTCTACTCTTTTAGGATGGCGGATGCAAGGAACAAGTTCACGCAACCGGACGAAGATACACCCTTTGGACATCACTTGAAAGAAGTCACTAGATACCTGAACATGGGAGTACCAAGCTTCACCGGGACCTACAACACCACTTTACCTGAAGAAGAGCGTTGGATGATTCAAGTTCAAGTTCCAGGAAGGACGTTCATGCCAGTCACTGAGCCCATAGAGTTTTCTTTTGATGCGCCAACTTGGAGTCTAGGAAAGAGCATGGCAGCTCACATCGCCATGGGACGCATTGGAGAAGTCTACCGCAATGATCTCAAGGATACTATCTACTAGATTTGTGGGCGCCGAGATGAACACTGGGAGATGATCAGCACCAGAAAGGATAGATCAGTTGCGGCTTTTATCCAGGAGTTAAACCAGCACATTCGACGTCAGGAGAACCAGATGTGCGCTGACATGATAGACCTGAAGAAGGAAAAGACAAGAATCAAGGAACTGGAGGAAGAACTCAAGGCTACACGTGAAGATTATGAAGAAGAAATTGAAGTATTAGTGGAGAAGAATGACGATCTGATCAAGAAGATTGGAATATTTATGGGAGGCCCTACACTAGTAGAAGAAGACGAAGAACCCAAGGAGATTCGCCTGGAAGACTACATCATCATTGACGACACCGACTCGGATCCAGATGATAGCGATGATGACTATGTTGATGAAGCTGGAGCAGATATCATGGAGTCTGCAACCGAAGAATATTTCTAGTAGACCACCTCATCAGTAGTAGTAGTCCACCATGTAAATATAGTAGTCCGATCACTTTTGCAATAGTTAAATCGTTTGTATGCCCTTGTTTGATTGAATGAAGTGAATTGTTTGCTTTTGCCTCATGTGCATATGGGTAGTGTTTTCTCTCTAGACCCCTCTCTATTCTTAAATCTCATCTTTTCTAAACCCTCAGATGCCTCCGAGACGTGACCCCAGATTTACCTTTCCACCGGAGCTCACCCAGTTGATCCAGCAGCAGAACACGTTGATGCAGTTGCTAGTCTAGAATCAGAATCAGGGGAACAACAACAACCCACCACCACCACCACCACCCGTTGATCACTTAGTCCGTTTTCTTAGGCTGAATCTGCCAGTGTTTTCCAGTAGCACCGAGCCGATAGTAGCAGATGATTGGCTCCGCAAGACAGCTAGAGAGTTAACCACAGCAGGATGCACAGATGCCGAAAAGGTGAAGTTTGTCACACATTAGCTTGAAGGACCCACAGCATCATGGTGGGAGAATTTCACAGTCACTTTCCCCGTCGACACTGTCACGTGGGACCAGTTTCAGCAGGCTTTTCGAACTGCCCATGTTTCAGCAGGAGCTATGGCCATAAAGAAGTGAGAGTTTCACAACTTGCGCCAAGGAGGACGGACAGTTGGCCAGTATGTGGAGGACTTTAGTAAATTAGCACGTTATGCCCCAGATGACGTTGCTACGGATGCAGCTAAGCAGGAGAAGTTTCTGGAAGGACTGAATGATGAGTTGAGCATGCAGCTGATGGTAGCCACCTTCAACAGCTACCAGGAGTTGGTAGATCGCGCTCTTATGATTGAAGAGAAGAAGAAGCAGATTGAGAATCGCAAGAGGAAGTATGGACAAGGGAAGCACACTTCAGGAGCTCAGCAGAAGCCACGTTTTACCCCTAGACCAGGAGGACATTTTCAGCATACCCATGGAGGAGGTAGCTCGCACAATCACAATGGCACCAAGAATGGTAATGGGAATGGAGGAAGCAACGGCCAGAACCGCACCAACCCATCGACCCCAGCCAAGAGAGACCTGAGCCAAGTCACTTGTTTTAAGTGCCAGAAGACCGGACATTATGCCTATGAATGTCCTGAATCACAGAATGGTAATGGCAATGGAATCCTTGGGAAGAAGCCAAACCCTTTCAACAAGGGACAATTGAACCACGTTAACGTGGAGGAGGTTGAAGAGCAGCCGGATGCAGTAATCGGTAAGTTTTTGGTTAAGTCATTTACTGCATTTGTTCTTTTCGATACTAGTGCATCGCATTCATACATATCAAGGGGATTTATGGATAAGTATAACCTGCCCACCAAAGTTCTTAGAACACCTATGTTAGTAAGCTCACCAAGAGCGGAGTATATGGCTAGCCAAGGATGTTTTCAAGTGCCATTAAGTATAGGTAGGCATGTGTTTCCCTCAGATTTGATAATATTGGAATCACAAGGTTTGGATGTAATTCTGGGTGTGGATTGGTTGTCGATGTATGGAGGAAACATCGATTGCACCAGTAAGTCAATCTTGCTTACCACCCCAGAAGGGAGAAGGATCAAGTATGTATCCCGGCATGTGCCGAAGAGGACTCAAGTAAATTGTTTAACAGGAGTTGTGCAGGAGGAAGTACCAGTAGTGAAGGATTTCCCTGATGTATTTCCACAGGAATTGCCAGGCATGCCACCGGATAGAGATATTGAATTTTTGATTGAGCTTTTGCCAGGCACAGGGCCAATATCAAAGAGACCATATAGGATGCCTGCAAAGGATTTGGTGGAGATTAAGAAGCAAATTAAGGAGTTACTGGATAAAGGATATATTCACCCAAGCTCTTCGCCTTGGGGATCGCCAGTACTTCTAGTGGAGAAGAAGGATGGATCGTTAAGGATGGTTGTTGATTATCGAGGATTGAATGAAGTAACCATCAAGAACAAGTACCCACTACCAATGATCAATGATCTGTTTGATCGATTGCAAGGAGCTAAGGTGTTTTCCAAGATTGATTTACGATCAGGATACCACCAGTTGAAGATTCGAGAACAGGATATACCCAAGACGGCTTTTACCACCAAGTATGGGTTGTACGAGTATACCGTTATGTCATTTGGTCTGACTAACGCACCTGCATATTTTATGAACATGATGAACAAAGTGTTTATGGAGTTCTTGGATAAGTTCGTCGTAGTGTTCATTGATGATATCCTGGTTTACTCGAAGAATAAAGAGGAGCATAAGGAGCATTTGCGTTTGGTTCTTGGAAAGCTCAGAGAACATCAATTATATGCCAAATTTAGCAAATGTGAGTTTTGGTTGAAAGAAGTTGGATTTCTCAGACACGTTATATCCGGAGAAGGTATAGCAGTAGACCCGACTAAAGTTGATACCGTGACCAAGTGGGAAGCGCCAACCACAGTTGGAGAGATCCGGAGTTTTCTTAGACTTGCAGGATAGTACCGGAGGTTCATTGAGAATTTCTCAAAGATTGCGAAGCCTATGACGGAGTTGTTGAAGAAGGATACCAATTTCATATGGACTGAGGAATGTGAGGCTAGTTTTCAGGAGTTGAAGAAACGTTTGGTTACCTCACCAGTGTTGATTTTACCGGATCAGACCAAGGATTATGAGGTGTATTGTGACGCTTAACGTTGAGGACTTGGAGCGGTGCTTATGCAGGAAGGAAGAGTTGTTTCATATGCCTCGCGATAGCTTAAGCCTCATGAGTTGAATTATGCTACACATGATTTGGAGTTAGCAGCCGTAGTGCATGCATTGAATACTTGGAGACATTTTCTCATTGGAAACCATTGCGAGGTGTACACGGATCACAAGAGCTGGAAGTATATTTTCACACAGAAGGAGTTGAATCTCAGACAAAGGAGATGGTTGGACCTCATCAAGGATTATGATATGAAATTGCATTATCACCCCGGAAAGGCTAATGTAGTAGCTGATGCGTTGACCCGCAAGAGTCATGTTAACACCCTAATGACGGGAGATTTACCAAGGGAGTTAGCTAAAAATCTTCGAGAGCTATGTTTGGAAATAGTCCCGAAAGGTTATGTAGCAGCATTGGAGATTCAGTCTACGTTGATGGATAAGATCAGAGAAGCTCAAAAGACTGACAAGGAGATTGCTTCTATTAAGGAGAAAATGAGCAAAGGAAAAGCTAAGGGATTTCGTGAGGATGAGCACGACACCCTATGGTTTGAAGACCGTGTTTATGTGCCTAATGACTCAGAGATCAGGAAGTTAATTTTACAAGAGGCCCATGATTCACCATATTCGATTCACCCAGGAAATACCAAGATGTATTTGGATTTGAAAGATATTTTCTGGTGGAACGGAATGAAGAAGGATATCGCGGAATATGTAGCAGTTTGCGACATATGTCAGAGAGTAAAGGCAGAGCATCAGAAGCCAGCAGGATTGCTACAGCCATTGTCGATACCCGAATGGAAGTGGGATAAGTTAGGCATGGATTTTATCACAGGATTGCCCAGAACACGTTCAGGCTATGACTCGATATGGGTTGTAGTCGATCGTTTGACAAAGGTAGCTCATTTCATTCCAGTGAAGACTACCTATACCATTGCAAAGTTGGCAAAGATATACATGGCTAGAATCGTATGTCTGCATGGAGTTCCAAGGAGCATAGTATCAAACAAAGGAACCCAGTTTACCTCAAAGTTCTGGAATCAGTTGCATGAGACCTTGGGAACCAGACTGGAGTTTAGCACAGCTTTCCACCCGCAGACAGATGGACAGACTGAGAGAGTCAATCAGATTTTGGAGGATATGCTAAGAGCTTGTGCGCTAGATTACGGATCTAGTTGGGATGAGAATTTTCCATATGCAGAGTTCTCTTACAACAATAGCTATCAATCCAGTTTGAAGATGGCCCCTTTCGAAGCCTTGTACGGAAGGAGGTGCAGGACCCCATTGTCCTGGGATGAAGTTGGAGACCGCCAGTTGTTTGGACCGGATCTGATAAAGGAGTCTGAACAGAAAGTGAAATTGATTCGCGATAGGCTCAAGGTAGCCCAATCCAGGCAGAGGAGCTACGCAGATTCTAAACGCAAGGAGACAGTTTACAAAGTCGGAGACTGAGTTTATCTTCGAGTATCTCCACTTCGAGGAGTTAAGCGCTTTGGAGTTAAGGGAAAGTTAGCGCCACGTTTTGTAGGCCCATACAAGGTTTTGGAGCGTATGGGAGAAGTTGCCTATAAGTTGGAATTGCCCGAAGGATTGTCAGGAGTTCACGACGTGTTCCATGTTTCCCAGTTGAAGAAGAGCCACGCAGAGATGGCTAACATACCACTGAGAGATACGGTACCACTGGAAGCAATTCAGTTGGACAGTGATTTGACCTATGAGGAGAAACCAGTTAAGATTCTAGAGTATGCCAGTCGAGTCACCCGCAGCAAGGTTATCAAGTTTTGCAAGGTTCAGTGGGGCCACCACACGGAGGATGAAGCCACCTGGGAACGAGATGATGATTTGCTGAAGGACCACCCTCACCTATTTTCTAGCCAATCCGAATCTCGAGGGCGAGATTCATCTTAAGGGGGTAGGTTTGTAACATCCCAAATTTTCAATTTGGAATGTTATACACTAGATCATCATTGCATATCATATTTATTGCATTTTGGTTGATCCTAGAAATTTTACGCAACTCAAGGACCCTCGGAGAGAGTTGGGGACTTCGTTATTTTCATATTTGAGTTGTCTCAAATTTTGAAAATAGGATCATTTGATTTTATTTATTTTTATCTTCAATTATTTCTATTACAAAAATTATGAGAGAGGGAATAAAATGACTTCCCAAAATAAAGAAATATTGAGGATTTAATAAAAAAATCAAATAAGATTTTATTTGGATTTATTTGCTATTTTATTTGAATTTAGGAAAAATGCGGGTTTTTCAAAATTGCATTTAGGCCCCAAATAAATGTTCATCCTGTGCGGCTTGATTTTAGAAGCCGGGGAAAATTTATTTCGAGATTTTTGGAGTCTGTTTAGTATTTCTTTTGTTTTTTTCGAGCGTAATTATTAAAAAAAACGTCAGAACCGACCTTGGCCCGTAACCGACCAGGACTCTCCTGGCCGGGCCTCTTATAAGCCGCCACCCCGCCCCGGCCAAAGCCCAAGTCGCCACCCCGCCCTAACCCTAGCGCTGCCGCCGCCGTGCCCCGCCGCCGTCGTTGCCGCGCCGCCGCCGCCTCGCCGTCCCGCCGCCGGACCGCCGCCGCCGCCGTCGCCGAAGGTATTTTTCGCCTCCAGTTTTTCTCGAAAAAAACCATTTGGTTTTTCCGATGGTTTTGTTCGTTTTTTAGTTTCGTTTTTTAAAACAGATCGGGTTTTCCGGTTTATTTAAATAGTGAGCGTTCGTCCGTTCGTTCGTTTTAACGAACGTTCGTCGTTTTTCCCTTTTCTCGGATTAAATCCGTGTTTTTTCTGATCGCGATCTCTGATCCGATTTTCGTTTTAGTCTAACTTTTCGCTCGTTTATCGGAATCAGGCGATTCAAGCGCCTGGAGCTTCGTCTCGAAACCCTCTTTCTGTTTAACCAACTCAAACAAGTTTTTGCCACTCTAAAAATTGCCTTAGATACGGAATAGTAAATGAAGCTTGTTTCTTTTGCCGTTTGTCTTTCGTTGCTTCGTTTGATTTGATTCTTTTTGCCAACCGAAGTTCTTAAGTTGAACTTTCTGGTTAGATCTCTTATTTGAGTTTTACCTGTGCATTAGATGAGTACTTATTGTATGCTTGTTTGTTTGTTTGTGATAGAGTACCCGGAGTGCGCCTGTTGCTACTTCGAATCGCTAGGTTTCCTGGATCATCAGCAAGGCAAGTAACACTTTGATCATGTTTTCCCTCTACCCAGTTTTATTGCATTAGATCAATCCCCACACATTGCATGATTAGGATCTAATTAAATTGTGGGTTTGGGAAGTAGTTGAGGTAGTACCTATTACCTGTTTATTATCAAACCTTTGAGAGTTACTTCTACGTTTGCTTATTATGCCATGCTATGCTAGTAGACATGGATTGGGTGAGTGTATCCATGACAGATGTGAGATTGTTAATTAATGGTTTATCTAAGGTGGCAACTTAAACACACATCTGGGTGGATTGAGGTACCTGGGTATTCCAGGATTGCCTGTTTTCTTTTGGACCGCCACCCAGGCTCAAAGGGATCATGAGATTATTCATGCTAGAAACTTCCGTGTGCGGCGACAAGCTGTTATGGGCTCTAGCATAGTTGACTAAGTTGTGCGAACTCTTACAATGGTAGACTAGCAGATGTAGGGGAAAGTAGGTGTAACGGTCTACCCGATCGTAAGGTGCTAGCGCTTCTGAAAGACTATGTCTCGGTCATCCGTTTCTCAAACACCATGTAGTGCGAGAAACCAAACAGAGGCGATCGAGTGTTGTGGGGAAAAGTGCGCAAACCTCTGCAGAGTGTATAAACTAATCATGATTAGCCGTGTCCCCGGTTATGGACACCTTGAGTATCTAGTACCTGGATTATCATGTGAATCTCAACATGTTACTCTAAAATTTAATTTTGTTGGGTTTCGTTTAATGATGATGCTTAATTGGGATTGAGAATGTTGTCAACCATTCTCAATGTTTAACAACTACCATGATAGTTAAATAAATTTATTCCTTTGCAGTAGGGAAAAATTGGCTTTACGCAAAACTGTAACCATAGAGATTTCCACCAGCCAAATATGCATGTAGAATAGTTGTTTCATTCCATTACTCTCTATGTGTTACTTTGCCAGCATATTCCATGTGCTGACCCATTTCGGGCTGCAACGTTAATGTTGCAGACTTTTCAGACAACGATTAAGGAGTTTTTAGGTCGTGGTTCTATACTCAGTGATGCCGTTGGAGTTGATGGACTCACTTATCTTCCAAGCCTTCCGTTGTTATCGTTATTAGATGGCCTTAAGCCATATCTATTGTAATAAGTTCTCTTTTGAGACATTCGATGTAATAAGTGTGTGATTGCTACTCTGTTATAAATCCTTCAAGTACTGTGTGGTGTCAGCATTACTGATCCAGGGATGACACCTGAGCATAGAGATTGGACCGTTTGAGGTCTGGTCGCTACAGGTATGCTCGGCAACTATGCTTGAGATATGATTATACTTGTTGCACTAGGATGAAGGCTCCACACCTTCCCTTTTCTTGTGAATTTAATGATAATGAAACCTTAGCTTCTTATGCTAATTGTATATATGATTACTATGATGCAAAACAAATAGAAGAATTTGTTGCTTTTAAGGGTGCTTGTGAAATTGAATCTTTGTTTAAAGAGTTTGAAGATTTTGATGATTCAGTTTATAGACCTGAAAATTTAGCTATCCTTAAATATTGCTATGAGAATTATAAATACAATTATGATATTGATGAATTTACTAAGAAAGTCTCCGCTATCCGAGAAGAGATTAACATTTTGCAGGAGTCTATGGAAGAAGGAATTGATGAAACGGTGGGCTCATTGGATGAAAAAGATGATGAGCAGAGCGAAGAACAAAAGAAGGAAGAGCGGATTATCTACCCATGCCCACCTTCTAATGAGAGTAACTCTTCAACTCATACATTGTTTAATTTCCCTCCATGCTTACCGAAGGATGAATGCTATGATAATTGTTATGACCCCGTTTGATTCTTTTGAAATATCCCTTTTTGATGATGCTTGCTATGCTTGTGGCCAAGATGCCAATATGAATTATGCTTATGGAGATGAACTTGCTATAGTTCCTTATGTTAAACATGAAATTTTTGCTATTGCACCCACGCATGATAGTCCTATTATCTTTTTGAATTATCCCGACTACACTATATCGGAGAAGTTTAACCTTATTAAGGATTATATTAATGGGTTGCATTTTACCGTTGCACATGATAATTTTGATGAATATAATATGCATGTGCTTGCTGTTCCTACTTGCAATTATTATGAGAGAGGAACTACATCTCCGCCTCTCCATGTTTCCAATATGATAAATTTCCAAGCAACTGTTTATACTATGCATTGGCCTTTACTATGTGTGCATGAATTGTTCTTTTATGACATGCCGATGCTTAGGAAGAGAGTTAGACTTCGTTGTTGCATGATATATATTACTTTGTGCTCACTACTAAATCACAAATCATTGTTAATTAAAATTGGCTTTGATATACCTTGGGATCCGGGTGGATCCATTACTTGAGCACTATATGCCTAGCTTAATGGCTTTAAAGAAAGCGCTGCCAGGGAGACAACCCGGAAGTTTTAGAGAGTCATTTATTTATGTTGTGTGCTTTTATAAATTAAAAAATAAAAATAATGTGCCAAGATTTGCCTTTAGGATGTTTACATTGCTTGTTGGTTTGTGCGGTGCAAAACAAAAACTTTGGCTGTAGTGCACGATTTTACATTTTTACTGGAACATCAAACAATTCTGAAACTTTTTGCACTGTCTTTCTATACAAATTTTTCCTAATTTTTTCAGAAATTTTGGAGTACCAGAAGTATGGTGAATGTTCATATTACTACAGACTATCCTGTTTAAGACATATTCTGTTTTTGATGCATAGTTTGCTTGTTTTGATGAAACTATCGATTTCTATCAGTGGATTAAGCCATGGAAAAGTTATATTACAATAGCTACAATGCAAAAACAAAATATGCATTGGTTTGCAACAGTACTTAGAGTAGTGATTTGCTTTATTATACTAACGGATCTTACCGAGCTTTCTGTTGAGTTTTGTGTGGATGAAGTGTTTGAAGATCGAGGATGTCTCGATATGAGGAGAAGGAGGAGAGACAAGAGCTCAAGCTTGGGGATTCCCTAGGCACCCCAAGTAAATATTCAAGGAGACTCAAGCGTCTAAGCTTGGGGATTCCCTGGAAGGCATCCCATCTTTCTTCAACTAGTATCGGTATGTTTTCGGATTCATTTCGTTCATGCGATATGTGCAAATATTGGAGCGTCTTTTGCATTTAGTTTTCACTTTTCTTTGATGCACCATGCTGGTATGAGATAGTCCATGGTTGATTTATAGAATGCTCATTGCACTTCACTTATATGTTTTGAGTATGGCTTTATAGAATGCTTCATGTGCTTCACTTATATCATTTGAAGTTTGGATTGCCTGTTTCTCTTCACATAGAAAACCACCATTTGTAGAATGCTCTTTTGATTCACTTATATTTGTTAGAGAGTGGGCATATCTTTTGTAGAAAGAATTAAACTCTCTTGCTTCACTTATATCTATTTAGAGACATGACAAGAATTGGTCATTCACATGGTTAGTCATAAAATCCTACATAAAACTTGTAGATCACTGAATATGATATGTTTGATTCCTTGAAATAGTTTTGCGATATAAAGATGGTGATATTAGAGTCATGCTAGTGGGTAGTTGTGGATTGTAGAAATACTTGTGTTGAAGTTTGTGATTCCCGTAACATGCACGTATGGTGAACCGTTATGTAACGAAGTTGGAGCATGAGGTATTTATTGATTGTCTTCCTTATGAGTGGCGATCGGGGACGAGAGATGGTGTTTTCCTACCAATATATCCCCCTAGGAGCATGCACATAGTACTTTGTTTTGATGAATAATAGATTTTTGCAATAAGTATGTGAATTCTTTATGACTAATGTTGAGTCCATGGATTATACGCACTCTCACCCTTCCATCATTACTAGCCTCTTCGGTACCATGCATTGCCCTTTCTCACCTCGAGAGTTGGTGCAAACTTCGCCGGTGCATCCAAACCCCGTGATATGATACACTCTATCACACATAAGCCTCCTTATATCTTCCTCAAAACAGCCACCATACCAACCTATCATGGCATTTCCATAGCCATTCCGAGATATATTGCCATGCAACTTCCATCATCATCATATACATAACTTGAGCTTTTATTTTCATATTGTTTTGCATGATCGTAAGATAGCTAGCTTGATGTTTTCATGGCTTGTCCATTTTTTTATGTCATTGCTACGCTAGATCATTGCACATCCCGGTACACCGTCGGAGGCATTCATATAGAGTCATATTTTGTTCTAGTATCGAGTTGTAATATTGAGTTGTAAGTAAACAAAAGTGTGATGATCATCATTATTAGAACATTGTCCCATGTGAGGTTATCAAAATAAAAGTGTCCAAAGAAGCCCCCCCCCCAAAAAAAGAGAGAGAGAGGCCAAAGAACCCTACAAAAAAAGAGAAAAAAAAGGAGAAAAAAAATAAAAAAATGAGAGAAAAGAGAGAAGGGGCAATGTTACTATCCTTTTACCACACTTGTGCTTCAGAGGAGTACCATGTTCTTCATATAGAGAGTCTCTTGAGTTTTCACTTTCATATACTAGTGGGAATTTTCATTATAGAACTTGCCTTGTATATTCCAAAGATGGGCTTCCTCAAATGCCCTAGGTCTTAATGAGCAAGCAGGTTGGATGCACACCCACTCAGTTTCAGTTTGAGCTTTCATACACTTATAGCTCTAGTGCATCTGTTGCATGGCAATCCCTACTCCTCGCATTGACATCAATTGATGGGCATCTCCATAGCCCGTTGATTAGCCGCGTCAATGTGAGACTTTCTCCCTTTTTTGGCTTCTCCACACAACCTCCATCATCATATTCTATTCCACCCATAGTGCTATGTCCATGGATCACGCTCATGTATTGCCTGAAAGTTGAAAAGGTTTGAGAACATCAAAAGTATGAAACAATTGCTTGGCCTATCATCGGGGTTGTGCATGATTTGAATATTTTGTGTGGTGAAGATGGAGCATAGCCAGACCATATGATTTTGTAGGGATAACTTTCTTTGGACATGTTATTTTGAAAAGACATGATTTCTTTATTAGTATGCTTGAAGTATTATTGTCTTAATGTCAAATGATAGACTATTGCTTTGAATCACTCGTGTCTTAATATTCATGCCATGATCAGATTACATGATTAAGATTATGCTAGGTAGCATTCCACATCAAAAATTATCTTTTTTATCATTTACATACTCGAGGACGAGCAGGAATTAAGCTTGGGGATGCTGATACGTCTCTGTCGTATCTATAATTTATGATTGTTCCATGCCAATATTCCACAACTTTTATATACTTTTGGCAACTTTTTATACTATGTTTGGGACTAACATATTGATCCAGTGCCCAGTGCCAGTTCCTGTTTGTTGCATGTTTTTTGTTTCGCAGAAAATCCATATCAAACGCAGTCCAAACGGGATAAAAACTGACGGAGATTTTTTTTGGAATATATGTGATTTTTGGGAAGAAGAATCAACGTGATACGATGCCCGAGGGGGCCACGAGGTAGGGGGCGTGCCCTAGGGGGTCAGGCGCGCCCTGGGCCCTCGTGGACACCCCGTAAGGTGGTTGGTGCCCTTCTTTCGCCGCAAGAAAGCCAATATCAGGATAGAAATTGTGTTAAAATTTCAGCCCAATCGGAGTTACGGATCTTCAGGAATATAAGAAACGGTGAAAGGCCAGAATGAAAAACGCAAAAACAGAGAGAGACAGAGAGACAGATCCAAGCTCGGAGGGGCTCTCACCCCTCCACCGCCACGGAAGCTATGGACCAGGGGGTAAACCCTTCTCCCATCTAGGGAGAAGATCAAGGAAGAAGAAGAAGGGGGACTCTCTCCCCCTCTCTCCCGGTGGCGCCGGAACGCCGCCGGGGCCATCATTATGTGACGGCGATCTACACCAACACCTCCATTATCTTCACCAACGTCTTCATCACCTTTCCCCATCTATCTACAGCGGTCCACTCTTCCGCAACCCGCTGTACCCGCTGTACCCTCTACTTGAACATGGTGCTTTATGCTTCATATTATTATCCAATGATGTGTTCCCATCCTATGATGTCTGAGTAAATTTTCGTTGTCCTATCGGTAATTGGTGAATTGCTATGATTGGTTTAATTTGCTTGTGGTTATGTTGCTGTCCTTTGGTGCCCATCATATGAGCGCGCGCGTGGATCACACCATAGGGTTAGTTGTATGTTGATAGGACTATGTATTGGAGGGCAAGAGTGACAAAAGCTTCTACCTAGCATAGAAATTGATGCATATGGGATTGAAGGGTAACCAATATATCTTAATGCTATGGTTGGGTTTTACCTTAATGAACGTTAGTAGTTGCGTATGCTTGCTAATAGTTCCAATCATAAGTGCATAGAATTCCAAGTCAGGGATGACATGCTAGAAGTGGCCTCTCCCACATAAAACTTGCTATATGTCTAGCAAAGTAGTCAATTGCTTAGGGACAATTTCACAACTCCTACCAACACTTTTCCATACTCGCTATACTAACTTTATTGCTACTTTACCTAAAACAGCACGTAGTTTTTATTTACGTCCTCTTTATATTCTTGCAAACCTATCTCGTTACACCTACAAAGTGCTTCTAGTTTCATTCTTGTTCTAGGTAAAGCGAACGTTAGGCGTGCGTAGAGTTGTATCGGTGGTCGATAGAACTTGAGGGAATATTTGTTCTACCTTTAGCTCCTCGTTGGGTTCGACACTGTTACTTATCGAGAGAGGCTACAATTGATCCCCTATACTTGTGGGTTATCAGGCAGCACAGCCGGACACGGGAGGCAGGAGCAGGCGGCACGACCAGCACTAGTTTGGGCGGCTGGAGCAAGAAGACCAGAGGTTGAAGAAGCACAATGACCGTTGGATGGACATCGTACGGTCACTGCAACTAGAATTGTTTATATTGACTAAGTTGACAAAACCCTTGGTACGCGTCAACTTATTAGGCCCACAGGTCAGCCTCCGAAACGGTGTGCCCCAGATGTCAGGGGGAGGAATCATTTTTTGGGCAGCTGAAGTAAGAATATCCAAGATTGAAGAAGAAGCACGACATCCATTGGATGGACATCCAACGGCCACTGCTGCTAGAATTGTGTGTCAAATATAATTTGACAAAGCCTTGCATACGCGTCAACTTAGTTTATTTAGGGGACGTGTTAAATTAGTAGGCCCACAAGTGTGTGGCAGAGAATATATAGCCCATTTGCGATTTGTAAGAATGTACAACCCATTTTTGAATTCCAATGGAATTTACTATAGCCCATTTACAGTTTGTTAAAAGTACAACCCATTTTCTAGCTAGGACAACGATTAATAATTTGAACCAACCGCTCAGAACAAACTTCAATAGAATTTCCCACATTTTGATGGGATCAGAAATATTTTTATCCTGAAATTTCTAGTCAGATTAAATATAATTTCAAAATAAATTGGTACGACATAAAAATCCAACGAAATATTGTGCGCGCAATAAGTAATGAAATTAAAATTTTCAAAATCCAATAATAATATTTTTAAAAAATAATTACATGTTTGGTGCATTTTTTATAGTTACTGCCCAGTTTTTATAATTACATTCCATTTATCATTTCTTAAAGCCCATTTTCTTGTTAAGCCTAATGCGTCCCTCCCAGGAAAGATTTGCAGCCCAGCGGGGCAGAGAATAATAAGTTGACCCGGATATCGTGTACAACTGTCGGCCCAGTTGCATTGCTTATGTTCAAAAAAAGGCAGTAAAACTTTACATGGCTACTCAACCCACATTCAGTGCCACCGGAAAGGCCCAAACAAGGTTTCTATACAACTTTTTGAAGTCACTGAGCTCAATTAATAACTTAAGAAAAAAAGTTAGAGTATAGTGGAACCTAATTAAAAGCTATCACGAGTGAAGAAATAATTCAACGGGTCCCACTGGTGCGTGTGCGTGTGTGTGACCCATCGGTCGATGCTCGTAAATACATCTTTCAGTCATATGCATTGCTGATGCTCGGTAAAAGCTTATATAGTTGACACAATCATATAGAACATCATAGCACACTGAACTTGCATACAAAAATTTCACGCAAGCGACAGAGTGAGGGTGGAAGCAGTGGATCGCTACGGGTAGGGCTATGTTGAAACCAACGAACTCGTACATAACGGTTCATCGTATTTATCAATGACGGGGAAATATCTTGAATGTTGTGCAAAGAAAACAGACAGACAACACAATAAGTTCTTCTAGCACATTAAGTTGATGTACAACCCTTTCTAAAAAAAGTTCAGGTTCAAAAATAGAACATGTCATATTCAAATGTACTGGCACATCAGTGCTTCACACCCATAGCTCGGATTTAACTAGTATGTGACAAGATTTAGTTGTTACCTCAAATTAGAGCACATCCAGGCAGCCAGCCCTGCCTCTTCTCCAAAAGAAGCAGTGGCCTCCGCTGCGCGATGGAGTAGGCCCTGTGCCATCCATCATTCTGAGCAACACGAGGAAAGTCGGATGTTGACTCCTGTAATGGACGTCATCGACGGACCCTGGCACCAGCGGCGGCGGCAGGACTTCGATAGGTGGATTGACCACTTCTTCGACATGCACGAACACTCGATACAGGTACTCCCTAACGTGGTCCACGGTGGCCTTGGTGGCGACGAATAGTACAACCCCAGTTCCTACACCGGTATCTCAACACCAATCACCTTTGGTATGGTGGACGGCTTCTTCATCCATGCCATAACCGTCAGAGCCTAGCTCTCTCGAGGAACAAACATACTTACGGGCTCACCTCCAAGGTCATTGATAAGCTCATTCATGGATTCGCTGTTCCAAGCACATCAAGGCATGTCGTGGAAGGTAAGATTTGTTAAAAACTCAAGCTCAGAGGGCACCGAGCCCCATCCTGGGTGCCACCGATCAAAGCTCACTAGCGTGCCATCGCAGAGAAAACGCCGGGAAGATTGAAACACACGACTGTAGTTGAAAGTTGTCCGGAACATGAAGAAGAAATCAGCCGGTGACGGACAGACTTCGACGAGCAAGTCACTTATTTGAATGCCATGCGTAATGCCAAGAGTTTTGACAAGGTCGTTCGGCGAGACGGGAGGCAGGTCGCCGTTGATGGTTACCATCAGCACTTTGTCGGCAAACTGGTCGTCAAGCGCCGCCATGCCACTGTTGAGAGACAACACGCAATGCCCGAAGGCAGGATGGACCTCAGGATCTCCGGCTTGGAGATCCGCATTGACCGGTGACATGATACTGTGCTTGAGTATAAGGAGTACAGGAGGGGGATTTGGGGGAACTGGAGTAGGAATCGAGATTCCAAAGGCGGGGGAGGGTCGGGAGATTGGGGATGAAAAGGTAGCATGAATTTTGAACATGCGCCAATATGCTCTCGGCGCGCAAGCGCATGAAAACACCAGTGGTGCCCACATGTCGGCCTAAGAGTCCTTATTCTTTCTTTTTTTGAGAGCCCGACCTTTTTTTGAGGATCTTTTGAGAGCCCGACCTAAGAGTCATAACTAACCTATTTGGCATTGCGTTACTACTCGACCCATATTCACGACACCTCACTGGCCCAAACAAGTGTACATCATCGAAAAGACACTTAGCTCAAATTATAACTTGAAAAAAGGAGATATACTCTGAACACTTGAGAATGGTGATGCCCTCATTTAGCTCACCAGCAGTTTGAGACAATAAACAGTTCGAAACAACGATATATATAACATTCAAACACTGACTAGTGACTACTACTAACATAAACAACAAGACATGATAGTTCATAAGAAGTCTTGCTACACCACCAAAACGCATCCATCTGCAGCGCTCAGACTCTCGTGATCTAGATAAGAATGGCATTCTAAATAGAGTGTAACATCCCAATTTTCAATTTGGATGTTAATCATTAGGTCATCATGTGCATTCATGATTTGTGCATTTTGAATTTGATTTATTTGGACATTTTGATCCTAGAGACCATAAGCAACTCAAGGATCATTTGAGAGAGTTGGAGGTTTTCACAAAAATCCATTTTTGTATTTTCAAAATTGGTAAATTGGATCAAAGTGATTTTTATTTGAAATTATTTTTCCAATTGTTTCAAAATAAATAAACAATGAGAGAAGATAATATGACTTCTTCAAAACTTAGAAATAATGGAAATTTAATTTTGAATAAAATATATTTTATTTTATTTTTATTGGAAATTTTATTCGATTAAATTAGAGGAAAATGTGCATTTTTAAAAATTGCATTTAGCCCAGAAAAATGTTCACTTTTTCCTAAATATTAGGAGAGGACGGTGAAACATAATTATAAAAATTTAGGATTTTTATTTTATTTTTTATTTGGAATTTTCTTCACGGCGAAATTGAAAAAAAATCTTCCGGATCGAACTAGGCCGAAGGCCCAGCCGGCCCAAGCCGCGCCACCGCCTGCCTCGAGCCGTCCCCAAGTCGGACGCCGCCCCCTCCTTATAAGCCGCCGACCCACCACCCATCCCCATCATTAGCCGCTACCGCCCACACAGCATCAGGAGCCCACCATCGCGCCACCAAGCTGAGCCGCCGCCTGCCGTGCCGCCTCCTGCCGATGCCGCTCGCGCCGCCGCCTCGCGTCGCCGCCCCGCGTCGCCCCGGAGTCCCGCCATCGCCGCCCGATCCACCGCCGGAGCCTGATCCGCGCCGCCGCCGGTTTTTCTTCATGAACCGGTATAACCGCCGACAAAACCCGCTCCATTTTTTCAGTTTTGGTTTTTCTTTTAGATCGGTTTATTTTTATTAGGTTAGTTTAATTAGCGAACATTCATTCGTTTAGATCTGTTAGTGAACGCTTTCGTTCGTTAGTTTCTGTTAGAGAACGTTCGTTCATTAGATTTTTCTTTTTAGTTTTATTTTCGGCCAAGGACCTATCCGCGATAAGTTTCTTACAGATTAGTCCCTGATCTTTAAACCCTCACAACTTTTTGCTTGCTTATCCAAATCCAACGAAACCAACACCAAATTCTTCGTTACATTCCCCTTTGTTCAGATAACCAAATTAAACATGTTTTTGAAAATTTAAAATTTGGTTTCAAGCAGATTTGAATTTGAATTTCTTTTGATCATAGTTTGAGTTTCGTAGCTCCGATTCTACCGATTCTTTTTGCAAATCGAAGCTCTTCACTTGATCTTTCTGTTTAGATATTTTACTTGGGTTTTACCCTTGAATCTTATGCTTGAGTGCTTATGTGTGCTATTGTTTGTTTACGATAGAGTACCCGGAGGGCGAAGCTTGCTACTATGAATCTCTAGGGTTCTCCGATCGTCAGCAAGGCAAGTAACACTTCGATCATATCCCTTTATTACCCAGTTTTTATGCATTAGTCGCAACCCTCAAACATTGCATGAGTAGGATTGGTAACATGTGGGTGTGGTTAAGTAGTTGATGAGGCAGGAACCTATTGTCTTTTATCAACCCAGGGTATTATACGTTATGCTCATACTGCTTTTCTATGCTCGTAGACGTGGTTTGGGTATGTGAAATTCATGAAAGCTGTGAGAGTAATATTAACTAAGGGAAACTTAAGGTGGCTACTTTAATACACATCTGGGTGGAATGGTTGTGGGCACCTAGGGAATCCAATGTTGTCCTAGGAGATCACGGGGTACCCGTGTGATCATTCTATGGAATGCCACCCAGGCTCAAAGGGATCATAAGGTTGTTCATGCTAGAAACTTCCGTGTGCAGCCACATGCCATTATTGGCTCTGGCATAGTTGTGTAAGTTGTGGGAATCCTTTCCATGATGGGCTAGCAGATGTAGGGGATTGTAGGTGTACCGGCCTATCTATCGGTTAAGGGGACCTCCTCGGAAAGTCCGCGTCTTGATCATCCATTTCTCAAACATCATGAAGTGCGAGAAATTCAACGGAGGAGATCGAGTCTTATGGGGAAAAGTGCGCAAACCTCTGCAGAGTGTACAAACTAATCTTGATTAGTCGTGTCCCTGGTTATGGACATCTTGAGTATCTGGTACTTAAATTATTGATTTGATCTCATCACTTTACTTAATTAATTTGTTGGGTTATAATTATTATTTTGGGATTGAGTTGGGGGTACCTTCTCAATAAAGACATAAATTTTTTAGTTAAAATAAAATCTATTCCGTTTGTTGTAGGAAAAAATTGGTTTTATGCAAAATGTTAAACCTAGAGCCTCCACCAGCCATATATGCATGTAGTGATAGCTGTTATTTGTTCATTGCTCTATAGTGTTATCTTGCCAGCATATTCCATGTGCTGACCTACACGGCTGCAACATATCATGTTGCAGAATTTTTAGACGAAGAGTAAGGTGCGATAGGTCATTGTCGTGCACTCAGTTTTGCCGTGGAGTTGGATGGACTCATTATTCTTCGATGCTTCCACAGTTATCTTATTTAGATTGCCTTCAGCCACATTATTGTAATAAGTTCTCTCTCGAGACATTCGATGTAATAAGTGTGTGATTGAACTCTGCTATAATTCCTCGAGTAATGTGTGTGTAAGCAATACCGATACAGGGATGACACTTAAGCACAGAGACGTCGGTCCATTGGGATCGGGTCGCTACAAGATGGTATCAGAGAACACGCTGACTGTAGGACACGACCACTAGGAAAAGCCACAGGATACTCTTCTCTACTCATTTCTAACTCTTCTCCATTTCTACTCTATAGATGGCGGACCCAAGGAACAAGTTCACTCAACCGGATGATGACACCCCTTTCGGACGACACTTGAAGGAAGTCACTAGGTACCTGAACATTGGCATACCAAGCTTCACCGGAACCTTCACCGCCACTTTACCAGAAGAGGAGCGATGGACGATTCAATTTCATGTTCCAGGAAGGACTTTTACACCAGTTACCGAGCCCATCGAGTTTTCCTTTGATGCACCAACCCGGAGTTTGGGGAAGAGCATGGCCGCCCACATTGCCATTGGACGCATAGGAGAGGTGTACAACAAGGATCTTAAGGACACCACCTACCAGATATGAGGACGGCGAGATGAGAAATGGGAGATGATTCACACCAGGAAGGACAAATCTATTGCATCCTAAATACAGGAGTTGAACCAACACATTCATCGTTATGAGAACCAGATGTGCGCTAACATGATATACACGGAGAAGGTGATGACCCGGAACATGGAGCTAGAAGAGGAACTCAAGGCTACACGGTATGGATATGAAGAGGAAATTGCTGTACTATTGGAGCAGAATGAAGACCTGAAGAGGAAGCTAGGAATATTCATGGGGGAGCCTGAACTTGGAGTGGACATTCATTCAGAAGATTACATCATACTAGACTACACCGACTCCGACCTGACAGCGATGATGATTATGAAGACGAAGCTGGAGTAGACATTATCGAGTCTTCCGACGATCAAAATTTCTAGTCGACCACCATATTACCATTAGAGTTCTTCCATGTATATAGTAATCGTCCACGAGATTTTGTAACGGTAGCTTAGATCGATTGTATGAATCTTGTTTGATATTGAGTGGTGTGGAATGAATATGTTTGTCACATGTGCATATGGGTAGTGAACTATCTCTTTAGACCTCACTCTATTCTATTCTCACCCCTCTAAATCTATCAGATGCCTCCGAGACGTGACCCCGCATTCGCCTTCCCACCGGAGCTCGCTCAGTTGATCCAACAGCAGAATGCCTTGATGCAGCTACTTGTCGAGAACCAAGGCAACAACAATAACAACAACAATCCACCGCCACCACCCCCAGTTGACAACTTAGCCCGTTTCCTAAGGTTGAACCTGCCGGTGTTCTCTAGTAGCACCAAGCCGATTGTTGCTGATGACTGGCTCTGCAAGATTGGAAGGGAGCTGACCACCGCAGGTTGCGCAGATGCTGTGAAGGTGTGCTTTGCCGCACATCAACTGGATGGACCCGCAGCCTCATGGTGGGAGAACTACACGGCCACTTTCCCCGTGGCCAATGTGACTTGGGATCAATTTCAGCAGGCTTTCCGCACCGCACATGTCTCAGCTGGAGCTATGAGTATGAAGAAGCGTGAGTTCCGCAACTTATGCCAGGGAAATCATAATGTGGCGTAGTACATGGATGAATTCAACAAGTTAGCACGTTATGCCCCAGATGATGTGGCCACAGATGCCACGAAGCAGGAGAAGTTTCTCGAGGGGCTGAATGATGAGCTGAGTATGCAGTTGATGGTGGCAACATTCATGGACTATCAGGAGCTGGTAGATAGGGCCCTCATGATTGAAGGTAAGCAACAGCAGATAGAGAGCCGCAAACGGAAGTATGGACAGGGGAAGTACAACTCTGGAGCTCAGCAGAAGCCACGTTTTACCCCGTACTCGGGAGGACACACCCATCATAACCATGGAGGCCATTCTCACAATGGAGGAAGTTCACATAATCACAGTGGCCCTAAGAATGGAAGTAACAACAGTCAGAGCCGTTCCAACCTCGCGACACCCTCCAAGAAAGATCTGAGTCACGTTACTTGTTTCAAGTGCGGGAAGACTGTACACTACGCCAATGATTGTTCTGAGGCAAAGAATGGTAATGGAAATGGAAGCTCTGGAAAGAAACCAAATCCTTTCACCAAAGGTCAGGTGAATCATGTCAACTTGGAGGAAGTTGAAGAGTAGCCTGACGCAGTTATTGGTAAGTTTTTGATTAAGTCATTTAAAACTATTGTCCTTTTTGACACTAGTGCATCACATTCATACATATTAAGGGGATTTGTGGATAAGTTTAAGTTGCCCACCATAGCCCTTAAGACACCTATGTTAGTAAGCTCACAAGGAGCGGGGTATATGGCTAGCCGAGGATGTTTTTAGTTGCCATTGACCATAGGTAAACATGTTTTCCCCTCCAAACTCATTATTCTGGAATCACAAGGATTGGATGTGATACTAGACATGGATTGGCTATCGATGATGGGGGAAACATCAGTTGCGCTAGTAAGTCAATTCTTATCACCACCCCAGAAGGAAAAAGGATCAAGTATGTGTCTAGGCATGCGCCAAGGAGGACTCAAGTAAATTCACTCTCAGGAGTTGTACAGGAGGAAGTGCCTGTTGTGAAGGATTATCCAGATGTATTCTCGAAGGAATTACCAGGCATGCCACTAGATCGAGACATAGAGTTTTTGATCGAGTTGTTGCCAGGCACCGGACCAATATCGAAGAGACCATATCGATGCCCGCAAATGATCTGGAGGAAATTAAGAAGCAGATTAAAGAGTTATTGGAGAAAGGTTATATTCGACCAAGTTCATCACCGTGGGGAGCCCCAGTGCTCTTAGTTGAGAAGAAGGATGGATCCTTGAGAATGGTTGTTGATTATCATGCTTTGAATGAGGTGACGGTCAAGAACAAATACCCTCTACCGATGATCAATGATTTGTTTGACCAGCTGCAAGGAGCTAAAGTATTTTTCCAAGATCGATCTTTGATCAGGATACCACCAGCTGAATATCCAAGAACAATATATACCCAAGACAACTTTTACCACAAGGTATGGGCTATATGAGTACGCGGTCATGTCTTTTGGTTTGACTAACGCCCCTGCCTACTTTATGAGTATGATGAATAAGGTGTTCATGGAGTTCTTGGATAAGTTTGTTGTGGTGTTCATTGATGATATATTGGTGTACTCGAAGAATGAAGAAGAGCACAAGGAACATTTGTGCTTGGTTCTCGAGAAGCTCAGGGAACATCAGTTATATGCCAAGTTCAGCAAATGTGAGTTTTGGTTGAAGGAAGTCGAGTTTCTTGGACATGTTATATCTGGAGAAGGTATAGCAGTAGACCCTTCAAAGGTTCAATCTGTCACCGAGTGGTTGGCACCCACCTCAGTTGGAGAGATACACAGTTTCCTTGGACTCGCAGGATATTATCGGAGATTCATTGATAATTTTTCCAAGATTGCGAAGCCTATGACGGAGTTACTGAAGAAGGACACCAAGTTTAAATGGACCGAGGAATGTGAGGCTAGTTTTCAGGAGTTGAAGAAACGTTTAGTTACAGCCCCAGTGCTAATTCTTCCAGATATACGCAAGGATTTCCAAGTATATTGCGACGCTTCTCGCTAGGGACTTGGAGGCGTACTTATGCAAGACGGAAGAGTTGTTTCATATGCCTCACGTCAGCTTCGACCTCATGAGTTGAATTATGCCACGCATGATTTGGAGTTAGCGGCCGTAGTGCATGCACTCAAGACCTTGGAAACCGTTATGATGTATACACGGATCATAAGAGTTTGAAGTACATCTTCACCCAGAAGGAGTTGAATCTCAGGCAGAGGAGATGGTTGGAGCTCATAAAGGATTATGATATGAAACTGCATTATCATCCAGGCAAGGCTAATGTAGTAGCAGACGCTTTGAGCCGCAAGAGTTATGTCAATACTCTCGTAACCGAAGGATTACCTCAGGAGTTAGCCGATGATCTCAGAGAACTTCACTTGGAGATAGTTCCGAGAGGTTTTGTTGCAGCATTGGAAGTTCATTCCACGTTGTTGGGAAAGATTCGAGAAGCCCAGGAGACTGATAAGGAGAAGATGAGTAAAGGAAAGGCCAAAGGTTTTCGTGAGGATGAACACGAAACTTTATGGTTTGAGGATCGTATCTATGTGCCAAATGATCCAGAGATCAAAAAGTTAATTCTTTAGGAAGCTCATGATTCGCCATACTCGATTCACCCAGGAAACACCAAGATGTATTTGGATTTGAAGGAACGTTTCTGGTGGATAAGTATGAAGAAGGATATTGCCGAGTATGTAGCAGTATGCGACGTCTATCAGAGAGTCAAGGCAGAGCACCAGAAACCAGTGAGATTACTTCAGCCTTTGCCGATACCTGAATGGAAGTGGGATAAGCTTGGCATGGATTTCATCACCGGATTACCCAGGACACGTTCAGGATATGGTTCCATTTGGGTTGTAGTTGATCGCTTGACCAAAGTGGCCCACTTTATCCCCGTGAAAACCACTTATACGGGTGCAAAGTTGGCCAAGATCTATATGACCAGGATCGTATGTCTGCATAGAGTTCCGAGGACCATCGTATCAGATAGAGGAACATAGTTTACCTCGAAGTTTTGGAATCAGTTACACCAGACTTTGGGAACCAGGCTAGAGTTCAGTACAACCTTTCATCCGCAAACAGATGGACAGACCAAGAGAGTCAATCAGATTCTGGAGGACATGTTGAGAGCTTGTGCGCTAGACTATGGGTCTAGTTGGGATGATAATTTGCCTTACGCAGAGTTCTCCTATAACAACAACTACCAGGCTAGTTTGAAGATGTCCCCTTTCGAAGCTTTGTATGGAAGGAGGTGCGGGACACCATTGATGTGGGATGAAGTTGGAGATCGACAATTGTTTGGGCCAGACTTAATCAGAGAGTCTGAGGAGAAAGTCAAGTTGATTCGCGATAGACTGAAGGTAGCTCAGTCCAGACAGAAGAGTTATGCCGATAGTAAATGCAAGGAGGTAGCCTATGAAGTCAGAGACAGAGCATATCTCCGTGTGTCACCACTTTGAGGAGTTAAATGATTTGGAGTCAAAGAAAAGTTAGCACCAAGATTTGTAGGACCATCCCGAGTTTTGGAACGTACGGGAGAAGTTGCCTACAAGTTGGAATTACCCGAAGGATTGTCAGGAGTTCATGATGTGTTTCACGTTTCCCAGTTGAAGAAGTGCCATGCAGAGATGGCCGATATTCCTCTGGGAGATACAGTGCCCCTGGAAGCAATTCAGTTGGAGAGTGACCTGACTTATGAGGAGAAACCCATCAAGTTGTTAGAGTTCGCCAACCGAGTCACACACAGCAAGGTCATCAAGTTTTGCACAGTTCAGTGGAGTCACCATACCGAGGAAGAAGCCACCTAGGAGTGAGAAGAAGACCTACGGAAAGACCACACACACCTTTTTGCTAGCCAAGCCGAATCTCAAGGGCGAGATTCATCTTAAGGGGGGTAGGTTTGTAACATCCCAATTTTCAATTTGGATGTTAATCATTAGGTCATCATGTGCATCCATGATTTGTGCATTTTGAATTTGATTTATTTGGACATTTTGATCCCAGAGACCTTAAGAAACTCAAGGATCATTTGAGAGAGTTGGAGGTTTTCACAAAAATCCATTTTTGAATTTTAAAAATTGGTAAATTGGATCAAAGTGATTTTTATTTGAAACTATTTTTCCAATTATTTCAAAATAAATAAATAAATGAGAGAAGATAATATGACTTCTTCAAAAACAGCTGAGAAATAATGGAAATTTAATTTTGAATAAAATATATTTTATTTGATTTTTATTTGAAATTTTATTCGGTTAAATTAGGGAGAATGTGCATTTTTAAAATTGCATTTAGCCCAGAAAAATGTTCACTCTGTCCTAAATATTAGGAGAGGACGGTGAAAATTATTTCTGAAATTTTACGATTTTTATTTTATTTTTTATTTGGATTTTTCTTCGCGGCAAAATTTTAAAAAAAAATATTCCGGACCGAACTGGGCCGAAGGCTCAGCTGGCCCAAGCCGCGCCACCGCCTCCCTTGAGCCATGCCCGAGGCGGACTCGCCGGAGTCCGGTCGCCGCACGTCGCGTGCCCCGACCCCCTCCCCAAGTCGGACGCCGCCCCCTCCTTATAAGCCGCTGACCCGCCACCTCATCCCCCTCATCAGCCGCCGCCGCCCACGCAGCAGCAGCAGTCCATGTTAGATATTTATTTTTAGTTTTATTTTTGGCCAGTGATCTATCCGCGATTAGTTTTCTTACAGATTAGTCCCTGATCTTTAAACCCTCACAACCTTTTGCTCGCTTATCCAAATCCAATGAAACCAACGCCAAATTCTTCGTTATGTTCCCCTTTGTTCAGATAACCAACTTAAACATGTTTTTGAAAATTTAAAATTAGGTTTCAAGCAGATTTGAATTTGAACTTTTTTCATCGTAGTTTGAGTTTCGTAGCTCCGATTTGACTGATTCTTTTTGCAAATCAAAGCTCTTCACTTGATCTTTCTGTTTAGATCTTTTACTTGGGTTTTACCCTTGTATAATGCTTTAGTGCTTATGTGTGCTATTGTTTGTTTATGATAGAGTACCCGGAGTGCGAAGCTTGTTACTACGAATCTCTAGGGTTTTCCGACCGTCAGCAAGGCAAGTAACACTTTGATCATATCCCTTTATTACCCAGTTTTTATGCATTAGTCTCAACCCTCAAACATTGCATGAGTAGGATTGGAAACATGTGGGTGTGGTTAAGTAGTTGATGAGGTAGGAACCTATTGTCTTTTATCAACCTCGGGTATTATACGTTATGCTCATACTGCTTTGCTATGCTCGTAGACGTGGTTTGGGTATGTGAGATTCATGAAAGCTGCAAGAGTAATATTAACTAAGGGAAACTTAAGGTGGATACTTTTAATACACATCTAGGTAGAATGGTTGTGGGCACCTAGGGAATCCAGTGTTGTCATGGGAGATCCCGAGGTACCCGTGTGATCATCCTATGGAATGCCACCCAGGCTCAAAGGATCATAAGATTTTTCATGCTAGAAACTTCCGTGTGCAGCCACATGCCATTATGGGCTCTGGCATAGTTGAGTAAGTTGTGGGAATCCTTTCCGTGATGGGCTAGCAGATGTAGGGGATTGTAGGTGTACCGGCCTATCTATCGGTTAAGGGGACCTCCTCGGAAAGACTATGTCTCGATCATCCATTTCTCAAACATCATGAAGTGCAAGAAATTCAACAGAGGAGATTGAGTCTTGTGGGTAAAAGTGCACAAACCTTTGCGGAGTGTACAAACTAATCATGATTAGCCGTGTCCCCGGTTATGGACATCTTGAGTATCTGGTACTTGAATTATTGATTTGATCTCATCACTTTACTTAATTAATTTGTTGGGTCATAATTATTATTTTGGGATTGAGTTGCGGTTACCTTCTCAATAAAGACATAAACTTTTTAGTTAAAATAAAATCTATTCCTTTTGTTGTAGGGAAAATTTGGCTTTATGCAAAATGTTAAACCTAGAGCCTCCACCAGCCATATATGCATGTAGTGATAGCTGTTATTTGTTCATTGCTCTATAGTGTTATCTTGCCAGCATATTTCATGTGCTGACCTACACGGCTGCAACGTATCATGTTGTAGAATTTTCAGACAAAGAGTAAGGTGCAATAGGTCGTTGTCGTGCACTCAGTTTTGCCATGGAGTTGGATGGACTCATTATTCTTCGATGCTTCTGCAGTTATCTTATTTAGATGGCCTTCGACCATATTATTGTAATAAGTTCTCTCTTGAGACATTCGATGTAATAAGTGTGTGATTGAACTCTGCTATAATTCCTCGAGTACTGTGTGTGTCAGCAATACCGATCCAGGGATGTCACTTAAGCACAAAGACTTCGGTCCATTGGGATTGGGTCGCTACATAGAGGCAACTATTACATAGTAAGAGTGACATAGACGAGGATGACCAAATGACAAGGAATATGCATAACAAAAGAGAGAACTTCCCATCTAGAACAAGCAACAAAGAAAACAAGTCACTCGAAGAGGGATGATCCAACACCATCATAATTTGCAGCCCCGCTTTAGCGACCAGTGATCCGGAGACACCAGTACTCCACCCTTTCGACGCAACAACCCAATTACCTATCAACCTGAAGGCTTGAACCACATCACTGCCTATCAGACTTGAGACATCCAAGGATCAAAGTTAATCCAGATGCCTTTGTCATTCTCACCTTCTTTTGGCTGCAGGCTGTATCATTGTCAATCAGGGGAGTTTGCTCCCGAAGTCCTAGGGCTCGTAGTGTAGACACAATTTTCCATAGCAAATAGAGCCTCTCTGCCATAAAGGTCCTTACCAACGGTGATCTCCTGGTTAATCAGATAATCGAGTCCGAGAAACAGAGAGTGTGAACCAAGGCTGTTTACCCGCCTCCAACTCAAAAGTCCTGAAGGCCGCAACAAGCTGGTATCCTTCTCATAGACGTAACATCCACTGTCCGGATGCTCACGTATTTCATGGTGCTTGTACACAGTGGGGTTTTTGCAATATAACTTTTCCAGCTCATGTGTCTGAATGATCATCAGTCTTTTATCGTCGTCTGATCGAGCGAGGAACCAATTGTGCTTCCTTGTTTTTGGTAAAGGTGGTGTGATTACAAAGGGCAGTGACTATAGGGACAGTGCATCATATCAAAAAGGACAGGCATTGTTAATGTAAGATCAACACTGTTCATAGTATGAGTAGGATAATGCAAGAAACAACATTGATATGTCCCTGTTGGAACTAGGAGGAAAATATAGGAAAATGTATAATGGGTTCGAAAATATAGAAGTGCCATGCATGGTTATACTCATATTATCTCGCAATCGATTCTTCACAGGAAACTACCTTGTCATGCATGTTATGTAATCATGTTCTGTCCTCACAAACAAATTCTTCAAGGAAGCTAACAGACCATGCATTGTTATACTCATGTTCTGTGGGCAAAATTTTTGTGAGGATATTATTCTAGCCATTGATTGCTGAAGGGTGAACATAGGTATGTACACATGGTAACCATTACAGGATTTAACTACTTCCAAATATAGAGTTCTCCATATGCACATTTACTTCCCTAATGTATGGTTAGATGAAACCAATAGTGTAATGCATGTTTCTGCATCATGAAAATGAGGAAACTAACATGTCCATTGATACACACTCATATTTAGTAGTATATAGATTACTATAAAATAAGGAGAATATCCATATCTTCCTAACTGTTTGATTATTCAGGGGTACAAATTGGCTGTAATGACATGGTCACAATCGCATGAATTAACTCATTCCAAATATAGCTTATTTACAGTGTCTCTAATATATTGCCATAGTTCTACTCAAATATTGCTCAAACAAGAATATGCCGATCATCACAAAAAGTTCAAACAGTGTCATGGCATCATCATTAACATCAAATGGAAACAACTTACACGCACCATCCCAGCAATATGTGGTGACATCTGCTTTGTCGATCGTGTAGATGATGCCATTGTGTTCAATAGCATCACAAAAGTGTGTATCCGCTTTGATGATCCACTGCGAGGTGAGCTGTCTCCAGCTAAAGAAGGCACCAGCGGAAAGGTAGGTGAGTCTGCGGTCGAACAAGGCAATTAGCTTGAAGTCTGTGTAATTCGCATCTCGTGTGGGCACTTGGCAGATTACAATCTTCTACAAAACAAGGTGCGTACAACTCACTTCGTAATCTAGATGACTTGGACCGCGACGGTAAAACCCTATATAATCCAATGTGAGAAGGATAATCTCATGGGAGGTGTGGAAGTTCATGAGCACCAACCTTTTCTGGTCTTGTTTGACGACAGACATCCAGTGGGAGCTCATGCCGACCCAATACATACCTGCTGCTACCTCTTGAGCATGCGTTGGTTTTCCCTTGAAGAGGAAAGGGTGATGCAGCAAAGTAGCATAAGTATTTCCCTCGGTTTTTGAGAACCAAGGTATCAATCTAGTAGGAGATTACACGCAAGTCGCCTAGTACCTGCACAAAAAATCAAGAACCTTGCAACCAATGCGATAAAGGGGTTGTCAATCACGGCCACTTGCAAAAGTGAGATCTGATAAAGATAATAAGATAAATATTTTTGGTATTTTTGTTGTATAGATTGAAAAGTAAAGACTGCAAAATAAAATAAATAGTAAAGTAGAATTGTAGATCAGAAACTTATATGATATAAAATAGACCCGGGGGCCATAGGTTTCACTGGTGGCTTCTCTCATGACAGCATCTATTACGGTGGGTGAACAAATTACTGCCAAGCAATTGATAGAAAAGCACATAGTTATGAGAATATCTAGGTAATCATTATGAAATATAGGCATCACGTCCGTGTTAAGTAGACCGAAACGATTATGCATCTACTACTATTATTCCACACATCGACCGCTATCCAGCATGCATCTAGAGTATTAAGTTCATAAGAACAGAGTAATGCTTTAGGCAAGATGACATGATGTAGAGGGATAAACTCAAGCAATATCATATAAACCCCATCTTTTTATCCTCGATGGAAACAATATAATACGTGCCTTGCTGCCCCTACTATGACTGGGAAAGGACACAGCAAGATTGAACCCAAAGCCAAGCACTTCTTCCATTGCAAGAAAGATCAATCTAGTAGGCCAAACTAAACCGATAATTCGAAGAGACTTGCAAAGATATCAAATCATGCATATAAGAATTTAGAGAAGAACCAAATATTGTTCATAAATAAACTTGATCATAAATCCACAATTCATCGGATCTTGGCAAACACACCGCAAAAGAATATTACATCGTATAGATCTCCAAGAACATCGAGGAGAACTTTGTATTGAGAACGAAAGAGAGAGAAGAAGCCATCTAGCTAATAACTATGGACCCGAAGGTCTGTGGTAAACTACTCACACATCATCGGAGAGGCTATGGTGTTAATGTAGAAGCCCTCCGTGATCGATTCCCCCTCCGGCAGATCGCCGGAAAAGGCCCCAGATGGGATCTCACGGGTACAAAAGGTTGCGGCGGTGGAAAAGTGGTTTTGTGGCTCCCCTTGATGTTTTAGGGCATAAGAATATATATATATATATATATATATATATATATATATATATATATATATAGGTGAAAGAAGTACGTTGGTGGAGCTACAAGGGGGGCACGAGGGTGGCTGCCTCGTTGCGTCTCTGACTTCCACTCCAAGTCTCCTGGATTGCATTTGTTCCAAGAAAGATCCTCGCAAAGGTTTCGTTTCGTTTGGATTCCGTTTGATATTTCATTTCTGCGAAACACTGAAATAGGCGAAAAACAGAAACTGGAACTGGGCCTCCGGTTAATAGGTTAGTCCCAAAAATAATATAAAAGATCATATTAAAGCCCATTAAACATCTAAAACAGATAATATAATAGCATGGAACAATCAAAAATTATAGATACGTTGGAGACGTATCAGCATCCCCAAGCTTAATTCCTGCTCGTCCTCAAGTAGGTAAATGATAAAAAAACAGAATTTTTGATGTGGAATGCTTCATAACATTTCAATGTCATTTTATTTATTGTGGCATGAATATTCAGATCCGAAAGATTCAAGAAAAAGGTTTAATATTGACATAAAAATAATAATACTTCAAGCATACTAACTAAGCAATTATGTCTTCTCAAAATAACATAGCCAAAGAAAGATCATCCCTACAAAATCATATAGTTTGTCCATGCTTCATTTTCGTCACGCAAAATGCTCCCATCATGCACAACCCCGATGACAAGCCAAGCAGTTGTTTCATACTTTAGTATTGTCAAACTTTTTCAACTTTCAAGCAATACATGAGCGCGAGCCATGGACATAGCACTATAGGTGGAACAGAATATGATGATGGAGGTTGTGTGGAGAAAAAAAGGAGAAAGTCTCACGATGTGGCCAATCAACGGGCTATGGATATGCCCATCAATTGATGTCAATGCGAGGAGTAGGGATTGCCATGCAACGGATGCACTAGAGCTATAAATGTATGAAAGCTCAACAAAAGAAACTAAGTGGGTGTGCATCCAACTTGCTTGCTCACGAAGACCTAGGGCATTTTGAGGGAGCCCATTGTTGGAATATACAAGCCAAGTTCTATAATGAAAATTCCCACTAGTATATGAAAGTGACAAAATAAGGGACTCTCTATCATGAAGATCATGGTGCTACTTTGAAGCACAAGTGTGGAAAAAGGATAGTAACATTGTCCCTTCTCTCTTTTTCTCTCATTTTTTGGGCCTTCTCTTTTTTTGGCCTTTCTCTTTTTTTCCTCACATGGGACAATGCTCTAATAATGATGATCATCACACTTCTATTTATTTACAACTCAAAAATTACAACTCGATACTAGAACAAAATATGACTCTATATGAATGCCTCCGGCGGTGTACCGGGATGTGCAATGATTCAAGAGTGACATGTATAAAAATTATGAGCATTGGCTTTGCCACAAATATGATGTCAACTACAAGCTCATGCAAGGCAATATGACAATGATGAAGCATGTCATAATAAACGGAATGGTGGAAAGTTGCATGGCAATATATCTCGGAATGGCTATGGAAATGCCATAATAGGTAGGTATGGTGGCTGTTTTGAGGAAGATATAAGGAGGCTTATGTGTGATAGAGCGTATCATATCACGGGGATTGGATGCACCGACGAAGTTTGCACCAACTCTCGAGGTGAGAAAGGGCAATGCACGGTACCGAAGAGGCTAGCAATGATGGAAGGGTGAGAGTGCATATAATCCATGAACTCAACATTAGTCATAAAGAACTCACATACTTATTGCAAAAATCTACAAGTCATCAAAACCAAACACTACACTCATGCTCCTAGGGGGATAGATTGGTAGGAAAAGACCATCGCTCATCCCCGACCTCCACTCATAAGGAGGACAATCAAAGAAACATCATGCTTTAAATTTGTTACACAACGGTTACCATACGTGCATGCTACGGGACTTGCAAACCTCAACACAAGTATTTCTCAAATTCACAAATACTCAACTAGCATGACTCTAATATCACCATCTTCATATATCAAAACAATCATCAAGTATCAAACTTCTCATAGTATTCAATGTACTATATATGAAAGTTTTTATTATACCCAGCTTGGATGCCTATCATATTAGGACTAATTTCATAACCAAAGCAAATTACCATGTTGTTCTAAAGGACTCTCAAAATAATATAAGTGAAGCATGAGAGATCAATAATTTCTATAAAATAAAACCACAACCGTGCTCTAAAAATATATAAGTGAAGCACCAGAGCAAAATTATCTAGCTCAAAAGATATAAGTGAAGCACATAGAGTATTCTAATACATCCTGATTCATGTGTCTCTCTCTCAAAAGGTGTGTACAGCAAGGATGATTGTGTTAAACTAAAAAGCAAAGACTAAAATCATACAAGACGCTCCAAGCAAAACACATATCATGTGGTGAATAAAAATATAGCCTTAAGTAAAGTTACCAATAGATGAAGACGAAAGAGGGGATGCCTTCCGGGGCATCCCCAAGCTTAGGCTCTTGCCACTCCTTGTTCCAAAATCCATCAAATCTTTACCCAAAAACTTGAAAACTTCACAACACAAAACTCAGCAGAAAATCTTATGAGCTCCGTTAGTATAAGAAAACAAACCACCACTTTAAGGTACTGTAATGAACTCACTATTTATTTATATTGGTGTTAAACCTACTGTATTCCAACTTCTCTATGGTTC